>NW_026068027.1:258318-416149 GCF_014885135.2 Alexandromys fortis
AGGCCGAAGATGGATGCCCCAACGGTACAGAGGAACTTTGGGTGACTGTCCAGGCTGCGAGATGTCTCTGTCATTTCTAGAGTTTTCTTATTTCTTGTTTACTTAGGTATTATTATATCCTTCTGGAGTCTTTGATGGAGTTGAAGAATGAATAGTTATAGTTTTCCTTAGTTATGATAAAAGATAAAATAGATATAAATATTGTAACTATAATTCTTGCTTGATAACTCTTTTGTTATATGTAATTTTGCTATGTTAAGTTAAAGCCTTTCTTTTTTGTTTAAACACAAAAAGGGGAAATGATGTGGGAGTGATTTCTTATTAATAAAGAAACTGCCTAGGCCCCCTGATAGGCCAACCCTTAGGTGGGTGGAGTAAACAGAAGAGAATTCTGGGGAAAAGAAGCTTAGTCAAGGAGTCGCCATGATTCTCCCGCTCCAGACAGACGCAGGTTAAGATCCTCCCTGGTAAGCCAGCTCGTGGGCTACACAGAATATTAGAAATGGGTTAGAGCAATATGTAAGAGCAAACCAATAAGAAACTGGAACTTATGGGTCAGGCAGTGTTTAAATGAATACAATTTGTGTGTTGTTATTTCGGGGCATAAGCTAGCCATGTGGGAGCCAGGGCTGCCAGGACGCAGCCCTGCCGCTCCTATCTCAACAGATAGGCATTGCATTGAATCTGTAGATTGCTTTTGGTAAGATTACCATTTCTACTATGTTAATTCTACCTACTCAAGAGCATGGGAGATCTTTCTACTTTGTGGTGTCTTTTTCAATTTCTTTCTTCAAAGATTTAGTTCTTCTCATGCAAGGCTTCCACTTGTTTGGTTAGAGTTACTCTGAGATATTTTATGCTATTTGTGGCTATTATGAAGGGTGATGTTTCTCTGATTTTTTCCCAGCCCTTTTATCATCTGTGTACAGGACAGGTCTGTCTAAAATATACAAAGAACTCAAGAAATTGGTCATCAAAAGAACAAATAATCCAATAAAAAAAAATGGAGTTCAGACCTAAACAGAGAACTCTCAACAGAGGAATCTAAAATGGCTGAAAGACACTTAAAGAAATGTTCAACATCCATAGTTATCAGAGAAATGTAAGTCAAAACAACTCTGAGATTCCATCTTACACCTATAAAAATGGCCAAGATCAAAAACACTGATGACAACTTATGCTGGAGAGGTTGTGAGGTAAAGGGAACACTTCTGCATTGCTGGTAGGAATGCAAGCTGGTATAGCCCCTTTGGATGTCAGTGTGGCAATTTCTTAGAAAATTAGGAAACAACCTTCCTCAAGACCCAGTAATACTACTTTTGGGTATATATCCAAAAAATGCTCAATAGTGCCACAAGAGCATGTGCTCAACTATGTCCATAGCAGCATTGTTTGTCATAGTCAGAACCTGAAAACAACCTAAATGCCCCTTGACTGAAGAATGGATAAGGAAAATGTGGTGCATTTACACAATGGAGTACTACACAGAGGAAATAAATAACGACATCTTGAATTTTGCAGGCAAATGGATGGAGCTAGAAAACATCATTTTGAGTGAGGTAACCCAGACACAGAAAGACAATTATCACATGTGCTCACTCATAAGTGGCTTTTAAACATAAAGCAAAAGAAAACCAGCCCACTAATCACAATTCCAGAGAATTTAGACAACAATGAGGAACCTAAGAGAGACATACATAGATTTAATCTATGGGAAGTAGAAAAAGAAAATATCTCCTAAGTAAATTGGGAGCATCGGGACTTTGGGGGAGGATTGAAGAGGGGAAGGTAGAGGCAGGGAGGGGATCAGAGAAAAATGGACCAAATATAAAGAAAAACAAAAGTAAAGAAAGATGCCTAACAATCAAAAGCTATAACACAAAGCCAATGAGATGGCTCAGAGGGCAAGCAATTCCAACAACCTAAGGATACTTAGAAAGCACACGGTAAAAGCAAACAAATTCCTGAAAATTGTCCTTTGATCCCCATGACCCCACCCACCTACTCCCAAAAATGCAAATAGATAAGTAAATGAACAAATACTTTTTTAATTGTGGGGCAATATAAAAGGGCCTATCATACATGCGAGTAGGGTCTCAGTAGAAATGAGGCTAGATTAAATATTTGAATGGACAACTTTCTACAGCTAAGGGTTTTCAAAAGTCACGAAAGACAATAACGCACAGATCAAGTCCCAGAGTCCCAAGCTGAAGGAGCATGAAAGCAATAAGCAGCCACCTCCCCAGGCTCAGCACAGTGAAGTGCTGCAGACCCAGGATAGAAAAAAAAGTCTTTACGCATACTGGATGAACAGGCGCATTAAATACAGAGGGGACTCTGGGATGGGAACGCAGCCAATTCCTTAGCAGAAACTGTGAAAGCGAAAGAGAGTGACAACTTCAAAGTATGTAAAGAAAAAAAAAACCTGTTAACCTAGAATACTACACATAAAGAAACTGTCTTTCAAAAATGAAGGCAAAACCCAAATATGGCAGCAATCAAAAGCTTAATTCACTGCCAACAAAGCTGCCCTACAAAAAAATGTTGAAGGAGCTCTTTGGGCAAAATGGGTATGATCCAAGCAGAAATATGGATCGACAAAAGATAGAAAGTACTAGAAATGGTAGAAAGAATGATAAATAAAAAGCATCTTTATTTTTAATCTCCATGAACTGTAATTCACTATCTGAAGCATGCTTTCTCAATGTGGGTGACACTGTCCCCAAGGGGAGCTAACGTTGGATTTCTGGAATCCAGTTTAGAGTATTAATTGTTGCTATGATGATTTAACCCTCCCAAGGCAGGAGTAGTACATAAACAGACATAGAGTTTATTAATAGCATTCAGGTTTCATGGGACACGCGAGGACTGGAGACTGAAAATGGTACTAGAGGGGAAATGATGATTTAGAGCATTGTTAAACCAATAGTAGTGACAATGGGTTGTGGGATTTACAGTGTACTCATAAATAAACTATATAACAGCAAAAATAGACAATTAAAGAAAAGAAACTGAAGAATATTCTCACAAGGTGCTGCGTGTAAGGAGTGTGAAGGTATAGATTTGAAAGTAGAGTATAACCACATTTAAAATATTTTTGTAAGCTCTAGAGAATAACTAAAATATGCTAATGTTAGACCTAACTAATGGACCATTATTGGAGATAAAGTGGAATAATAAATACAACAAATTAAAAATTGAAAAAAATCAGGAAGAAAGAGAAAACAAATAATAATAACATGATGGATTTAAAATGTAAACATATTAAGGATTATATTAAGTGTGAATAACCTAAATATCTCAAAAGACTGAGACTGTGAAATCAGGAAAGAAAATAAAACTCAGCTGTATGTTTTTTTTTATCAGAAAGACAATTTAAATAAAAAGGCATATTGGGATATAAAAAGGGTCATAAGTATGAGTTCATCATGCAAATATTAATTTTAAAAAGCGAAGAAAAAAGTTGACTTCAAAACAAAGACTATTATGGACACAGGAGAAATCGACATAATGATTATTTCACCAAAATCAAATAAACCTAAATGTCTGTGTGCATTTTTAAAAATGCACACAGTAAAAAAATTAGAGGATAATAGACAAGTTTTTAAATAAAAATTACAGCTGCTCCTCAACTTACAATGGAGTCGCACCCAAATATACACAATGCAAAACATTGTAAGCTGAAAAGCCATTCAACGCACAACCGAGTATCAGAGTTTAGCAGTACGTTTCATTGTGGGATGTCCTTGTTTCCTTCATGATTGCCTGGTTTGCTGGAAGTTTCATTTGTTGCCACGCCCGCCACCTCCCACACTGCCAAAGATGAAACTATAGCCCCGCACACCATTAGTTAGGAAAGGACCACAGCAGAGGTTACACTCAAGTCACTTTCACAGCACCATGAACTCAAACAAACAAACAAAAAACGCCATTAAATCAAATTATTGCAAATCAGATACAGAGTGACACCCGTATCCCTGCTTTAGTAATTCAGATGACAAGTACCCATAAAGCTGGGGAGATGTTAAAGACAGCCTAAACCAAGTCAGACTAATTTATGTCTGTAGAATTTTCTACCAAATAACCACAGATTTTCATTCTTTTCTATACTCAGTCATGAAGATAGGCCATATTCTGAACCATAAAATGAATTTAACAAATGTGGATGCTTGAATAATAAATATTTTTTTTCCGCGACCACAACTAAATTAAACTGAAAACTTACAGCAGAGTGATATCTTGGGAAAATCCCCAAATATTTGGAAATTAAACAATAGCCTTCCAAACAACTCATGGATCAAAGAAGAAATCACAAAGAAAATTGGAAAATATTTCAATTGAGTGAGAAGAAAACACAACACATCAAACTTTGCATGGTGCCATTAGAGCCATGCTTCGAGGGTAATCTAAAACACTAGACACTTGAATTAAAAACATGGCATTGAGTTAGTAATCAGAGCCTCTCCTTCAACTAGAGAAACAAGGGCAAATTCAACCCAAAGCAAGCAGAGGAAGGAAGTGGAGATGAATCCATAAATTATAGTTACAAGTTACCAACCAATCCAATTTATTTTTTTCAGTCATGGAAGTCAAACAGATGTACAAGAACTGCATCTTGTCTATGACATGTCTGCTAGTACCTTCGGGGACACCCAGTGACACAGAACACAGGCTCTGGAATAGCAGGGCTGAGTAGCAATGCTGTTTCTGCTCTTCTCTGAGATGCAAAAGACTCCACTAAGACTAAAAGTCTTAGCTTTGTTTTCTCCCATTTCAAATTTTGTTAGTATGAAAATTAGATGAGCCGGGTTCATGAGACCAGAGTAAAGAAATCAACATTAATGGATACAGATTATATCACTCTGGATTAATGGGAAGAACTGCTCGTCACACAGCGTGACTGAGAGATGGGAAGGATGCTTGCACGAAGTTATTCAGCACAGAGTGTCTATCTAGAATATCCAAAGGACTTCTACCAGTCACTAAGAAATAGACACATGACCCAACCAAAAACATGGGCAAAAGACTTGAGTGCAACCTTGAATAGAATAACCAGTTGACCAATAAATATGAGAGGTACTCAGTTTACTTAATTCCCTGAAAAATGCCAGCAGGGTAAAGTCTGGAGGACAATCTCTGTTCCCTGCCCACCAGCCTGAAGGGTGACAGGCATAATCTCTGCTTTTCAGTGCTGATCTTAGAAAAAGCTGTTTGGGACACCGAAATGACAGTTTGATCTGTACTGTGTTTGCCATGCGAGCATGGTGTCTTGAGTTTAAGCCTCAAATTCACATTTAAAAATTAAAAACTCATGGTGTACACTCATAAAGCCAATGAGAGGGTTGTAAAGACAGACAGGTCCCAGGAACTGGCTGGCTTGATGATTTGAAACCAAATAAATGACCCTGTCTCAAAATACAAGATGAGGGCACCAAAGGAATGCAGCTGAGGTTGACCCCTAGCCTCCACATGCCTGGATTTACATGTGCACAGGGACCCACACACATGAACACACTAACAGAATCTGTCAGGTTTCCCCAGGCTCCCCAGAGACAAATCTTAAAGGCAGACACTTGATGCTCTTAGCCGCATTGTGGGCAGGAGCCAGAGGGGACAATTCTGAGCCTTTCATTCAAGTCCACAGTGGACTCTCAGGGAAGGACTAGAAATTTTCAGCCACAGAAGTCAAGAAAGCCAACAAATCCCCTCCCTGGTGAGACTCGGGGATGGGACCAACACCACTCTGAATCCCAATTATAAATGTCCTTATATCCACCCTCAGCTCTTTGAGATAGTATAAGTGGATTCTGGTTCATAAGGGGCCAGTATGAGCGAGAAATGAAGGAAGGGTAACATACTTCCTTCCAGAACCATATCCGGGCCTTGGAAGGAGGGATTCATGGGTAATATGTCCTCTGTGCTTTCTGAACTTCAGAAAAGCAAACTAAAGTCAGTGTAGGGCAAAGGTTAGACTCATGTGTGTAAAGCAGCTCAGGTTTGTTCAGCACCCTCTAATATGAGCTCTGTCCCCTGAAAGATTGTGATTTTAATGAATGGTGCCCAGTTGGTAGTGCAGCTTACGCATGAAGCCGAGTTGAAAGAAGTAGGTCTATGGGGGTGGGTCCTTGGGGTATATCATTTCTGGCCACCTCCTGTCTTTCTCTTTGCTTCCTAATCAGTCATGAAGAGCACAGATCTCTGCATGTTCCTGCCTCTATAATATTCTGTCCAAGTATGCAGGGCCAAACAACCATAGGAAGAACCATCTGAGACAGTGAGTTAAAATGAGGCCTTCCTCTCTGAAGTAGCTTTGGTCAGGTATTTTTTTTCCCTAATAGTTTCTTTGAGAAGACCCTCAGTCAGCTCCAAAGGCAAAGTCAGAATGTTAGCTTTCCCCTCAAGGATGCTCCTGTTACAGCTTCAAATGAGTTTCTAGTTGAAGCGGGAAGTGAACTGTTCCTTTGGAGGAAAAAGGAGAGAAAGCCTTCCTCTCAGGGGCTGTGGTGTGAGACTCTCCCTGTCTGGGCCTTAGAGTCCCAAGACTGTTTCATCTCTACTGCATATAGGAAATGTGGGAATGCCTCTGGGTAGCCCACTCCCAATGATTTGGGTCCAGTGGTTCTTGAGGACCAAGGTACACATGACTTTGTAAGTGGACCGTGGAGAGGACAGTCTTGTAAGACAATAGATGTACATGTTCCCCTCTGCCACTGCTACTCAGCTACCTGGACTTAAACTTGGGTGGTGCTTAAGCATTATGTTATATTCCAGGCTCCTCTAAAGGACCTGGGGTTTTCTTTCTTTTACTTTTTAGAAAATAAATATATGAAATAATTGGTTTCATTCTGACATCTTCATATATACATGTATATATACATATATATACACATTTTCATACATATTCTTCTCACACCCAAACCTCATTACCCTCTCTTTATTTACCCTTCTCCTTCTCATTGTTCCCCCTCCTTCTTCCTAATAGTATTCCTTCTACTTTGTGACATATATGTATTGCACACACAGAGAGAAAGAGACAGACAGACAGACAGACAGACAGACAGAAACAGAGAGAGACGGAGACAAAGAGAGGGCAGGCAAAATCTAGGTTCTTCATGTGAGACAAACTGTGGTATTTGTCTCTCTGAGTCTGGCTTATTTTGTTCAACATAATGATCTCTATTTTTGACCATATTCCTGCAAATAACATATACCACATTTTCTTTAGCCATTAACTTACCAATGGACCCTTAAGTTGGTTCTGTATCTTGGCTATTATGAATAGTTTCACAATAAACATGGGTATGCAGGTATCTTTGTTATATTCTGATTTAGATTCCTCTGAGTATATACCTGAGTGATATAACTGGGTCATATAGATCTAACGTTAGTCTCTAGGGAGCGTCTATATTGATTTCTATACCCCAGGTCACAATCAGAACAAATGGCCTGCCTGTATCTCCCCTTTCCCTGTCTGTGATGGCTTTTTGCAGAGAGCTGGGAGAATTCTTTCACATTCCTGCCAGGTGTGCTCTTCCTCTTCCTAAGATAATTGTCTTACTTTTCCTCATATAAAAAAATAAAACCACCCAAAATTGTTTTCCTGATGTATAAGGCCCCATTTGATCTGTAACCCTTCTTTGGCTCTGCTCCTGATGAATGGGGCTCCAGATTACTCCTTAAACATACGACATCTGTTCCCACTTTGGGGTCTTGGCCATGATTGTTCCCATTTCTTGAGCACCCTTTCTCTCACCTCCTCTGCTTGTTCTTCACTTCCTCTGGCTAGATCAAATCACCTCAGACAGCTCTGTGCACTTACCCCACCCCAATAGTACCGAGATCTCCCCTAATGTGGCTCAATACCCTACCCTCTTTTCTCCAGTTCTGCTTCAATCCCTCTCCATTGCCAAGATGGAAGCTCCATGGAAATGGAGACCTCCTATTCTTTAGTGCCAAGAATTTGCCTGACACATCACAGGAGCATAGTATCTAATGGATAGCCAACTCATCACACACACACACACACACACACACACGCACACACAAGAGAGAGAGAGAGAGAGAGAGAGAGAGAGAGAGAGAGAGAGAGAGAGAGAGAGATGGGGAGGCGAGGAGAGAAGGGAGGGTCATAAGGAGTTACCAAGTTGAACTCTGCTCTGTATAAGTGAGGGCAGCTCAGAGAAACTGAAGAACACCTATAATGCAACTCAGCTAACAAAAGAAGAACCCAGTTCCCAGCCCAAGGCCGGCTGACTTCAACACGTCCTCTACCTGACAGGAGTCATCAAGGTGACAGGGGAGATGATAAGGCAGCCTTGCACCTCCAAGACTAAACACCATTAACATCTATTTTCCATTTTAATACAAGGCTGGAGTGAACACTAAGGATTGTCTAAAGTGAAATTCTCCATCGGATAGTTTATAAAACTCTTTGATTTCCAGAGAAAGGTTTATATCATAAAACACTGGTGGTATCAGTTCCAATTTCTATCTGTAAAAAGTCAATAAATACAGGAGGTCTTTGAGCATTTTCTGTTCCTGTGTGAACAGCCTGAGCTTCCAAGTGCACGTCAAGTAGTGATTAGAGACACATGGTCATGCCCAGTCCGTGATCACTCATCGCCTGGCAGTCTGGGTCATTTTACACTGTTTTTCTTCTCAGTCTTAAATATTGCTTACTTTGTATCCAGGAAAATCTTTAAGTAAAGATGGAAACATAAAGAACACTGATGGTGAGATGCAGCATCTAAGTGCAGAGCGTAGAAAGAGGAAGAGCGCAGCCCACACACTGGCCTGTGTGAGACACTCACACAGGTGCACACATGCTGCTCCAGCTCAGACCTGAAGTGTCCCCTCGTGGATCAGGCACTGGAATGTCATGTCCAGCCCATGGTACTACTTGGGGGCTTAACTGTAGTTTTTGCGACACTACGGTATGGTGGTATGGTGTGCCCTCAAATGAAACTATGGAATCTCTGTCTCTTTTCTCTTTATAAACTGGCTGTCTCAGGGTTTGGTTATAGTAACAGAATTAGTTAATTAATACTTGAATGTAAATCAATGAAATGATTACACTATAAAGGAAGATGTCCTACTTCTAAAACACAATGCTTAAGATGAAGAGAGCTATTACGACAATTGGACATAGTTGGGCGATCAGTTATAGGGAACTAAACATTAAATTCAGTCACTAGAGAACATACCAAGAAGTCCTTGCAATCATAACCTACACCTAATGAAAGCCACTGAGGCCAGGCACGTGCCAGGGTGTTTCTGAATGGAGACCTAGAGAAACTATTGCATGAAGCTGTGAAGTTAAAGCCTGGATTGCCTTGGAGACCCTCAGTTGTTAAAGATGCCAGAGCCATGGGGTACCTGCTGAGGAAAGATGCTAACAAGGAGTGGAACTAACCCAAGAGAGAAGTGTGTTGCAGTCAACAAAGCTAAAAGAACTTGGAAATATAAAGAGAGTCTTGACATCAAACATGAAGATGTAGAGTTTGAAGCTTGCCCAGCTGGCTTTTGGCCTTGCTATGGATCAATATTTCCTCATGATGCTCCCATCCATGCATTTTGGAATGGTAATATAAATCCATATAATATTATGGAATCTTGTGATCTGTTTTTTATTTTGATTTTATAAGGAATTATAGTTAAGAGATTATATGAATTTCAGAAGAGACTTTGAACTTTAGGCTTTTAAACTTTGTTAAGACTTTTATAGACTATGGGGACTTTTGAAGTTGGACTGAATACATTTTTGCATTATAATATGACTACAGACTTTGAAGGCCAGGGAGTGGAATGTGGTAGTTTAAAAGAGAATGGCCCCCAAAGTGAGCAACACTTTTAGGGGCTGTGGCCTTGTTGGAGTAGGTGTGGCCTTGTTGGAGGAAGTATGTCACTGTGGAGGTGGGCTTTATGGTCTCAGATATGCTCAAGCCATGCCTACTAAGACACTTCACTTCCTGTTGCCTTTGGATCAAGATGTAGAATTCTCCAGCTCCATATCTGCCTGCATGCTGCCATGCTCCCAGCCGCCATGTTCCCCACCATTATGATAATGGACTGAACCTCTAAAACTGTAAGCTGCCACTGCATTTAAATGCTTTCTTTTATAAGCGTTCCGGTGGTCACAGTGTCTCTTCTCAATAATAGAAGCCCTAAGATACTTTGCCTCTACCCAAGTTCAATGAACAGCACTAGAGAGGAGGCAAAAAGAATGTAAGAGCCAGAGGATGGGGAAGAATTCTGTAAAATTCTGTCTTTCGGGAATACAATGTCCATTACACTTATAAACTCACAGGAGCTGAGATTACCTACACAAGACCTACACCAGATCAAGCCATCCAAAATTCCAGTATAAATGAGGAAGAAGCCACAAGGCCCTTCTTATAACTGAGAAGCTTTTGGAAGTTAATAACTTCTAGGAGCAGGAGAATCATTCTTCATCGTGGTGTGGCTACTGGTAGGTTGGCCCTACTCCAATACCACACCCACCCACATATGGCCAGTACTAGTTGTGCTTTGTGCTATTTTTTTAAGAAGAAGAGGCTATTTAATTGGAATGAGAACGTGTCATTGGTATCTGGGGGAGTTAGAATGGGGGAGTGGGGGACAGGTATGATCATATTTCACTAGACGCACACATGAAATTCCCCCCAAAATAAATTAAAAATAAAACAAAATAAAATGAACAAACTATTTTATTATTTTAAAAGTGGGACATTCTGCCTATTTTCATGGTGTAATATGATAGCAATTTTGAATTTTTGTTTTATAGACATCATTCTCCAAGCCAAAGATGGCATACCCTGGTATTTAAAAATATATTTGTTAGAATATCTTGAGATTTTTTTCTTATATAATTTAATGTGAGAACATAAACATCATGTGCCACATTTGTTTAAAAAGGGATACACTTGTCTTTGTGGAATGGTTTTATATAAGACTGTAAGTGAATTTTATCATGTAATATCCAAATATATAACATTTCTGCTTAAAGTCATATCTTCATGATATTCACACGATGTCTAAGGAATTATCCTCACTTTGGAAGTGAAGTCAATGGAGATCTGTTCTCTTCCTCATCCTCCCTTCTCTGTGTCACAGAGCCTCACACCCACAAGCTATGCAAGTGTCCCTCCTGACTCTTCAACCTTTAGTTTAGCTTAGTCCTTAGCAGGAGTTAGACAGTGAGGCATTGAACTTCTCCAGCTCTTTAGTTGCACAGGGCCTGTCAGGGATCTTCTTCATGGTTTCAGCTTGGTTTACTCTGGATTCTATATGCCTCCATGACCCTGCCAGTTGAGAATCAGGGGTGCTAACCATCCTCTCCTGTTGCTGATCTCTGGCTGGAGCAAACTTTCCATCCTTTGTTGGTATATACTGTTGAAATAGGAGCGGCAGGGCTGCGTCCCCGGCACCCGGCCGCCCGCATGGCTAGTTTATACCCAGAAATAATTACACGGAAACTGTATTCCTTCAAACACTGCCTGGCCCGGCTAGGTCCAGTTTCTTATTGGCTAGCTCTTACATATTGTTCTAACCCATTTCTAATATTCTGTGTAGCCCATGAGCTGGCTTACCAGAGAGGATCTTAACCTGCGTCTGTCTGGAGTGGGAGCATCATGGCGACTCCTCTACTAAGCTTCCTTTTCCCAGAATTCTCTTCTGTCTACTCTGCCTACCTAATTTTCTGTCCTATGAGGGCCGAGGCAGTTTCTTTATTATTACAAGACCCACCTCCATCAATATACTGTCCACAGTTATACTTATGACTATGTTACTTCTACCCTGTCAGGACCATAATAACATACAGTTCAAATCTCAAAAAAAACACAGTTCTTTTTTTGTGAATGGAGTTGGAAATTTGATCGACTATAATTCTCTTCTTCTACAGAAGAGTGGACTGGGGCTAAGGAATATTAAAATAGTTATCAAAAATTACCACCAATAACAAAGCAGAGCCACAAACAGAATCTTGGGACACACAGCACTTGGCACATGGTAAATAGTCAGAAATATTAGCCACTAACACCACAACACCCACCATTTCAGCAGCAGCAGCAGCAGTAAAACTTGGAAACAGGTTTTCAAATTCAAAGTTCTTTATCATCAGGACCCAACACTTAGCCCCTGTGTGGCAGATGAAGATAACAAAGCTGAGTACAATTCTATGTAAGACAGAGTTACTGTCACATAGAGAAGGAATAAAAAAAGACACCAAGGTTTATGCCTTACTGAACACCTGACAAATTGCAGCTGCCTTCACACTGCTGGCTGGGTGCTTGCTCAGTAAACAGTCTTCACAACAGCTCCATACTGGCCTGGTTCAAATCCCACAACTAAGTAAGTAGTGCCTCTGTTCAACAAAATGACCCTATCTTAAATTGGGAAATAGGGGTTGGGGGAGAAAGGAGGATGGAAGGGGAAGAGGAGAGGAAAAGGGGGGATAAGGAGAACTTGAGGGAATGTGATGTGGGATTCCCCTCTGTATGCTGTGATTACTATTAATGAATAAAGAAAACTGGCTTGGCCTGATAGGGTAGAACAGAGCTAGGTGGAGTGAACTAAGCTGAATGCTGGGAAGAAGAAGGTAGAGTTAGGGAGAAGCCATGTAGCCCCACCAGAGACACACTGGAACCTTGCTGGTAAGCCACAAACCTCATAGTAAAATATAAAATATTGGAAATTGGTTAATACTAGATGTAAGAGCTAGCTATACAATTAAGTGATTGGCCAAGCAGTGATTTAAATAATACAGTTTCTGTGTGGTTATTTCAGGAGTCTGGGCAGCCAGAAAATGAACAAGTGGACTCCCTACAACAGGAATGGGATAGATGAGAAGGAGGAAGAACAGAGATGAGAGCAAAGAAAGAGATATCTTGACTGAAGGAGCAATTATGGGGCTAGAAAGAAACTTGGCTCTAGAAAAATTCCCAGGAAAACACAAGGATGACCCCATCCAAGACCCTAAGCAATAGAGGAGAAGGGGTCAGATCGATTTGCCTTGCAGTCAGACTGATGAATGTCTTAAATATCACCATAGAACCTTCATCCAGCAACTGATGGAAACAGAAGCAGAGACCCACATCAACACACTGGACTGAGCTCCCAAAGTCCAGTTGAAGAATGGAAGGAGTGAGAATATGAGCAAGGAGGTCAAGACCACGATACAATCTACTTGAGCTAATGGGAGCTTAGCAACTCCAGCTGGACTGGGAAGGAACAAGCATAGGACCAAACAAGTCCCTCTGAATGTGTTTGACAACTACATGGCTGGGGAAATCTGAGTGTCCACTGGCAGTGGCACCAAGAATCTACCTGTACTGCTTGTACTGGCTTTTTGGGAACCTTTTCTTTGGATGGATACCTTGATGAGCTTTGGTGTGGGAAGTCCTTCTGTATATTTGCTGCTTTTACTGGTTAATGAATAAAGCTCTTTTAGCCTATGATAGGGCAGCATAGAGCTAAGTAGGGGGGGAACTAAACTTAATTCTGGGAGAAAGAAGGTGGGGTCAGTGAGAAGCCATGTAGCCCTGCCAGAGATAGCTGCTGGACAGAACTTTACCTGGTAAACCACAGCCACATGGTGATACACAGATTAATGAAGATGGCTTTGTTTAGGATATAAGAGCAAGCTAGAAATATGCTTAAGCTATTGGTCAAACAGTATGACAAATAGTATAGTTTCTCTGTGTTTATTGAGGAACCAGGTGGGCAGAAACCTTCAACAACAGATTGGTGTGTCAATGTGTGCTAGCCAAATCCACATAAAATCTGAAAGGGCTTTGAAAGGAATACTAGACACTGAAAAACAAAGTTCAGCCTTTTTTTTTCTGATGGGCTCTGTTGGCTGGCAGCATGCTGTGACTCCTTTAAAAGAGGTTTTCCTGATTCAGCAGTAGTAGCAAAAAAAAAAAAACCCACAGTTTCAAAATGGCACCTTCCTGGGCAGTGGTGCCAGTATGAACTCTGGCTCTTTCAGGGGGATGAACACTTGAATGGTACAATCTGCTTAATGGCACAACATAGACCCGCTGCATACCTGGGACTGGGGTAATGTACATGGTTTCCAGAGGTGGTGAACATGTCTCCACCATGTTGGACTGGGCAGAGTCAAAAGGCAAAGCAGCCTTAGTCCTAGTAACCCTACTTAACATCTTAAAAGGCACTCCTGGACAAAAAAGGATTTCAGATACTCAATAAGACAGATTCAGACATAAAAGACCACTAATCGAGACACTGTGTGTTTAAAAAATGTATGTAGGCTTGGGAGAGAGAAGAAACAACATAAAGAGGCAGTAAATGTGATATAAAAGAGTACAGACAGTCATAGATTAAAGGAGTAAAGATAATAAAATGAATATTAAACTTGTATTAAAAAAGTAATAGAGCAAGGAAAAATAAGCTATGTAAAAATGGAATATACACAGAGAGTCTGGACTATGTATATTATTGTGTTTTCTTTGAATTTTTTGACTGTGAGGGAGCTAAGTACAGAGAGACATTTCATTGTGCAGACTGCTAAGCTAAACCAACACATGTATTTTAAAGGTATCATGACTTCAGAATTTGGGTCTAAGGATTTATTGTTTTGGAAAAGAAGTTCTTCTTTTGTTTCCACAGAGGATAAGAACCTGTGGAATTCTTCCAAAATAATGTGGTTTGATGGACCAAGACCCCCGGAAAGGTTACCATAAACACCGCCCCCCCCCCCAAATTACTTTGCCCAACAAAAGCAGAAAGCAGTTTGGAGAGAACTACGCCCAAATTCCCAAAATGATTGTTTATAAATGTTTGTTTACATTTAAAGGGTGATATGCTATGAAGAGATAAATATTTTGCGTTGATATGGATCTTGGTTTATTGGCACATATTTAAGGTCAATTTTGTTGTATGTATATTTCTGCTCTTGATTAAGATATTGTGTTTGTGCAGCTCATTTAAAAATGTAATGTATAATTAAGAATATAAGCTAATAGATAATTATCTATAATAGTTAAGTTTATAGACAGGTTAGTAAGGATTTTCTAGATGTACAGAGATATAATTCAGATGGATAGTTATTCTTCAAACCTTTTAGAAACCTTCAGAATATGGTATTTAAAATGTTTTAAGAGCTTAAGATTTTTCATGACAATGAGACACATCTGCTCCTGGCAGCACCAATTACTTCAAGATGATGGGCACCGAGGAGGTTCCTTATGGAGTTTGTTGGCCATTTGGGCAAGAAACTGCTCTTGCCTGGACTGCTTGATGGTATGCTGTGTGAGCTGGACATATGAGACCCACAGAAAATGACTGATGAACTTGCCTAAAAGTGAGACGGTCCTTCAGGGTTCCTGCTTCATGAAAGATTCTGTCAGACATTCTGCAGGACACAGAAGAAAATGAATGACAAACTGCCAATATAGGCAGAAATGTCTTTGAAATTTCCTGCTTTGTGGAAAAGTCTGCTGGATACTATGGGCCTGTAGGCTAAAGATAGATGCCTCAACAGTAAAGAAGAACTTTGGGTGACTGTCTTGGCAGCAAGATGTCTCTGTCAATTCTAGAGCTTTGGAAGTTCCTTATAAAGCACTTAGACAATATTATATCCTTCTGGAATCTTTTATGGAGTTGAAGAGAAGATAGTTACAGTTATAGTTTTCCTTAGTTACGATAAAAGATAAAATAGATATAAATTTTATATATTAATTCTTGTTTGATACCTGTTTTTTATATATAACTATACTATGTTAATGTTAAAACCTTCCTTTTTAAATATTTATTTATTTATTATGTATACAATATTCTTCCTATGTGTATGCCTGCAGGCCAGAAGAGGGCACCAGACCTCATTACAGATGGTTGTGAGCCACCATGTGGTTGCTGGGAATTGAACTCAGTTCCTTTTTATTTAAACAGAAAAGAGAAAATGGTGTGGGAAGTCCTTCCATATATGTGTTGCTTTTATTAGTTAATGAATAAAGAAGCTGTGCTAGGTCAGCATAGAACTAGGTGGTGGAGGGAACTAAACTGAACACTGGGAGAAAGAAGGTGGAGTCAGGGAGAAGCCATGTAGCCCCGCCAGAGACATACACTGGACAGAACTTTACCGAGTAAGCCACAGTCACATGGCAATACACAGATTAATGGAGATGGGTTTGTTCAGGATATAAGAGCAAGCTAAAAATATGCTTACGTTATTGGCCAAACAGTATTGAAAATACTATAGTGTGTTTATTGGTGGACTGAGCAGGCAGAAACCTCTGATAACACAGCCTAGATATAGTAGGGAGGGCCTTAAACTTTTCTCAAAGCAATGGGCCTTACCCTCTCTGAGGAGTGGATGAGGGGTTGGGGGGGGGCAAAAGGGGGGAAGGAGAATGGGAGGGAGTGGGAACTGGGATTGGTATGTGTAATGAAAAAAAGACAGTTTGTTTTCTTTAAAAGAAAAAGAAAAGAAAAAGAAAAAATGACCCTGTCATCTTGAACAAGATAGCATATGAAAAAAAAAATGCTTTTAAAACTCTCGGGCAGAGGACTCCAACGTAACTTCATGAAATCCTTCACTTTCCGTTTCCCTAAGTAGAAAGCCAGTCACAGTCAGAAGAGAATGGAGTTTGAGGTTAGCCTGGTCTACAAGGTGAGTTTCAGGTCAACAAGCACTATATAGTGAGACCCCTGTCTCAAAAGTAAATAAAAATTTAAAACAAACCAGATCTCAAAGAAGCGAAATCTTTTGTTGAAGGCCGCACTTTCCTTCCAGCTACGTGCATGGCCTGGTTGCTAGCCCCAGACTGTCTATTTTAAGATCCTTTGGTCCCGTTGTTCTGCCAATGCAGAACGTGTTCATTCAGAGCTCCTTTTGCCCCTCCCCGCAACTGCCCGCTAAAACAACTCTAATGAAGAAGAGAAGGGGAGGGATTGGAAGGGCGGTGAAATGGATCCCATATGACAGGAACAACTTCCAAATCTCATCTTAACCCAAAAGGTCACATATGCTCACATGAGTCATGTTCAAAATCATGGAAGAACAAACGGGAGGCACTTCCAAGTTGTTCAAGTTGTTTGTTCAAGTCGTAAGATGCATTTTCCTGGGAGTCACAGATACTTTTTCTCCAGAAGTTTTTTGGAATAGGTTTCTCCCTATAATCTGCCCGGGGATCCTATCTGCTGCCAAGATCATGTACTTCCTTTCTTGGAAGCCCTACACCTACTTTGATAGACTTTGACAGACCTACTTTGATAGGCTTTGATGAGACAACCAGGAAACAACGTCAATGAATGCAGGAACTGGGCTAACACTTTAAATGCTGCCAAAGCCAAAGCCCATCTTAAACACCCTGACTGCAACTCAAGGTGCTAATGGGAGTCCATCAAAAACCTCTCTACATCTCAACATACAGCGCCCACTCAATCAGTCCGTCCTCTGATCACACCTGCTGGCCAGCATAGCCGTGGGTCCAAACCTCACCTGACATGCTCCTGAATTTACTTTCTTCACATTATTTTATCATGACTTAATAACACTGAAAATTTTCACAATGCTATGTAGTTGCCAAAATCCCTTCACAGAGCAAATATCTACAATCTTCTAAGCCTCTCTTTCAAAAAGACGAATGAGGGCTGTGAGTATCCAACAGGTGGCCCACATCAAGCAGCTATGATGGGGGGGGGGCAAATGGGATTTCTCCCTTATTGTCAACCACCCCCTACTGTGGGTTCTTCGAAGTTAACTGTCCTCTTGATAGTTAGATGCTTGCCTCTCATCCCCTCAGCCGGACTCCAAGTGTGTACCAATGCATCTTGTGCTCAATACACAGACATCGCAAGGGGACTCTGCCCACTCCCAGTCGCTGTTGAGAGTGCACAGGAGTGAGAAGCTGCTGAGTGGGGTTGTGATAAGTAGAGAAGACACCTCAGCAGCATCACTGAAAGGATGGTAGGGATACAGCCAGGTGAGGGCAGCAGATTCTTCACCAGGTTTGTGGTTTTGTCGAATCTACGTTTGACTAACCTTGACTTCCAGGAGATAATGCCCAGCATGCTTTACTTCAAAGGCCAGAGGGTGAAAGCCACTTTGATCTTAGGTATAATCGGAGTCCCAAGACTTCATCTTGGCAATAGAACTTTAACATACCTGAGGCTTTAGTCTAAATCTACCTGCTTTCAGACCAGGGCACAGTTTCTGAAGCACAGAGCAAGGCCACAGCTGGCAGATCATGTCACAAGGTGAGGGAGGAGACCCTGAATTTGCCAGCCTCCAACAACTCAATTCCAAGACTTTGGGAGAAAATCATAAAGCCTTCATTAAACCCTCCCCTAGTGTTCTTTCAGAACCCCAGGGCACATGAGAGTTTCTGGGCTCATGCAAGGAATAAACATGTCTTTATAGGAATTGAGGGGGAAGAAAGGCAACAGGCTTAACAGTAGACAAATACAGAAACTGGCAGGAGATTGAAGAGAAGTAAAAGAATGCTGGTCCTGAGAGACAAGATGTGCCCACTGGTACAATGGTGCCATGGTTGTGAGGGGGTAACTAAGTACTTTCTGGCTGGATTTGAGGCCAGCTGCATGGAAACCCATGCTTGGTACCGGGGAGGAGGTCACAGCTGTAGAGGAGAACCTACTGTGTTGCTGATTTGTTAAATGGACATGTTAGTAAATCGCCTTCTAAATATTCATGTTTATACCCATAGAGCAGTGATGTTCTTGGCCTTCATCTTATAGCTGTAGGCAGAAGTTAACACAGGATGGTGGAGTTGTAGGCGACTTTAGTATGCATGAAACTGTCAAAGAATCTTTAAAGTTTTTTTTAAAAAAAAGGTTTCTTTCACTTTTTTTTGTAGCCAAGGAACTCACGGGGCTAATTAACTGTGCTCTGAGACATTAGTGTTCCCCGAGAGTCTTCAACATGGTACTCCATAGAGAATGGAGCTGTTACAGGGAACCAGTAACCAACTGTAGCTTCATGGATGCGCCAGTGACCAGTGCAGATCCGACCTCTTCTCCTTAGCCTCATTTGAGGGTGTAGAGAAGATAGGGCTTGGGTGTCAAC
Organism: Alexandromys fortis; assembly: GCF_014885135.2. NCBI lineage: Eukaryota > Metazoa > Chordata > Mammalia > Rodentia > Cricetidae > Alexandromys > Alexandromys fortis. The sequence continues at coordinate 277,367 of NW_026068027.1, forward strand.
AGTGGCAAGAATCTGGTAAAAGAGTCACCAGATCCCCTCCCCCGCGTGGCAAGCAGCAGAGGCTGAGAGGGCCCACAGTCAGGTTTGGAAGCTTGGTTCATAAGACACCTACTCTCTCTCTCTCTCTCTCTCTCTCTCTCTCTCTCTCTCTCTCTCTCTCTCTCTCTCTCTCTCCCTCTCTCTCTCCTAGGTTTTCACCTACATTCTCTTTCCGCAAACAACAATCGGATTATTTCAGGACAAATGTATTACTAACGTATGGATTAGAGTCCACATCCCCACACCCATCTCTCCCCTTATGTCATACGAATCTCAAAAGGAAAAGGAAAAAAGAGAAGAAGAACAGCCAAGGACCAGACTGTGTAGTACAGTTTTGAGCAATCCTAAAACATGATAGGAAAATCACTAGAGTTGGCCCACCAATCCAAATGGCAGCGGCGCCCCGCCCTGTCATTGATGCTCACAGCCAGGAAAGTTAACTCTAAATTAGGTGGGAGCAGACATTTAGTTTGCCAGAGTGGACTGAAAAGGAATGGTCCCCAAATGTCAAGCACTCAGATGGGTGAGGTGACGCACCCTTCCCTATGATTTCAACACAATTGTGCAAGGGTGACTCCATCTCTGTCCTCAAGTTATCAAAGGGAGGGTGGTGTCCAGATGCTCTCCATCTCTGGAACAGAACAGTCTCCAGTAGACTGAGGAAAGGCAATTCAGACATCAAAAGGAATGCCCAGTTGTAATGCACTGTTTTAACAAAGCAAACTAATCCTGGGCCCATAAACCAATCTGGTCACCAATATTTATTTGGTGCCTATGCAAATGAGACTGGCATTAGATGTCAGAGGCTAAGCTAGATGGTCGCCAAATATTACCGTCAATCTTAACAGCAGTGTGGCAGGCTGGATACTGTTAACTCCTTTGTATAGATTACAATTGAGACATAGAGACATTAAATGAGTTTCATACACTTAGGAAATGGTGGGAGTCACGTTTAAACTCAAGTGTGTCCGATTTCATTTTTTAACATTCTCCTTGATTTCAGCCAAGTGCTACAGGGGATACTTGGCTCCTGCCCACGGCAACTAGCACATCGTTTTACATTTAATCATGGTTGAATGAACAAATAAATGAACACAAATAAATGAGGAACAAATGACTGGTTCTGCCCGCGATGCTCTTATCCCATATTTCATCAATTTAAATATGTACTCTAGACCACATCTTAGCATCTCCAGAATCAGAAGGCAATTACAGTTGGTGCCCTGGCATGATGCAAATGGCAGCGTTCTCTTTATGAAATATTACACAATACCAAATACAGTACTTGTCATGGTGCTTGTCATAATGGATCAAGTGGAGGGGAAAAACATTCAGAGCCCAGAGAAGTCCAAAAACAGTGAGATCAGTTTTATATTTAAAGGAGGGTAGGAATGGAACATGGTTATTTTAAGTATCTTTTCTCAGAGAAGTATTGAATTCTTATAGGTGGGGACCTAATCATTTTCTGTTTGCTCTGGTTTTAGTTCCCAAATTTTCAGGTCCAAATTATTTAAGGAAGAATGGTAGCATCTCCATCTAATGCGAAAATAGCAAACAGGAAAGGAAAGCCCATCCCACGCCTCACCCCCAAGTATTTCTGCCCAGAGGCAGAGTTTAATTCTGTAACCTTCAGAGAATCCTCTAGACCCAGAATTTTGTCTCAATGTGACGTGTGATTACAAGTCTGGTCAGTCATAATAGGCCAATGGCTCCTTCAGTAATATTTTTTCTTGCTCCTGTCTATCTAGAAAAGCTCCCTGCCCACACTTCCACATCTTATTCAGGCCTGATTCTTTCACAATGCAAGAAAACATGGCCATGTCTCAGTGGTTTAAGAGCACTGGCTACTCTTGCAGGGGACCTGGGTTTGGTTCCCAGCACCCACATAGTGGTTCACTGTAGACGGAGACTGTTCATTTATTTCTAGGACACCCAGACCCAAATAATCACACAGAAACTATATTAGTTACATCACTGCTTGGCCAATGGTTCAGGCATATTTCTAGCTAGCTCTTATATCTTAATATTGACCCATGTTAATATTAATTTATGTATCACCACAAGGCTGTGGCCTATCAGTAAGGTTCTGGCATCTTCGTTGGCAGCTACAGTGTCTCTTTGACTCTGCCTACTCTCTATATTTATCTCTTTTTAGACTTCCCACCTGGCTTTACTCTGCTAAGCCATTGGCCAAAACAGCTTTATTCATTATCCAATAAAAGCAACACATATACAGAAGGATATCCCACATTAGTTCACAAACATGTGTAATTCCACTTCCATGAGATCTCCACAGGTTCCAGACACACATATGGTTCGTACACACACACACACACACACACACACACACACACACACATGCAAATACTCATACATATAGAAGAAAAATAATCTTTTTAGGTAACTTAACATCTCCCATCCACCTTCAATTTAAATTATCTAAAACATTTTACTTCCTTTGGAAATATTCCATAGTTCAAGAAATCAACAAAAAGTCTTTACTTAAGGTTCCCTCCTGCCTCCTTTTCTTCAAAATGCTACCCCAGAGTAGAATAATCTGAAAATAATTATGTCACACTCAAAGCAATGGGTGAAGATCTGACCTGGAGCAGGGTTTCACACACTCAGAGATGCTCATGGAAATGACTTTGCAAACTTGAAGGGGAATCATTGTCTTCACTGCGGAGGACTCTTGCAGATGTCCCACAGCCCAGTGACCAGAACCAACGTCACCATAGAGGAGGCATCCAATGCTGGCCTCCTGCTGTGATCCCTGCTGACACTGGAGGATCTGAATCCATTCACATGGGAACATCAGACAAACCCAAACCAAGAGGCCCTCCATAAAGAGACCCCTTTATCCTTCACAAATGTCATTGTCACGCAAGGCAAAGGAAGGATGCCAGACTAAAGGAGAGTACAGCACGACATGCAAGCTCAATGCTCTGTGTGATCATAAATTAAATTTGGATTTAAAAAGATAAACTTTAAGACATTATTTGAGCAACTGAAATTTCAGTGTGGCCTGTAGAAGAGTTAATATTACACCATGGTTAAGCTTATTTTGAAAATCTCACTATAACAAAATTTCTAAGCTTTAGAAACTGCTCACTGAAGTATTTAGAAGTGCCCCATTCTCTTATTGCTTAAGTGGTTCAGCAATAATACATCATATAATCCATATAGTATTGATATGTATGTGTTCTTATGGATTGCCATTTCAGTAATATTCATATGTATCCAGAAGAGGAAATCTGACATACTTGAGCTACTCATGAATCTGAATACTGATGCTGAGAAATTCTTGGTAGTGTTTTTGAGATAGTCCTGTAAGCTTGAAAAGGCTTCAAGACAAAGTAAAATAAAATAAGATAAACAGAAATGATTTCTCTCATGCTACAGAAGTCACGCTGACATGTGCTAACAGTAAGCTGTAGTGATGTTTTATTTCCTAGGCTGGAAAAGCCACCATGGAATGAAGCAGCTTCTGTTAAGCACATCCAAGCTCTTAGCACACTCCGGCCTTCCTATGATCTCAGCAGAGACTCCAAGCGAACAAAGTGATAGTCGGAAATAATTCTCTGAGCACAAAGCAATTAGCACAACAACCACAGGGTGAAAGTTAATGGCGAGGGCCATGACTGCAGGACAATCCTACCCTTGTAAACATACCAACCACGAAACTTAGCCAAACCCACTCTCTGCCCTCAGGAACTGCAAGTCTTAAATCACAATTAGAAAGCACGGCATGAAGTAGGCTGAGCATGTTGGGAAGGAGACTGAAAACAAAGCTAGAGTTCTCTCTGGAAGCAATTCCACATGGAAGGAAAGGAGCCTTGGTGACTGTGACGCTGGAACAGGCTGCACACGGAGGCCGACCAGCATCCCTCCCTGGAGGTCTTTAAAAGAGTACACCATCCAGGGTCATGCTAGAACATGCACAGTTGCGAGTATTTCATCACACGAACTGTAAGAGTACTATCTTACTGCACTCGAGCTATGGGCTGAAGGAGTTGATCAAGGAGACCCAGGACAAAGGCAAGGCTGGAAAGTCTACATTAAGAGGTAACCACTGGGAGCCTCCCTGCCCTGAGCTATCAGCAATAAAAACAGGGTTCAGTATGTAGTCAGCAAGAGAGTTTGCCTAGTGTGCATAAGGCCCTGTGTAGCACCCTCCACCCAAACAGTAAGGAATAAGGAAATAAACAAGAGATTAAAGTGTATTTAAGTAATATGCAGAATGTCAGAAATGGGTTTTTATTCACGAAACAATGGCCGGTTGACTAGCACAATGAATGTGAGAAGTTACAACATTCAAGTGGTCATACTCTCTGGACATTCTCCCGCCCTTGCTTATAAGTATCTATACAGACTCTCGCCCTTTGTCCTCAGCGATCATGTTTAGGCTTAAGCACCAGATGGCCCTGTGTTGACCGAATCTCTGGATTCTGCTTTCCTGACAACCAGTTTTAAGTGTGACCAAGTGCTACTCTTGGAATGGACATGTTTGCCTGGAGTAGAACTTTTAAGCATGAGGTTGGTAGAAAATAAAAAACAACAGCCCACTAGGATGTCTTGAGCAGGCTACACTACTTTTCTCACACTTCTTGATAAGTAGTTAGCAATGGTCACCTATTTCAGAGGTGAACAGCATTCATTGTCTGCCAAAAACAGAATTACAGGCCCCTTTCTAGTTTCCTAGCTTATCTCCACACTCACATACATACACATTTACATACATGCACATACATACACACTTACATACACATATATGCATACATATATACATACACACATACATACTAAAAGCTATGATCTTTATATGAGAGAAAACATGCAACTCCTGTCTTTCTGAGTCTGGTTCGCCTGTCTTAATGTACTAACATTCATATCCACCCATTTTTCTGAAAATTTCATAATTTCACTTTTCTTTAGAGCTAGATAAAATTCAGCTGTGTATAGCTAACACAATATAATTTTCCACACATCTGTTGATAGATATATAGGCTGGTTCTGTTTTCTTTCTATTGTCAATAGAACAATAAACATGGGCACGAAGTATCTCTGTGATAGGATATAGAGTCCTTTGTGCAGATGCCCAGGAAGAGTAGAATTAGGGCATACAGTAGACACAGGTTAAGAAACTAAAAGCATGGCCATGGGAAGAGAAGAAAACATGTTGAAATGGTAGAACAATGACACAAAAGTGGAAATGGGGCTACTGAGGGCAGAAAGGAAGACAGGAGAATGAGAATCAGCAACACATGCTTGTTTGAAGATGCCATAATTAATTAATTATACATGACAGAATTGGTTGTTAAGTCAGGTTCTAATAGGTAACTCAGCTGTGACTCTGCATAAATATAGGGACAACTGTTGAGATGACCTAAAGGGAGGTCTTCTGGGAATAAGTTCTGGTTCTACTGTTGTCTAAAGATATAAGCAGTATGGTCCTGATTCTTTAAAGTCCATTGGACTTGCTTTATGGGCTGTCATACAGACTACCTTGGCAAAATTCTACGTATACATGAGAATGGTGTATTTGCTAGAGTTTAGATATGCCATTGTATTCATGGCAATGAATGCATTCATATTTTTGTCCAAATCTACCAAATCCCTAGTGGTTTTGTGCTACATCGGTTACCAAGAAAGCTGAAATTGTCAAATATAAATGGATTGTCTATTTCTCTGTCCTGTTTAGTCCAATTTTGCCCCATCTATTTTGGAGACCTGTTATTAAATACACACATATCAATCTGGGTTGGGGAGATAGATGTAAAATACTTATTATGCAAGCAAGATGACCTCAGTTTGGATAACTAGCAACCACATAAAAGCCAGGTGTTGTGGCCCATGCCTGTAACCCAAGCACCAAGTGGTAGAGACAGGTGGGTCTTAGGGGCTTGGTGTCCTGCCAGTCTAGCCAAGACAGTGAGCCCCAGATTCACTGGGAGACCCTATCTCAAAACAGCAAGGTGGTAAGTGATAGAGGAAGAGAGCTTAAGTCAATGCCTAGGCTACACATATGCACTCACAAGCCATCCATCCATCCACATATGCACACATATGAAAGTACACACTGAGGACTGCTATGTCTTCATATTGAAATGGCTTTATGATCACTGCAAATTTTGCTGTTATCACTGATACTATTCTTATAGTAAAACTGAACCAGTGAGATGTTAAAATAATTACAATTTTGTTTTGATTAGTGTTTACATAGTAGCATAAATGTATTTATTCTTTGATTTTTAATATATTTGCACCTTTATATTTTAAGGTGTTTCTTTAACAGGCAACATATACTAGGCAGCATTTCTATTGAATTTGACAATTTCTGCCTCTTAATTTTTATGTTTATACCATTTACACTTATTGAAATTATCATTACAGTTGAGTTTAAGTCTACTTTCTTGTATTTTGTATTTATTTATAGTCAGATAGCCAGTGAGGAAATAAACTACCTCTTTTCTTTTCTTTTTTGGTTTTTGAGACATGGTTTCTTTGAATATCTCTGGATGTCCTGGAACTCACTCTATAGACCAGGCTGGCCTTGAACTCACAGAGATCCACCTACCTCCTCCTCCCTTAGTGCTGGGATTAAAGATGTGTGCCACCACTGCCCAACTTTAAACTATTTCTTGTTTGGATGGGTCAATATAAAAGTTAGTACATTAAGAACAGTGAACCAGACTCAGAAAGACAATTATTGCATGCCTTTTCTCATGTATAAATCACAACTAATAATATGCATGTATGTATGCATGTATGTATGTATGTATATGGGTGAGTGTATGTGAGTGTGGAAATAAACTATGAAACTAGAGAGGGGCCCATAAGATTTGTCTGCCTTTTGTTTAATGTCAGCAAACAAACACACACACACACACAAACACACACATACACACAAATACATACACACACAAACACACACATACACACAAACATACACATATACACACATACACACATACACACAGATCTATATGTATTTATGACAGAAAGCAAGTTTTCTACTAATATTTCTATTTTGGTCTGATGTGGAAGTAGGAAATTTGCATTTAAAAGGGTTTCTTGGGTGATTCTGGTTTCCTGCTAGAGTCTGAACTCACTGCTTTAACCCAAAGTTAATAACTTTAAAGTGATATGGACATGTAAGCTATTAGATCAGATATAAGGCTGAAGGAGGTTTTGGGAACTTTAGAAAAATACCCTGCCCAAACCAAAACTATTTATATTTCACAATTTTTTAAAACTGTTTTGAACACTTAAAATTTTATCTACCAGTTATACTCTTCCCTGAGATCACTTAGTCAATCTGTTATCTTTAATCAGATAGATCGAATTTGGCACCATCCTCATATAGTGCTGACAGCTCAGGATAGCAATGTTATAGTTACCTACAGTGTGTAGCCCATGAATTACTTACATGCATATAAAACAAAGACATGTTTTAGCAACAGAGTGGTTATGCTTAGCTGTATTCGCTGTGGCCCATCTTCCTCCCTCTCATGGGTGCTATTAATGGAATTTATGTCTTCCACTACTGAATTTCACTTTCTTTGCTCATGGTTCTGACCTATCAGAAATATTTTTGACTTCTGATTGTATCATATTTTCAAGGTGTCTGCCTTACTCACAGTTGAATCAGTTAAAACTCTAGTAAATGTGACTGTCCATTCTCAAGTACCCAAAGGTATAATGGAGACCCCACAACACAGCCCCAGAAAGGAGTCTGGCCAATCGGAGTTGCCTTTGTTCTTCATGATCTCCTCTCCCAGAGAATAAATGAAGTACAAACAAACGAGCCCTCAGAAAGCATCCTTGGAAAACACCAGGGTGACAGAGAACTTGCAGTCTTCATGTGCCCTTCGCATGAGCATCCTTGCTTCTGACTTCCATATGTTGCTGATGATGCTGGAAATGGGGAAGACAGTGCCACCCTCGAACAAGGCTATACAGCCACCATTCTGTTTGGCTTTTGCTCAGAAGACCCATCTCTGGCATTAATTAGCTAGCTGGCCTTAGGCAATAGAGTTTTCTTTCCTGAGCCTCAATTTTCTCATTTAGACTTTCCCTCAAATAGACACCATCCTTTCCCGCTCTGTTCTTCTGCCTGCCAGAGGGGTCAACCTATGCCTCCCATGGGGTTCCAGCCTCTGCCTCCCTCAGCAAGGTCTCTCTGTGTACTGGTAATGAAAATGTTCAAAAAAAGTAGGTAGAGGAAACTTTTCCTCTCAGCTAGCTCTCCTAAGTTCTATCTTACCAGTTTATTTCTCAGACTCTCCCGCATCACTGTGGCTAAGTAGTCAACCCTAATTATATGATCTGATTTCTATGCCACGCCCACCCCACTCATGTGTATTCTTCCTTCTAGCCACACTCAGCTGCTTATAATCCCTGGAGTGACTGTGTTTCCCCTCCTCCTGCCTCGTTTCATGCTATTCTTCCTATCTGGACTATCCAGACCCTTCTTCTGTACTCAACCTAAGACAATTCTTTCTGCCAAACTCATCTCAACCATCATACATTCCAGGAGGTCTCGATGGTGAATTCAGAAACCCTTGTCTGATACCCTCTGAAGTTCACAATGCATGCTCTATCTAGCATTCTTTAATTATTTACAGATAATTATCTTTCCCTTCATCTTAACTGTGAGCTCATGGAGTGTTGACTGAGGTTTCTGTCCTACCTGGTCCTGCAGCTGTTAAGTCCCAAAGAATCACAAAGAGGTCTATATTAATTATAAACTGGTTGGCCCATTAGCTCAGGCTTCCTATTAACTCTTATAGCTTATATTAGCCCATAATACTGTCTGTGTTAGCCAGGTGACTTGGTACCTTTTTTGGTAAGGCAGTCACATTTTGCATCCTCTGTGTCTGGGTGATGACTGCAGACTGAAACTTCCCTCTTCCCAGAATTCTCATTGCCCTGCTTTTACTTCCTGCCTGGTCGCCCCGCCTCTACTTCCTGTCAGTCTACTGGCCAATCAGCATTTATTTAAAATATAAGTGACAGTACAGACCATTGTCCCACAGCAGTTGAAGGGCCGGGGTTTGGGGGGGTTGTTTTTTAGTTTTGGTTTGATTTGGTTTTTGCTACCACTGTCTGGGCTACCTCCTGGGGAATAATAGATGCTTGTTGAATCATTGACTAAATTAAATGCCAAGTGAAGCAATGACCCAGTCTCACGGCAGGCAGCTTCCCACTTCCTCACCATACAGGTCCAGCCAGGCAAGCTGGAGCCCTCAGCACCATATCCTGAATGGACTCAGACTCTTGGCCACTGCCTCAAAGCAGGAATCTAAATGTCAGGACTCTTGTGGTGGGGCTCCCCAGGCCATCAGCTAGACTCTCCACCCTCTCTAAAATCCTTCCCAAAGTAGCTCAAATCAGGCAGAAGAAAGATTAGGACGTCATCTCTGCTTTCTCCCTTCACCAGCTCACAACCAAGGAGCCACACCCCCAATGTGCTGTCCTTGGTCCCTGGAACCCAAGAAGTCAGGGAAGCCTCCTGGAAAGACATCAACTGGAAAAATCCATCCCTACCCAGCCCTTCGCCAGGCCTCTCCCCTGCTGAGATTGCTCATTGCTTAAAGTCCATAACTCACCACTTGTTTACGTTCCTAACCCCAAGTTCAAGGGCATCTGCAATTTAATTTGAGCCATCAGTAGAGGAGGCTGTTCTCTGCTGGAGTTGGAAGAGCATAAACAAACTTCCAGGCTAAACCTGGCTTGGCATTTCCTGCCCACTCTCACTCTGGTCCCGCAAAGACCTCCAAAACTTCCTCTGGCAGGTTCAGATGGTAGCAACTTGAACCTAAGACAGAGAACTATCACGCGGAGTGGATGGGAAAAGTGCCTGGGATAGCTTGGTAAGGGCACAAGGAGAGAAAAGAGTTATTAGAAGAGAGAGGAGTGATAAAGTTCAAGGAAGCTCAAAAGAGGGATGGAGGGAGACTGGAAATAAATTGTCCAGGCACTGGAGGATGTGGGAAGGGCTAAGACTTCTCTAGCTGGTGGAGGAGGAATTTATTAGACCTCTGCCAGGAGTTGTGCTCCAACTGAATGGTCAACTAGGTCTCAACCATCACTCACTAAAAGCTGAAATAAACTAAACAATGGGGCAAGTGTGACTTAGCCTAAGAGTCACTATCACAGAGTCTGCTCTGTCACTATCATCCTTCTTGCCCAAAGCATCTTTACCTACATGGAATTATCCAGACTCCATCTTGCTCACGACTAGAACTCTGACAATATACTGAGTGAAAGGGACAAATGAGGAACAACAGAGAGAGCACCAGTCAGGAGACGTCAAATTAGATGTATTCCTTACCGCATGCCTCATGAGAAGCCTACCTTGCATAGCATCCATCCTCATTGCTCGGTGGTACCTCTAAACTACACTGGGGACCACTTGTGAGTGTCACAGGTTGGTAATCTCAATTCTCATTCATTGCTGTCTACCTACGGATGCACACCATTGGTATTGTCACTGGATATAGGGATAAGAGGAGCCCTGGTTACTACAAAGAGTCATATCCCAAAGGAATAGAGGGACCCTTCTAGTCTGAACTATGAACTCTTACTCTAATGTGTGCACGTGGCACGCGCGCACATACACACACACACACACACACATACACACACACACACACACCCCACTCCTACCTAGATACTCAAAGTCATTTGGAGCAGAAGTCCCCTGGCTGGGCCTCTGGGCCTTCCCAGAGAGTCAGCTGGTCTTCATACCAGGTCACTGTCATACAGCTGCCACCCACCCAAGGCCAGCTGCCCTGACATGCCATGCAGAGTTTTCCATTCGTCCAGAGCTTAAGTGCCGCTGATATACACCACGTGTCACCACAGAAAAACACACTCACCAACTCTGCATAACACTCCAGATGTGATCAAAACTACAGGGATTACAGAAAACAGAGATGGGACCTGGGGGGGGGGGGTCTTGTAGATAAGGATAAGCCTAATGGACAAATCCCAGAACTGAGGTCCAGTCTCCTATGCCCTCATCCCTAGATTTAACTTGGTTCCAGATGAGACCAGGGACTTTGTCACCTCCTTGACTCCAGAATTAAGACTCTATCTTTGCAGGACCATCAGAAGTTAACTCTGCAAAATTTGCTATACATCACCCTTTCTGCCTTTGCTTCTTGGGTGATGAAGGTGTAATCTAATTTAGCTCGTCTGAAGAATTGCTCCCCACTCTACGGTAAATCTAAATAGATTCTATTGGCACTGGTGAAAGCCTGAGGTAACCTCAGACCTAACATGACACCCTCATCTCCCTGCTGTCCCAGGAGGACTGGGGGGGGGGGAGATGGCATTTAAAATAGAGTCTCACTATGTAGCCTAGGATGGCTCCAAAACGCAGCAGGCTTACAGGCATATACCACCATACATGGTAACACCTTAGCTGCCAGATTCTGTGACAAGGTGGTGGGTGGGTCTGGATGGCTAACAGTTATGATCCCAGACCCAGCGTTTTAAGTTCCCATCTCTATGGCAGCATCGCCTTAAGCAATCAGAACTGTTTCATTTTGCTCTAGAGCTCCCGCATAGTCATAGCTGAATGTCACCACGTGCACGCACATCCAGCCTCCCATCAGCTGCATAGAGTGTCGTTGTGGTGTTATTTACGCATTTCATCAGTGCATAAGTCCTGCCTGAAGACAGAAAGAAGCAGAGAGGTAGAGCAGCCTGGTGTCACAACGCCCATGATTTAGGGTAAGGGTCTTGTCTACAATGAACTACTAATCTGCATCTTCAAAACTGGACAAGGTCCCACGGTCATAGAGTTGTCCTGAAGATTCAGTTTGAGTGTACAGACAGGGGTATAGTGAAACTGATCCCCAAGGGCTTCGGGATACAGGGTATGTTAGTGATGGTTGACAGACTTAATCAGCTCTGATGAACGGCGTTGGATCGCAGCCCAGGGGGACAATGGGCTGCTGTGAATGGAAAGAGAGGGATAGCTGGCCTCAGCTGTGCCATCAGACGACTCACAAATCCTCTCTGAAGGAGACAGGACATTTAGGAAAGGGATTTCCACTCCACCACTCTATCCTCTTAGATATGAAAACCATCACCCTAGTTCCTTTCCAGGGCCTCCCTCCAAAAACATCCAAATCTCTTAAAGTAAGAACTAAGTTGGCAGTGTCTGGGTCACCCACAGGTATGAATTTATATAACCCAAACCCATCAAAAGTGGCCCTGCTACCTTAAAGCTCCAAATCCCTCAGCAAGTCCACAAGATCCTCAATGACCTGTTTTCCTCTCCAGTCTGCCCTCCCATGGCCGCTCTGTTGGGACAATCAGCTTTCAGGTCTCCTCCACCTTGTACATGGTGGCAACACCAAACTAAGGAGTTCAAATCCCATCTCTACTACTTCTAGTTTGTATTGGTGTAGAACATGCTAACCTCTTGTGCTTCAGTGGCCTATTCTGTAAGGCAAGCCAATGGCATCCTTCCCAGAGAATGACAAAAGAAAGCTTAGGACAGTGCCTACTGCACCGGAAGTCTCATCTAATGTCATTAGTCCGTTTTTCTCATCTTTACCCAGCTCACCTATGTCTACATCACATCTTCGTTTAAATATCACTTCCTCAGGAAGGTCATTTCCCACCAGACTGGACTCTTTTGTGTATGTGTGGCCTCTGAAAGGCCCTCTCCTCCTGTAAAGTGGCCTGCGCCACACTCACCTTTGACATTGTTCTCAGGGAGGTCAGAAGCCACACAAGCACATTGAGAATAGCCTTTCCTGGAAGGTTCAGATTTGCATCCATTTTCTCAGTGGGATGGACTGGATTGGCGTTCATGTCATATCAGCTCCTCTGAGAGTCAGGCTTAGCCACGTGATCTGCCTTAGCCAATGGGAAGTCGGTGATGTGAAGATGAGTGTCTCTGGGGACACCGTATTTCTCCCTGGCCTCCCCGGACCTTGGTGCTTCTCTACAGGAAGAACATGCCCAAGGAGTTGCTGGTCTCGGCAGAGCATGAAGCTCTGTCAAGAACTACACAGTCTGAAGCCTGGAGTGGAGGCTCACTGACTCGCACTCCGCATGGAGACTGGCGAGCAAATCATGAACCAATGTCTATTGTGAGTTTGCTGGGTCCAGGATGTTTCATTAGGCAGCTCAGAATGTGAAAACAGTCACTAGACCCCTCACTGTCTTTATGCAGAGAATTGACTTTCGTGCACATGTACCCTAGATTAGAAGACAATTGTTCTAATCACTCGAGGCAGGTACATGCTTATCTTGTCTGTCGAGGGATTAACCCTCTGCCCACGAAATGCTGCCTGACACAGACAGCTCTCAATAAAGATACTGGATTGAACTGAACAGAACCACATGTTCTCTCAGGGCTCTGTCCCACGACACTGGCTCTTCTTCCCAGCTGGGCAGTGAGCAGTCTGAGTGTGGGGTCTAGCCTTCCTCACTTCTGTCCCATAGAGACGCTCCCGGTGTTAACTCTGGTTGCTGGATCACTAGAGGTCTTGACTTACTCACTTGAGAAACCAAGCCCTCAGAGACGGGCAACTTCATCCAAATAGGACATGGTCTCCCAGGACTGGAGTGATGGACGGTGTATCCCACTGAGGGTGGAGCAAAGATGAGGAGGTCGGACTCACAGTGTGAGAAGGATGTCCAAGGCAGTAGGTGGAACCTTCAGGAAGTTCAATATCTCAAGCAAGGCAGAGAAACAGCCTTTGTCTATGGCTGATTTGTGTCTCTCTGTGGGCAGTTTGACTTCCAGGCCCAGAGTGGAAGGCTGCACTGGCTATCAGTCCAAGAGACTGCCACCATTTTGTTTAAAGTGCTAATGACCAGAAATCGTGAAGCTGTGCCTACCATTCTCCAAACTTAAATGCAACCCTCTCTCTCCCCTTCTGCTCTTTGTGACTACAGCCAGCTGACCACAGATCTGGTGGTTGAAACAGCGAAGGCAACCAAAGGCAACCAGTCAGAGCCCAAGGGCTTCCGGAGGCCTTTCTCCAGGCTGGGTGACTAAGACTGAGCCCCACAGCACTTTCTGATCTGCACCAGCGGCAGCGGCAGACAGCAATCCCTGGCAGCCAGCCAACTGTCAACATTTGTGAATACACTTATATAGTCTCAAGAAGTTACTAGGGGACAACTGTCTCCTAAGCAAGAAGCATGAAGGTTTTTTTTTCTTATATATGATTTGCCTTTGGGGGTCTGTGACTTCCAGACTCACAAAATGCTGTGGTTTTCCATTTCTAGAATGGAGGCAAGTGTCTGTGCAGAAGGCCTGGGTGTGCCGGGCTAATTAAATTTAGCTATCTTGCGGTTGTTGTTGTAACGTGTGTTCTGCCTGTGTTATTCAATGTGTTAAGATGGTTTCTGTTGATGTTGGTTGCATACCCATGTGGTGTGGGTGGAGAACTTCACTCTGGGGAATATCATTAGCAGAAGCAGAGAGCTCAGGGGTTCCAGAGACTCGCAGCAAAACAGCGGCTCCCGGGATCAAACAGTTGGGCCGTGTCCATGGTAACGCATCTTGACGCCAATCCCCTCATTTCTCCCCGGGCAAGATCAGTCCCTCAGATCTACCTGAGATCCCTCCCTGACTCCCACAAACGGAATTACAGTTGCCTTCACATGGCCCAGGGGTCTTCGAGGACAGTGATGCAACTCTTAAGGGGGAGAAACGCCTGCGTGCTGAGGAAGACTGGCCCAAGATTCCCCAGGAGAGAGAGGAAGTGATGAAAGGAACCTACACAGAACCTTCCCATCCTTACCTGGAAGCCAGGAGGACAGTGAACCCTGAAACCTGCCATTAACAACCCAACCACATAGAGGCAGTCAAAATAAAAGATGATAAAACATGGACATGAACAATGAACAACCAAAAGCATGGCCCCTGAGCTGGCACGTTATTCTAGCCGAGCTCAAAGGGGAATATGTATAAAGACAACCCGTCTTGTAGCAGAGCTGGACTTCAGTCAACACGCCGTTGTAAGGAGATCACACCATGGTTTTCCCAAGGAGATTGACAGCTGAAGGGACTGACATGAGGTAGCTGGGGACCCAGGTAGCCTAACATCAGCCAGACGAGGCTCAGCAGCGCTTCCCACCACAGGGGACAATGGAAAGAACAAGTCCCACAGATTTGCATCCGACTACAGATGAGCTTTCTCTGGAGCTTCCGGAAGCCCTTACCTCAACACATTCATTACACTCATCGCAACATGGAGGCCATAAGGCCCACTGGGCAAGGCTGCTATGAGGCACAGAGGTCACACATGTTAAGTGCATATAAAGAACCATGCAACATTCTGCTACTTCAGGAGGTATTATCATCTCACTCAGGGAATAGATAAGCTATAGCTTCATTTAAACAGATCTGGGGCTATCGCCACTGTATTTCTGTACCTTCTCCTCGAAAGCCCTCACAGTCACACCATGGGAGGCAGGACAGGCGCTGTGACTCCATCATAGCAGAGGAAACTGCAGCTAGAGGATGGGTTGCCCAAATGTTACATTGGTTAAAAAAAAAAACTCGAGTCAAAATGGCCCTTTTCATTCCTTACCCACTGCTTTCAGATGGAAGGAAATTCAGGGGTGGGACCTAGAGGGTCTGAGGAGACATACAGGCCACTTTATCCATGTCCTAATTTTACAAAGAGATGCCTCACTCCATCCCCTAATTCCTCTTAGAGGAGGGAGTCGTTAAGTCTGTAGCCTATAGATGCATCTCCAAATCTCTGGCCTTGGTACTCTGTCTCCATTTAACACTTGCAGCCTGGTAGGTAGCCTTGGGTGTACTGACCTAAGCTAGATATGTGACGTAATAAGTCACCCAGTCAAGTGACCATGACTTGGTTTCTAAATTGTTTTCTGAGAATGTCAAGAATCACTGGTGCTCCAAATCAAAGAGTTCCAGTCGCATCACAGCCCTGAGCCCATCACCACGGAGGACTCTTTGACTATTCCGGGAGTCAGAGTTCTCCTGCTGTGATAGTTTCCATATGCTGTCTTCACACAACCTCCCAGCTACTTTTTCTAAGTTTTCTCCAACCTTCTGTGCCTTATACTTCCCAGAAAAACCCAGAAGCTATCTATAAACCTGGATATTTTTCTTTGAACTTGGGTTCCTTGGGAGTAGGACCATACTTAGTCTCCACAGCCCCTCATGATGTCTGACTGCGCACAGCATGTGTGTTGGCCTTTCCTCAGCAGGAGGACGATGGGCAAGACTGCACCTCTGGTTCCTAGGTCCCTCCTGAGAGCAGTCATCGTGCTGGAGCTCTTAGAAGAGTCATTGTCATATGAAAATGTGGGAAGGCCTCGGTGTTCATTATTGTTCTTGATGGAGGAAAGAAAGCTCAGGTACACGACAGCGGATAAAGAGACGGTGGCTCATTTCAAATACATAAAGATTTGACTACATGGCAAGAATGTGTTAGCTTTCTGTCGCTGCAGCAAATGTGTTGAGAGAGTCAACTTCAAAAGAAGAAAGGTTAGTTCTGGCTCATGGTTTCCAAGGTTTCGGTCCGTGATTGACTGGTTCTACCGTTCTAGGTTCTGTGTAGCACTGTACACCATTAAAGAGGTGCATGGCAAAGGAAACTGTTCACCTCATAGCGGCCAGGAATCAGAGGAACAGGAAGGGACCAGGACCCCAATATCTCCTTCAAGGTCATGTCTTTTGGGAGGCAACCCGTCTTCTCTTGGGGTAATGACATGACTGTCCCAAGTTAGGCACTAAGATACCCCTTAATGATATTCTTTTGATATCACTATGGCTTGGGATAAACTAACTCCATTTTGCATTATGAAATGGGCATGATCCTTTGGGAAATAGGAATGGGATACTGTGATGTGGAACTACACTGCCAAAGCCTGTGTGGCTATTGGGAATTGGTGAGACCTGTGGGAAGATGTGTCATTCCAACTAGGAAGAAGTTAGGTCATAGGGGCAACAAAGTTTGAAGGGAACATTGGGACTCCAGGCCCTTCCAAACTGTTTCTCAGTCACCACAGGTGAACAGGCCTCCTCTGCCACATGCTTTCTCCATGATATACACACACAAGCCCACATTAAGTCCAAGGGCACCAAGCAACCATGGAGAGGAAGTTCTGAAACTGTGAGATGGCCAACTTTTGTACTCTAAAGTTGACTCTCCCAGGTATTTCGTCATAGTGACAGAAAGCCGACTAACAGGAGGGTGTTCTTATTCTATGCCGGAAGCAGAACCAGAACCCAAAGAGGGGATGTTACAGAGTACTGGTTTCTCTTCACAGACTTTCTAGTGCCTAGAAACCTCCAGCAGAGAAACAAGCTTCCTGAGGCTAGGTGCTCCCTGTTAGGAAGAGAAGGCAAAGGAGCAGCCACCTTCACCGCCTTCACCGTGCCATTTGCTAGATGCCACTGCAAACAGAATTCTTCATTCCTTCCTCCTAGGACCAAACACTGAAGTGTTTGACCTGTGAGCATTGCACCACCTCTATGATGTCATGATTTGTCCAGGGATTCCAGTGCACACAAAGGCCAAGGAGGCCCCAAAATAGTCTGCCACATTCGGTCCAGATACTATCATCTAGTTCCCCCAAGAAACAAGACAAGACACGAATTCCAAAAACAAGGAACTGGTGGTTCAGAAAGTTCCTTCTTCATCTCTGCTCACGGAATTCTGGTTCCAAGTGGGAAATGTAAGTAGCCTGTTGGTACCTGAGAACCCAGCATCTGAACCACATGACTGGCAGGATCAGAGTTTGCTCTAAAACAGAAGCCGCCATCTATGCACAGCTACTGTAAGGCAAGGGACTCTACTCTGTCCTCAGAAGTCTTGGGCTGCGGTTTTACACAGAAGCTGAGAACATCAGACCCCTAACTCCTGCGCCTGTGGGTCAGTCACCAGACCTGCAGCAGTGTTTCCCTCTGAAAGGGTCCAAACCGGAACCAGCTAGTTCTCTGTGGAGGAAGGGAGAGAAAGCAGACTGCAACGGAGCCGTTTTCATGATCGAATTTAGTCAACACCCTCATATACCAGACAGACCAGAACGTATGGTCAGGACCCTTCTCATCTTTGGCTGTGTTACTGCACCCAGCAGCTGCTCCATTTCCTCTGCCTCCTCCTCTCTGACACCCTCAGTGGTGAGGGTCTGTTTAATTTTATCCAGAATCATCAAGCACAACGCCCTCCTAGGTGCAAGGTGTTTCCCAGTTAAATGCAACTTCCGATGCTCAGACCCAGCAAAGGCCATGGTGCTTGCTGCCACCCTTCCTAGCCTTCTCTTCTGGAATCAGTCTTTCATTCCTCCCAACCCTGGGCTTCCTGCTAACTCACGGGACTGAGAGAGAGACAAGAGACAGGTAGACACAGAATCTTAGGAAATGAGGTCTGTAGGGCAATATGGTGAGCTGCCCATCCCCATCAAGAGTGATAATGGACCCAGTTTTCTGTCATTTCTGAGATTTTCAGCCATACTTTCAAGCTAAACAATGTATCGACAGTACAGGCTTGCAGTGAAGATACATCCTTCAACACGAGTCCTTCAGAAACCAGGGCCCACCTCTTCCAGGACGTCTTCCCCTACTCAGCTAGGGACACTTACCCTCCCTGTGCTACCCCATGCTACTAAGTATATTTGCTATTATGGTCTCACTCCATACCATTTTGCACATCCATCTCCTTATATAATGGAAAGATCCTGAAAGCCATGGACTTTCCTTTAATCATTATCCCTTCCCATAAGGCTGAGCAAAGACGCTCGTCCATTCCAAGTATCAGCAAATGTGTATTGCATTAAGATGAATGACCTTTCTAAAAACTCAGGCAAGATTTAAGGAGAGGACAGTGGGGCTCAGGAAATAATTAATCGTGAGTTAGCAACATTTTTCTCTGTATTTTCTCCTCCAAACCAGCTGTGGCCTTCCCCAACAAGGCCTTCCCTGCCAGGAAACTTTGAAAAAGAAGGTGGCTAGTCCTCCTGGAGGGAAATTATTATTATTATTATTATTATTATTATTATTATTATTATTATATTGTGTGTGCATGGTGGAGATTGGGGGTATCACAGTATACATGTGGAGGACAGAGGACAACTGTTGTAAAATTGATTTTCTCCTTCTACCTTTCCACGAGTTCCAGGGACTGAACTTGGGTTGCCAGGCTTGCACAGCAGGCCTCTTTATCTGCTGATCCATCCTGCCAGCCTCTCTGGGGGGTATTTGATTGGGTTACATTTCAGAGAGGGAAACTGAGGCACAGACATGGAGAATGAGAGATCAGATTGCATAGTCTGCTGTGGGAAGCCTCTCAGAATAGAAGACAAGGACAATGACTGGAAGTAGGAGGAAATCCAGTTCCTGAGAGTCAAGGCTTCTGCCAGGACACAACACTAGACCTGGGGTTTGCAAATTGGGAACTATGAAGCAAGATGGGGACTATGGCCACCCAAAGTCTCTGGATAGTGTTCCCCCAAGGACATTATGTGGAGATCGCTGTGGAAACCATTCCATATCTCAGGGCTTCAAAGCCTCACCCATGAGGACATTGTCACTGGAGGTAGGGAAGAAGAAGGGCTGTTTTCTCTGCAGACTTCAGGAGGGGACATAGCTGCCAGGCATACTGAATGCTCTTTTCATTGGCCCCTCCATGAGCAGCCCTCCCCAAAGCCAACAGGTTGCATTTTCTGAGCCTAGTACTTCCATAACCTTCTCTTCCTCATGTTGTCAAAGCTAGGCAATTGCGCACGTGCACACTCACTCACACACACACACACACACACACAATGTATGTGTGCATGTGCACATCTACCAATGAGACATCAGTTTTAGCAAAGTACAGAACAGAATCTAATTCAGAAGGTATTTAAAGGCTGATGCCTTGCCTGAGACATATCAAAATATCAAGATGAAGAAAACCGACCAATAAGCACACATCAGTTCTTGTGAAAACATAAGTCTTGGCTCAGACCTGTTCAAATACAAAAGGCCTCAGGTCTCCCAATTACCCTAAAAAATGAAGGTTGCCTCCCTGCTAAGTCAGCACAGCTTTCCTCCAGAGCAGTGAAGGTAGAAACCACTCCTCTATAAAGATGGTCTTACTGCTAAGGGAGCATGGGAGCCATTTGCTCCACCTCAGGCTTCACTACTCTATAGTCTTGGTCATGAACTATTTCTGCTGAGTCATAATGACAGCTAGTTCAAAACTCCCAGCAAGATCCTCTGGGTTGGGTTGCATCCATACACCAGAGTCCCTGCCAGATCTCTGCCTAGGAAACATTCCAAAAATATTCTTGCAAGTATGCATATTCATGCAAGGCCTTCAGGCCCCAAGGATTCCAGGACAAATTTAGGATCCAGCAGGGAGAGCCTTGGTGGACTGGAGAGACCGTCTATGGTTTCATAGTGCAACCTGCTGGGCACCAGTGATAGACAGTTCATAGAAAAAGAGTGAAATGTACCCATATAAGAATGGGCATGTTGTTTCTCCTCTATGATATTCAGTTCCTTTAAGAGACTCACAAGCCTCAAGATTAGACTTCAAGACCTTTGATGGTAAAAGATACCTACTTCTGAATCTTTCAACAGGCAGCACAAATACACATACAAGCATTCTAGAATGTGCCAAGCCAATGTATAAATTGTCATTCATCTTTCAAGCCAGGCTCCATGAGTGCAGCTTCTTCATGAGGCATGAAGAGAACCCCATGGTAGCAAACAACAACCACACAAAATGACCCCAGCATGGAACCCATGATGGCTCCAGGTGGGGAATCGCTAGCTTAGTCTCTGGGTGCCCAGTGGGTCTTTGCAGGTGGTAGCATAGCAGAAGAGATGAAATACAAGAAGCAGGAGAGAGAACTCACGCTAAAGAGGTATCTTCAAGATTAGCAAATGGGATTCTGGGTGTGGCAGTGCATATCTTTAATCCCAGAAGTCAGGAGGCAGAGGCAGGTGGATCTCTGAGTTCAATCCCAGCCTGGTCTACAGAGAGAGTTCCAGGATAGCCAAGGATACATATTGAAATCCTGTCTTAAAAAAACAAAACAGAAGAAGGAGAAGGAGAAAAATAACAGATTAACAGGGATAATGGAAGTCCTGGGCCCTTCTGATTGTAAAGAGGCAGCATGGGCCTTTGAGAATCAGATAAACTAAGACTCATTTGAGATGATGGTATGGAGTGGAGGGTCCACCGTGGAACTCCCTCAGGGAAAAGGACTGTTTCCCTATGTTCCACCTTAGTTTTCTCTTTACAAGTTCTCTAAGTCTCTGCCTGTGGCCCCTAGAGAGCCTGCCCTTCCCTCTCCTGGACACCTTCCCTGATGCCAGCCTGATGTGGGATTCCCCTCTGTATGCTGGGAATACCATTGGTTAATAAAGAAACTGCTTTGGACCTATAGCAAAGCAGAACAGAACTAGGTGGGGGGAAACTAAACTTAATGCTGGGAGAAAGGAGGTGGAGTCAGGGAAAAAGCCATGTAGCCCTGCTGGAGACAGGTGCCAGAACTTTATCCGTTAAACCACAGCCTCACGGTGATACACAGATTAATGGAGATGGATTCAATTAATATGTAAGAGCTAGCCAATAAGAAGCTAGAGCTAATGGGCCAAGCACTGTTTTAAATAATATAGTTTCTGTGTGATTATTTTGGGTCTGAGCTGCCAGGCAGCCAGGAAACAAACAAGGGACCTCCTACTACATACACCAACCCTTTTCTTTCCACCATGTCCCTGAGATATGATGTCACAGGTCACAGAGTAGGCAATTGCCTGCCCACTCTCCCACACACATACTTCACAGTGTTTATCTAACCTTCTCAGCAACTCCAGACTCAGCACCCCCCCCCCTTTCCCACCAAGGCTGCCTGTCTTGAGGACAGCCTCCAGCTCTGCTCCAGTTCCCCAGGCCCAGTCTAGACAGAGCTGAGCTCTCCAAATCTGCCAGCCCAGGAACAGGGCTCTGCCCCAAAGGTAATTCTTCTCACTGTGAATGAGGTTGTTTTGGTAGCCAAACCTCAGTACATTTTGGAATCATTTTCCACTTAACTGGCAGGTCAGTCACCTGAAGTCTCTGGGGGAAAGCCAGGGCTTTCTGGAAGAGAGAAGTTTTGTTTTTGACTCATACTTTTCAAAACAAATGGATAGTTAGACAAAACAGGCGACAGAGGTGGGTGGCCTCTTGAGATGCCAAGAGAAGATCAAAGCCTACTCGAATGGAAGAAACAGACTTGGTGTGGCCCCAGGAACAGTCTAGGTGGCCCATGCTATGAAAAGGCAGCCAAGAAGCAGAGCTTCTGGGTGATGAGCCTCGGTCATAGTCCCCCCAGTCCTGCTCCCAGGCCCGAGCTTTTCAGTTAATAATTCATCTGGAAGGAACACCTGCTCTCCCAGTTCCTTGGGAGGCCTCAGGCATGGCAGCGCAAGGAGGTGAACCTGCCCAAACTCTGACCCCATGATGCTTCCTTTTTCCTCAGGCTGTGGAATTCCTCCCATGGACTCAATCCTTTTGGTGGGTGCCCTTTCCCCAGACCAGAGCAGTGGACCAGGAACGCTCTTTGTGTTTGCGACCTTGATAATTAGATCATTAAAACTACCACAAGGGCACATGTGATAGGGAGGCCATTATGTCGGCCTGTAAGCTGCGGACTTCCATCTTTTCCAAAGGATTGCACCTACCAAGTTAGCTCATATATCCCTCAGTTCAACCTCTCAGAATCTTGAAAGCCAAAGAGGAAAAAATAATGTCTCAAAGAAACAGGAACATTTGATGCTCCAGTGCCGCCTCCTGACATTCTATTCTGGAAGAAGACTGATAGTATACACGAAGTTTCTAGATTCTAAAAATCTAGAATCTAGACTCTTTAACCATTTTAAGCTAGTCAGACCTACTGCATCCTAGTAAGTTCTTTAAAGGAGCTTTCATTGATGGTTTACAGAAGCTTGGGACACTTTCAAGACGCCAAATGAGGAGAGGGATTCCAGGACCAAGGCTTTCTACAAATTAGAAAGCTGTGGATAGTCCTCGCCCATCGATTTCTCCCTTGTGGGATCTGTCAGATCTTTCCTCCCCCCAAATAGCCTTGTGGCCACTTGGGTACCACCCAAGGTTCTATTTCATCCCAGTCCTTTCCTTGGAAAAGAACAAGACCATTCTCTTTTATTCCCGAAGAGAAGGCAGAGAAATTGAGAGTGTGGTGCTCACCTAATGATGGAAGTCTTAGAACATCAACCTGCATCATCTTCTTCCCCTTCCATCCCCCAGCATATCCCTGCATACTTCCTCAACCACAAGACACAGAACAAGGGCAAACCACCTAGGGAGAGCAGGCCCCTCTGTGCAAACAGCAGACTGCCAGCAGCCAAGAGAGTTGACATTGCATTGGTTAGGATTTGCATCTTAACCCCAAAATGTCCCCTCCCACACTCACCTGATGAGGTCAATGGGTTGAAATTTATAAAACACTCCATAGCGAGCCCATTCCTGATACAGCAGCTAAGCAAGAAAGATAGGAAGACAGATTAGCGGTGAGGTGGTCAACCGTTCATCTAGTTTTGTTCAATGTAAAGTCAAAATGTTATCCCCAAGGCCCAGCTTCTAGAAGTCTCATGAGATGCCCATATAAGTATATCCAAAGGCAGGAGGCTACAGGAACTGCCTTCGCCTTCTCCAAATAATAGAGATCACCTACACACAGTTAGAAACACTCAGGTACCTATAAGCATCACCTTTATCCCCTGTATTGCCTGGCCCAGCATGAGCCCTGACACTCATTGTTCTCCCCCTTAACAAGTATTCCCTGAACGTCTCCTGTATTTCAGGCACTGTCCAGACCCAGATGCTACAGTAAACCCATTAAAATCACTGTTGCCATGACGCTTGTATTTGATTTAGGCAGACAACTATAAATATATAACATTTATAAATGCTGTTAAAATAAGTCAAGATATGAATAATATAATGTGGGGTAGGGGTAGGATGCTGCTTTAGGTGGGATAGCTAGGGAGTGCCCCTCTGAGCAGGTAATATCTAAGTTTAGACCAGAAAAAACATGTGGAAGACATACACTCTTCCCGTGCAGGGTCCCTGAGGTGAGTATCTATGGAATAGCCTAGAATACCAGAGGAGGATACGTGACTGGGACAGAGTAAATACTGGGAGATAGGCAGGGGGTGACCACTGTAGAAGGTACCAGATGTGGTGCTAAAAGCTGTGATGAAAGCTCTGGATTTTGAAGGAAAACCCTAGAAGACTTGCTGCTGAGGAGAGGAACAAGCTAACTTCGATTGCAAAGAGTGAAGAGCAGGGAGACAGGGAGGCTGTTGTTGGGATGGTCCAGAAGAGAGATGATACTAGCTGGGCTAATCCAGGGGAAGAATGATAGCTATACTCATGGGCGATGAGAGACAGGCGGTTTTGCTCATTGACTTGTGACTGAATTAGATGGGTGACGGTGGGGGTGAGAGCTTGGCCTGAGCACTGGAGCAGCCATGATGCATTTACTGAAATGGAGGACAGAAGAGAGAACAGAAGCAAGAGTTTACTTTTGGATGTGTTTTTTGAGATACTTTTGGGGTGTCCTTGTGGATGTTGAATAAGCAAGCAGCCAGGTATAGAAAGCTGAGTGCAAAGGACAGTCCAGGCTAGAGAAGCAAATTTGTTAGTTATTAAAAAAGAGATATGCTACAAAGACATCACATTGCCAAAGAATGAAAAGTAAGTACAGACCTGGACACTATCAGGGTTAAAGGACCAGGGGATGGTGTACAGACCCACACACTATCGGGGTTAAAGGACCAGGGGATGGTGTACAGACCCACACACTATCAGGATTAAAGGACCAGGGGATGGTGTACAGACCCACACACTATCAGGGTTAAAGACCAGGGCATGGTGAACAGACCTACACACTACCAGGCTTAAAGGACCAGGAGATGAAGAAGCAGCAGCGAAGAATCTGAAGGATCAGGCAGTGGTGAGGAAAAAGAGCTCAGTGTGTCGCTAAGAGAAGAAAGTTTCCACAAAGAAACCGGCACGCTAGGTGGCACGCTGCTAACGGGTCAGACGAGACCGGAAAAGTAGCCACTGAAGTCTCTAACTTGGAGATCACTAATTACCTTCACCTGAGAGATTTCAAGCTGGAAGGAGGAGCCAGACTGAATGGACCGCCCACTTTGTGAGGAGATGCTACACCAAATACCTCAGGCCACCTCACCACTGGGCTGTAGGTAGCAGCAGCTCTGGCAAAAACAAGCCACATCTCCCAACACTTCAGGTTCAGACCCATGGCTAATAAGCTTTACCAGTCACCTACCAGTAAATCTAGCCATTTAGTAATGGGCTAACATAGACAGCCATGCTGGCAGATACTGGTGTTAATCAAACAATAAGTCTAGAACAGTCTGACAAAACCACTTCTGTTTTACTATAATTTTTATACTTTACACATCACACAGAATTCCCAAGGAAATCTTCCAAAGAGGGACCTGCACTCCAAGGAGCCTTAGCCTGCGAAGCACCAGCTTGGCAACAAGCCTCTTACCTCCGATCCTTTAAAGACCCGACACTAAAGCTGGAATCAGAACTAGCATTCCTACTTAAAGGCTATAGATTTTTATTGCCATAACATCTCCCAGAAACTATAAAACACAACCAGAAACCAAATAGTCTGACAAAACAAAACACACTCACAGTTACTGTTTAAAAGTGTGTGTGTTGGGGGAAGGAGGGGTCAGACACAAAGGGGCCCATCAATGACGCATGAAAGCAGAGGGAGAGGTCTCCCAAGCCCTGATACTGCCCATTCCAGGGTGGTGGCCTCAGAATTTACTCCTGCTTTGTTAATGCATTTCCTCCTCTCCCTCTAAGAGGTTTCTACTGCCTGAGCTCCCAAGAGCAAAGGTTGGGCTCTCAGCACCTTGTTGCTACAGAGATGTCACTTATGTCCCCAAAGGAGGCTAGCTTGCGTCAGAAGGGAGGATGAATTGAGCTCCCTTGGGAAGATAACTGGGATGTCACGGTCCGTCTCCTAGGCTCTGATCTTCAGAGCAGATTCTTACCTAAGTCATGAGTCCTGCTCAAATCAGAGCCCGAGAACACAGTTTTGCTACTTGTCCCAAAGCAAAAACTAAAACTGCTCCAAGAAGCCAGCATGACTCCAGTCAGAGACCACAGAGACAGGCCAGGTCAGAAGCTGCACTTCTGCTGAGATTCGGGTCCTGGGATCAGACACTTTCAAAGTGCCCAATTCAAGGAAGTATCTTCTATGCACAGGTGGTTACACTGACAGTTAGAACCAAGAAGCTGCCTGAGCATGAAATAAGGACGTGGGTCAAGCACCACCAGAGCATCATAGCGACTGCAGGTACCCTGGCTACTCACATATATGTCAATCACCTGCATGGGAGACAAGAAAGGAGAAGATTGCTACAGACCCCCTCCCCCAAGGGTGTTCATTCACATACAGAGAAGTTATCCATGATAAACTGTGGGTCTCACGGACCCCAAGGGAGACACACGGCCTGTAGTCTCAGCCCCATGAGGGAGAGTATGCTATTAGTGAAGGGTACGTGGAGAGCCATGGTAACTGGTATCAGTTTCTCTAAACATACAGAGCCTAGAACCCTCCAACGTAGCTCTTAATCTATTTTCTCACTTTCTTTTCTACACCAGGTTCTCTCTCCACCAGCTGGTCAAACCTGCACAGAAGCCAGAGGCTACAGCTCCTTATTGACGAAGGGGACCTTTTGCCACGTTCTCAGATGGGATTCAGGCACAAGTGTCTGACCCCAAGCCTTTGTGACAGGAACAGCCACCTCTGGGGACCGGCCTTTCTGAGATCAAAGCCCATAAACAGCACATTCGGTTCCCCCAATCCAAGGGGCTTCACATCAGACAGGGGGCCTCTAGGGTAACCATTTCATAAGACTAAAAAAGAAGTCAGGGGTTCCAACCCTTTGCAATGCTCCAGAATAGCAATGTATTGGGATTCGTGGTCTACCCTAAAGTTGCATGTTCCTTGGTGATCAACTAGATGCAACCCAAATGGGCAGAAAGTCACTAGCCGCAGAAACCTCAGAAACAATCATGGGACAGGATCCAGCCCGAAGAGAGGAGAGTAGGTTCCAGCAATAGAGTCTCGGTGACCTACTGGGACTATCTGGAAAACTCTCTGAGCCTCAATTGCTCCTCCACTCGCATGCAAGTTGAACATCCTGGCAGTTCGTTCTCAAGGGGACACCCCCAAATCAAAGTGTCATCTGTATGGACACTTTCAAAGTGCAGAACGTGTGCACTTCACGCCACTTTGAGTGGTTCATTTTTTAACTGTCCACTAGAGAAGAGGGCTGCTTGAAAAGGCAAAAAAAAAAAAAAAAAAAAAAACAGAAGCAAGAGTTTCCAAAACACTGGAGAAAATCACGTTCCCGCATTGCACCTAGGGTCCTTTCCTCCTCAAAGGTGGGGGCCACAGGGAAGCCAGGAAGTCCTCAGAAGATGGTGGCAGCCGCTTGTCTGGTCTCTGACAAACGTGAAAAGAAGCAGCTGCTGGAAGCCAGAGAGGTCTGTGCAGGCCCAGACTGCTCCCTCTTCCTGCTACCCTGGCTTCTAGGAAGGCAGGAAACCCCTGTACTCTAGAGGCAAGAAATCTCCACTTAATTGCCCTCCAGGAAGGGGAGAGGGAGACTGCCAGGCACTACCTGGGGCTGAGTCATCTCAGCTGCAAAACTGCTGGCAGCAAGCTGGAGAAGGGAGTTCTGTGGCTCTCCAGGGCCTCCAGGGTCCCCTGTAGTCAGCCTGACAGGAGCTGGGCCTTAGGGAGGTTACAGGAACAGGCAGGAATTACAAGGAAAGTGTGAGCGAAGGAAAGCATCCTGGGCAGGGTGGCCTTTTTGGGATACAGTTTCAAACCATCCTCAAAGACCTGCAGAGAAGCCATCCCACCCCCAACAACACCCCAGGCTGGTCTCTATCCTCCAGCTCAAAGGCGGCAAAACATTCTTAACCTGGCCAAGATCCTCCTTACAGCCATATCAGAGAACCTTGGGTGTATGAGGAGAACCTCACTTGTTCTTCCCAAGGACACAGCTTCTTAAACAGTGGGTCATGACCCCATGTGGAGCCACCTAATCAAATGTGATGATCTCAAAAAAAAAAAAAAAAAAAAAAAACAATGGCAAAGGAGGTAAAGGAGGTAAAAGTGTAAAAGACTCCAAACACAGCAACACAGCAGAACTCAACTGTGTAAGGAATCTGCAGTGTGTCTGAAGGTGTGCACTAGTGTTGTATAGCATCGTGTCGCCTTGACTCTGAGCCACACATGTGTCCTGCACCATGCACGCCCTTGTACCATACGCCACCAACAAACACTGCCTGAAACCCTCAGCTCGTTTGACTCTACTGCATGTTATGAACTGCAGAGTTTTGTACACAGGTGTTCTGCTCCTTCAGAAGCAGAACAGATTTATTATAAAAGATTAAGACAGTATTTTCCCATCATTCATCACTCACTCAATATCAAATTGGTATATTTTTGGAATGTGTCTTGTTAGAAAGTTTGGTTTTAAAATTTGCTGTTTGAGTTGCTGGCTTTCATTTAAAAAAAAATCATGAAACTGGAATTTTGGTTTGGGATTAGGACAGAATTTCCAACAATTTTGGAGACAATCTTAAACATACGTCTCCTGTTTTGCACACATATTTCCACATAATGGCATTCTCAGGACCGGCAACTATAGAGTCAGTGTGTCAATACACTCTGAAACATGGTACGAATGGTCTATGTATCAATATTCACCCAACACTTAACTTTTTCTGTAAAAATAAGTAGAAGCATCCATCCTGTTAGCAAACAAATGTGCTTTTTGTCTTTAATAAATAGGGAATTTTTTTCCCTATGAGCCAAGCTCCATGCGCCTTGGTCTCCTGCCATCTTTGCCTGAGAAGTATCTTAGTTCCTGACAGTTGACTTCTGGTAACAACTAGTTTTCTAAATTTCAAACACCGAGTTTTGAGGTACGGGAAAGCAATTTTTCTCTCACATTATTACTGAAAATGACAAATGTAATCTCATTAGATATGTTTTCAAATGCGTTAGTGAGGCGCTCTATGCACAAGCTTCTGAGGTTCTAAATTGTGCAATGTAAAACAGAGAACTGATTAAAAACAAGCTTATGATTTATTAGGAATAAATGCTGATTCATATACCTATTTCATTTACCTATATACCCTGGTTAATGTATAAAACTTCTAAAGCAAAAGTGGGTTAAGGGTCAAGTTTCAGCTTTGCCCTAGGATACAGTTTAGGCTCCCTGCGTGTCCATTACGCCTGCGGAGGAAGACGCCCTTGATAGAACCTGTGCCCATATGTCTGCTGGTGATCTGCTGGCCACAATTTTAGTCCTGAGTCCACAATAATCTACAGACATTGCAACTAATCTCCTACCTTAGCTGGGTATCGGTTTCCTGCTAGGAGGACGGGAAACAAGGGTTTTATTCTCCACCAGGGCTTTGTTTATCCCTCGGCATGGCAAAATTCTCTTCTCTACCCATGACCCAGGAAGAGAAAGGTAAAGATGATGGGGCTAGACAGTAAACTAAAGTGAAAGCCATGCCAAGGGGACCTCTTGTCTTTAGAGACACCTGTTCACCGAGTGCAGCATCATATACCACCAACACTGGGAATCACCTAGCAAGATACAACTCTACCTGGAGGGTCTCTTAACGACTCTCACAGCCTACTGCCAGCAGGGCTAATATATTAATAATACTACACAATATTATTTCAGAAGCAAATACACATTTATTTGGACAGACTACAGTTTACTTCTCTCTTCTAGTGCCTATAGCAGAGGGCAGTCTGGATTTCCCTGAGTTAACTGTGTCTCCCCAGGCTCTGTGATACTCCTAGATAGGCTGAGGTCCTCACCAGTCAGCAGGCAGTCTTCTGGGCAGGCAATGGATGTAATGACGATTTAAAGGGGAGAGACGTGTAACCAGAGTGTAGGAGGACAGAAAATGGTCGGTTGATAGAGGTGAGATGAGGGGGTGCTTCCTCCCTCTCCTTTAAATGTGACGCGGGACTTTTCAGGAAATTAAACACCGAGGCTATTAGCATCAGATAGGAAACAGATGAGGTTGAGACATCACAATACTACAGCAGATTCCCCAGGCAGGCAGAGCGGGGACATGTGTAAGCAATCACGGCAGTATTTCTGGAAAAGACCTTTTATGTTTTTAATACTTAACACTTCATAACAGGGACTAATAGGCAGGATAAAAAGAAGGCTGCTCGAAAGGCAACTCAGAGCAAGAGTGGTTTTCCAGACAACAGGGTTGGGGGGAGGGAATCTCTTGAGCTTCAATTCCTCATCGCTCCCTTCCCCTTCCACCCAACTTTGTCCACTAGAGCTGCTGGAGGCTGGGCAACAGGATGCCATGAGCAACTGGTAGACCTCCCCTTACCAAAGAGGCTGGAGCCATCCTTTATTTCATATGCGTGGATGACCCCATGATCCCAGGATACCAGCCAACAAAAGAAACATCTTCACAGAGAGTTTGGCAACATATTATACAGTCAGGAGCTGCTGCTACCGCCGAAGTGGTCCGTCTAAAGGACACATCCTCCTTCTCCCAGCTGTAACCTCTGGTTCTAGCTTCCTGTCACGTGCAGCCTGCTGGACTTCCTTCTCCCTCGGCGGTCTCCTTTGTAATTTGGGAGTGGCTTTACCCTACTCAGCGGTCTATATGACAGGAAAGTGACGTAAAGATGACCCAACAGAATCCATAATGGACACCCACGGATAATCATGCATTTTTGTCAGGGACCCCAGAGGCAGAGGGATTCTAAGCGCCTCTTCATGGGGGCAGTGTAGCCTTGGGTTCACATCTGGACACTAAGGAAGTCTGACAGTTAGCGTCGCTCCACTGGGGCTCTTGTCTTTGCAGGGTGGGATGAAGATCTTTTGAGGGGAAAACTGTTAAAGTTAGATATGCAAACGACGCACTGATGACACTTGCAGCTGGCTCCACACCCAGCCGCAGTCTTGCACACCCAAGGTCCTCAGAGCAGCACCAGAGAGGCTTACCTTTCTGTCATTCATGTCGTCCCCAGGACTGTCGTATTCACCCTGTGGGGGGAAAGGGTACCAGATAAACCATCAAAATCATCAAAAACAAATGCCAAATGGGAAGGGGTTTTTCTTTTTTCTTTTTTCAATTTTTAATGTCATATCTTTCTTTTGTTTCTGTTTAAGGAAAGTCAGAAACCTTTCCTGGTCAGGAGCCAATATTAGGTTTCTTAGTCACCACCACGTAGTGTTAATTAGCACGGCTTTTCACAGAAAATGCCTTCCTCCTGTGCTTTAGAGCCTAAGTTGCCACTCTTAGCCCATGCAATGGCAAGGTCTGGGCCCATAAGTGGGCGAGTACATGTCACCCCGTGCCATGTCAGCCTGTGTCCACAACTGGTAGGACTTAGCTTTGTATGCGCCACAGCAAAGATGTCAGAACTTGGAAGGCTCCCGTCTGAGAAATCCCTGCTGCTCAGCACTCGTGTGGCCGCATTGCGTGATGGATGTTGGATGACGGTGAAGCCAAGAGGTATTTAGTTTAAGGGCTGCTTAAGTTTTTCACACGTTGTCTTGAAAAATTATTGCAACGCATATTGAGAAGAACGTTATTCCCAGCTGAGGAGCGCTTCCTGGTCATGCATTACCCAAGGCTCTGAGGTTTCTTCCATGGCCATCCACCTGCCTTTGTTAACAACCCAGCCACATATTTTAATCAAGCATATACAACATCTGCATTTTCACGCTTTTGCCAAAAACAAAGAGAAGGTGTCAAGGAAAGCTCAGACGAAAACCAGTGCCCTTTGCCATCTGTGAAAATGACTGCAAGAACAGTTTGAGATCTTTGGTGAAAACTGAACCAGGCATTACCTTCAGCGATGAGAAGGGTCAAGGTTAGCAAAGGTCTCGTGGTTCACTCCGCCTCATTTTGCCATATATTCACCTACCCCAAGACCTGTGGCTCCAACTTTTGGGAGATTAAAATGGTATTTACAGGCAACCATAGTGCACACCTATAGTCCTAGCTCTCAGATGCTGAGTTAAGAGACCCGTGAGTTTGAAGGAAGTTTTGGTCACATATTGAGACCCTGTATCAAAAAGGGAAAGGAGGGAAGGAAGGAAGGGAGGGAGGGAGGGAGGGAGGGAGGGAGGGAGGGAGGGAGGGGGGGGGAAGGAAGGAAGGGAGAGGGGGAGGAAGGAAGGAAGGGAAAGGGGGAGGAAGGGAAGGAGGAAGGAAAGAGAGAGATAGGGAGAGAGAGAGAGAAGAGCAAGCAAGGCGTGGGGAAGAGAGAGGAAGAGAGTACTTACATCATGCAGTGGGTAGGCAGCCTCGTAGATATTGTTTGCGATCAGAGAGTTAATACCTACAGAGTAGAGAAGATGAGAATAACTGTACAGGAGGGCCTTCTCACCCCATCTTTCAGTGACTATTAAACCCTCATGAGCTTCCCAGCTGTTCGTCTTTGCACCCTCCTCTGTCTCTCCTTTCTGCAGGGCTCTTTCTCAAGCTTTAGTTAAGATTTGGGAAACGTTGTCCATTTCCCAAACGCCAGTGACATTTTCATATTAAACATACTGTCTGGGCCGTACATTCCTCCTGTCCTCCCATACTGATTTCTCTAGCCCAGCTTCTCCATACACACGCAGCTGGCTTGGGACCCTCTGTGTTCCAGATCAGCACAGATGTGCTCTGATGGATGACTTTGACCATGACGAAGTCGATGTCAGTGTTTCCCATCTTACCTCCCAGTCGCTTCATAGGAGTGCGCTGTTATGGTGATTGGCCTGCCTGCCCAGACTGTAATAGCCCTGAGATCAGAGATCCTCTGCACAGCGGTCCTCGCAATAAGGTTTAGGGAACACTGGGAGACCCCTGACTCTTCCATGGCCCCCATACTGTGCAATGTTCATGAGTGGCAAGGTCGTGAGCATCTTGTAATGCCACTGGCATTATTTGCCCGTACTCTTACTCTCTCGTGGGTGCAGAAGGTGGCTTTGTGGGATGTCATGACATCGTCCCCTTGGCTGATGGAATATACGCTTATGTCTTCTTGTACTCTATATATTTCTCAGTGTTAACTCTAATACAATAAAAATCTGGTCAGTAGAAGCCATCTAAATAAAATCTCTTGAGTGCCCCCAATAACTTATTACTTCTTTTATTTTTGAGATTATAATAATAATTATATATTTTCCCCTTTGTTCCCTTCAACTCTTTCCATTTTCTTCTCCTTACTCTTCCAAATTAATGGCTTCTTCATCAATTGTTGTTACATGCATGTTGCATATATCTACATTCATAAATACAACCTGCTTGGCCTGTATAATGTAACCCAAATGTTTGTTTTCAGAGCTGACCATCTGGTTCTGGATAATCAGTTGGTGTGCTCTTCCCTGGGGAAGACTACATCTCACACCCTCATTCCTTAGTTGCCTGTGGTTCTTCGTGCAGGGCTGAGGGCTTGTGGCTTTCCCCAATTCACTTCGGCATGTCTATTGCTGTTGTCCTTGCCCTGCTCATGATCAGTCATGTTGGTGAGACTGTATGGGTGCCTGTTCTGACATTCCTAGGAGACACAGTCTCACAGCAAACTCCAACAACTTTAAAGGGGCAAAGATGTGCTGAAAGGAAAGAAGGAAGGAAGGAAAGAAGGAAGGAAGGAAAGAAGGAAGGAAGCTACACAAAGGACTCATTGTTTACCCCAACAGTACTTCATGCCTCTTGCCCATAGCAAAGTCTACTGAGCGAATTCTGAGCAGATAGTTGCTGCTGTCTCTCTAACTCCAATACACTGACAGCAGAGAGTTTCTGCTCACGTAAGATCACAGTTATTTGCTTGTTTCATTCTTGGTTTTATTGAGGCTATAAAGTAGTCTGTGTGTTCTGGCTAGGATGGGCTGACCTGGGTCACCAGCTTCTGGGTAGGAGAAATTGTAACTTGCCAGATCAGAGTACTAAGATCATGCATACATCCTGGTCCGCATTCAGTCTCAGAGAGAAAGAAAGGGGAGGATGTTTCCTGTAACCAGCAATTTCCCTTGGCCTTACATCCACTTCCATGGCTGAACCATTGTTTGCAGAGAGGCTGTGGACAGCAGTAAGACAAAATAAAGGAGTGCAGAGGAAAACCGCATGATGCCCAGATGCTGAGTGGTCTGGGCTGTCACTGGCTCTGCACCCACAGTGAGTCTGGGACACACAGACCTAGGCATCACCTCCTGTGTCCAGCCACACCCATGCATTCAGACACCAAAGAGGCTTTCAGACAGCCCTCTCTTCTCCATGGGTCCTGAATTCCTGAACTTCGCCATGATTCACCACAGTACTTGCATGCCACATATACCATGCCTCCGGGCCCCGCAGATGCTTGGTAGACACAGCAACCTCCGGGGATTTGAAAGCTGAGTGCGCAGCTGTGCCTTCAAGAGCTAGCGGTCCCGTTCCAATTGCAAGTGTCCTCTTTGGGATTAACGTTAAACATGAGAAACAACTTTGAGGGTCAAGAGGTGCTAAGAGGAGGAGGGCAGATGGGGGAGGGGTGCTAGGGGTGGACAAGCTACAGATTTCTTTCACTCCGTAGACTAGAGTTTCAGCCAGAGCATCAGTAATCAGTTCAAGAGCCGTAACCACTGCAATATGAAGCCACCCCACAGTAATCAAAGGGAGGAGCACCGGGCTGGGGCAGCAGGAGCGAGGAGAAAGCTACAAACATGCTGTCTACATGGATAGAGGCTGGAACATCACAGGGAGGTAGGGCCCCCAGCATGACTACACCCCAAGAATGACCTCATTCACACCCCACAGTTGCCATGGCAGCTGTATATGCCCCCAAAGACAGTCTCACCACTTCGGGGGGGGGGGGCGAGGAGCAGGTGTTTCACTTTCCTTGACTCTCCTGCATCCCTTAGCACCGCAGCCGGGTGTCTGACTGACAGACACTGACTGACTGACAACCTGCTCACAGCTGGCCCGTCCTCAAAAGATCTCAGTCCTCCGAGGCCTAAGCTGTAGACCCGTTTCTGTCTCTTATAAAGTTCTGCACACAGCTTCACCTACAGCAGGCAGCTCATTTCCCTTCCAGGACACAGGCTTCCTATTGTTCTGGGTCTTCCGCAGCCTCTAACATGCATGGGTCAGAGGGGATCGACTGCACTTAATTCCCTGTCCTGGCGCTCAGAAGAGGGTGACCGTTGGAAAGCCATCAGCCGTTGGCTGCACTTCCTTGGTATCTCTTCTAGTTATCAAGCACCCTACCGCCCACCAACACATACGTCCTCCTCACTCCCTTGTTTGGCAAGCCATCCTGATGAGGAAACCCTAGACTCCAGTTGATTAGTCTGCCTCCTAAGACAGGAAGTCCAGGCAAATGGTCTTTCGCCTCAGAGCAAAGACCTCTGGGTTATGAAATCTGAGTTAACCTGACTCAGATACAAGGCTCCCAGATGATGTAATTGAATGTTTCTCTGTCACCCGTAGCTAGGCACCTCCCACGGGACACCTCGGTGGTAGCACATGGGGATCCCAATCGGAGCTGTTGGGGGGAAGGAAGGAGGGAGGACTCATAGAAGAAGAGAGGAGGGGGTGTGAGGGGAGCCGAAAAGTAACCACACAGCTACCCTACCAAAATGGGGCCTCGCTGGCCTCCTCTTTCACCCCCAGACTTCAGAAACCAAAACTCTACCCCCAAACAAGCATGGAAATCAGTTTGAAAGGAAAAGAAAATAATCAAATGTTTTTCGAAAAGAGAAAGAATCCCTGCTTTGAAAATTTTCGATTTTTTTCCTTCCTTTTCAACAAAAATGGGCTAATTGGTTCCATCGTGCACCATTCATGTGGCCACAGTGGCAAGGCTTTCTTCTTCAGATCACATGTATGCTCTTCTCTCGCTGTATTAGCACAGTGGGGGCAGAGAGAGAGAGAGAGAGAGAGAGAGAGAGAGAGAGAGAGAGAGAGAGCAGGCAAAACTCTAAGCTTTTGTCTTCTGACTCCCCAAATGAAGGCCATGGAAAAGCCAAAAGCACCAAGGGAATTTTCCTTCCTATCTCTCTAGTCCCTAAAGAAAAGCAAAGCCTCAATTCAAGCTAGGAGTAGAGTTTGGGGTCCCACAGAAGTTGATCCCCAAAGTCACCAGCCCTCTCTCTCCTCTCCTTCACCCCTCCAGCATCTGCACACCTGTTGCTTAGAACTCTAACTCCCAAAGGAAGAGGCGCTGGCTCCTCATCACCCAACGTGGACCACACTTTCAACAGCCTGGGAGACTGGCCCAGCATCCCTGCCCCTTTGCATCCCGAAGCATGGGCACTAAAGACCAGGGCCAGAATAGACTCAGGCCCCTGCCACGGGTAACTGAACGCGCACATCTAAAACCCGAGCCTGAGCCTTGCCTTTGGCTCGGCAGAAGCACAGCAAGAACAAAGTGCGGGACTTTATGGTCCACCTCCCAGAGAGAGGCTCGTTAAACCTACAAGTGCTGCTGGGTGGCAGGAGCACAGCTCTGCTCCCCGCGGGCCAAACTCAAAGGAAACTTTCATCCTTTGGGACAGGTACTTAGAGGAGTGGTGCTGTCCTCCTGAAAACCCATTTGGTTTTGATTCCCTCCCCAACAGGGCCCGCTCGGCCCAGCATTCTGCTTTCATCCCTATACTCCAGCCGGACACAAATCTAAACCAGAGCCCCCAGACGGCACATTTAACAGAGACTATATTTACCCATCACCAAATTGTCTTGACGTGTGCTTAATTACTTAAATGTCTTTAATCCCAAGCCTTTTCTTCTAGCAAAATCGAAACCAGTTCAGCTGGATGAACGATAAACCAGATGTTTACAACACACACTATGGCCTGGCTCCGGTCAAAATAATGAAGACATCGTCTCCTGAGCAGGAGAGGAGATGCCCAAAGCATGCGTTCGTTTCAATGCTCTGACACCAAACATCCATGAAAACATACCTCCATCAATCTGTGATTTCTAAGCCATGGAAAGGCAATAATAACTTCCATATGAAGGAGCAGGAAAGGTGCTTGTCCTGCGCTATGGTCAAGCAGGCTAGGGTTTCTCTCCACAGAGAAGCACACTTTCAAGTCGCTGCGTGATGGAGTGTGCACCCAGGGCCCTGGCAGCTGACCGTGGGAAATGTGACAGTGATTAAGGAGGCATGGCGGGGCTCGACCAAGTGTGTGATTGCTCTCATGCTTCTCCCGCTAGGCAGCACAGAGCTTGTAATTAGCCTTCATCTCTGCAGAGTGCGCGCATTAGCCCATCATCTCGTGCTGCAGGGTGGGAGGCTGAGGAGAAGCTGAGATGCTCCCTCCCCAGGGGGCTAATGGGAGAAACCTAGGAAGTGAATGAGCAGGGGCTGGAGAGATGGCTCAGTGGCTAAGAGCTTGCACTGCTGTTGCAGAGAACCCACCCAGGTGACTTACAACTGCCTGTAACTCTGACTTGAGATTCAAGGCCCCTTCTGGCCTCTGTGGACACCACGCCCTCACTTTCTCAAGGTTAGATACTCCTGTCTTGCCTTTTTTAATACTAATTCCAACCCTCTCCAAAGAGGGCAGAATCAAAGGGAAGGAGAAGGAACTAGTTGCAGTAGCTAGAACATTGTAGTCATTTCTGTATGTTCACATGATAAAGACTGGAAAATAACAAAAGTGGGCTCCTTATAGATAGGCTTGGTTACCCTTGGGTGCTTCTGAGGACCAAGAGGCAGGACGTTCTGCATTGCTCTTCACACTCCTGAATGTCATTAGGTCAAGAAGCCAGAAGAGCTCACCCTGCTACACCGTTTTCCTTCTTTTTTTTGGTTTTTTCCAGACAGGGTTTCTCTGTGGTTTTGGAGCCTGTCCTGGAAATAGCTCTTGTAGACCAGGCTGGTCTCGAACTCACAGAGATCCGCCTGCCTCTGCCTCCCGAGTGCTGGGATTAAAGGCGTGCGCCACCACTGCCCGGCTTCCTTCTCTTTTTCTTCAGCTGACTTTGGGGTTCCCAGCAATCACTGTGGTAGGTTGTTGACATTGCACATCCTAACACTTTGGCCCTATAGATTTCAATGCACCAGCCACGAGATTTAGCAACTGGGGTTGTAACCTAGAGGACAGGTGGCTCCGATGCCAAGGAAGTGCAGCTTCTGGGCCAACATATCCTGAGGTCGTGTTGCAAAAAGCTAATTTAGGAGGACAGACTTCTAGTTACCCTCTCAGACTGATTGGAATCCCCCCAACTGGCATTTCCCTTTCCCCATAACTGTCCACTCCCACCCTCTCTGAGGTCCGTAGGTGTCCTGGACCCCAGGTCCTGACTGCAACCCCGACTCCTTTGCACACTTGTAGAATGGTGAGTTTCTCCTCTGATTCCTTGACTTATATGTAAAGGCCACATGGCCCCTTGGAATTACAGATTCTAGTACACATCAGTGATAGATGGGAGTTTCAGCAACACTACAGAATTCCCATTGTCTGATGGGGCAGAAACACGCCAGGAAGGGAATGTGACTTGGTCCAAATTTCTCAACTTGGTTCATCCCAGAACTGGGAGGCACCCCTATTCCATCCATGCCAGGTACGTACCTACCATCCAGTTCCCCTTCTCGATACACCTCAGCCCTGCCCCCATCTGACAGGAGCAGACCGACATAGTCTGTGGTTTCCTCTGCGTCTCATCCCTCAGAGGGATGAAGGGCAGGGTTTAGACGCCTGGCCGTCTGTCTCATCACCTGCACAAGGAGACTCCTCGGTGACCCAAGGGCTTCTGTCTCCATATAGGTCTAGAGAGGTTGATAACTCTGCCCGGGTGGGTTCCAGATTGCTGTGTCATTCCTGGTACTCTGTGATTTCCTCCCTGGACTTCTGTGAATGGTGGCTGAATGCCTGCCATGGATGGTCCTGGATGTGTCTCTCCTGCTGCCAGGCGGCCCCATGCTTACTCGTCACCCCCTCCTCCGGAAGTCCCTCTCTGTTGTCTCATTTAAAACACCCCCTGTCCAGTACCTTTCTTTATTTACTTTTCCATTTAAATGCAGGCCCCTGCGTGGTGAGTCCGTTTTGTTTGTTGACTTATCTTCCCTCTCCCTTCACTAGAATGTCAACTCCCCGCAGAGAAGAATTTGTTTCTGTTTAATTTACTACTCTATTTTCCAGCTCTGGAGTCTGACAGTAGGTGCTCAAATAGTTTGCGAATGAATGCAAGGGTCATCTTCCAAGTCCTCTGGGAAACCTTTCCTGATTGCACTGTCAATTGACTGACTTATAGATCGCAAGAGAAGAGCCAAGAAAGCTGCCTCTAACCCTGGCCCTGAATCCTCCACAGTGTACTATAGTCAGTGACTATATTATGGAACTAGGTAACACTGGTTGGGAACACTGCTTCTCAGGGGGTCTAATGGACTGAAAGAGCTAAAGACATGAAAGTGCTTTGAAAAACGTCCAGCTAATTCACATAAATTTGGGCTATAATAAATGCCTTATTGGTTCAGGGATCTCCTACCTGCTTAGCTCCCAGCACAGCCACCCAGAAGCAAGGAAAACTATCTATAAACAGCTAATGCAGAGCTCATAAACCCCACTCCCCTTGATGATGCGGGCTCTCTCCACAGCAGGATCCTGGCAGCGGCCCCTCCTTCAATTTCTCTTTACCAGAATTGTAAGGAGCTTGCTTGCCTACCTCCCAAAGGCATGGGGAAACGGCAACAGGAAAGTGTGGGGGCAGAACTGGGGGGCAGATCACAGGTCAAGAATTCAAGAAATGAGCCCAATGATCCTTTGCTAATCCACGAGGAAACACACACACACACACTCACACACTTATTCACACTCACAATACATACTCTCACACACTCATACATATTCTCATACGCTCACATTCATATACACTCACACACTCATATATACTCACACTCTTTGTCCTACACACACACACACTCACACATTCACACTCACACATACAGAGTCACACACACTCATACATACTCACAAACTCTCTCCTATACACACACACACACACACACACACACACAGATGCACTCTTCCTTCATCAGTGGCCTTCCAGAAGACCTTGCACACGCTCTCATCTAGAGAACGCCTGCTAGAGTCTCTGCACATCCCCTTCATCCGATCATGGAAATCCCGCAGGCCCACCACGCTTAGTACTTAGCTGGGAGGACAAACAGTAAGACAGTAAGGACTTAGTGATTGGTTTGGAAAGACTTCTACCCAGAAGGATGTGACTACCAACAGGGACTGCCACGAGACTGAGCCTAGGCCCCTTTCCCTTAGAATACCACCGTAGAAACTCGAGAGCCTTATGCCGTGGATATTCATATTCTGGTTGTTTCCTTCTCCTAGTTTTGACATTCAATTTTAATTTGTGTTTTCTCCTGGTTCTTATTTTTTAATTTATTATTTATATTAGGCTTGTTTTATTGTTTCCCTTGTAAGCCACTTCAGAAATGTTGTGGAACAAGGCAGAAATATAAATAAATTGCTACATGCAGCTTATAAAAGAGGCTGGTGCTTTCCGAAACCCGGCATCCATTAAAATGTATTGTCTGCAAAGAACACGCGTGATGGTACCGGGTGGGAGGGCTGCTGAATCGCTGTTGTCTTCACGGCCACTTCCGGTTTCTGACTTTACAGTTAAGTACAGTAAGAAAGAGGCCACAAGTGTAATGACTGTACAGAAGGCCAGACCCAAGGCCAAGGTCCAGGTCGGGGAGGGGCATGCCTACAATGACAAATACAGTTCTGCTCTCTCTTTTTCTCTTCCATTTATGGGACAGCAATTCTCTGGAGAAATGTCAGTCACTTCTACCCATTTTTGCTTTTCCTTCACCTCTTCAGAAACTGGAGAGAGAGAGGCCAGAAAATCTAAATACATCTCCTGGTTCAAAGGTCACGTTATCTCAAAGCTCCACAGTGTATTCTTGGCTGTTTCTGACCCTATCGTGTTCTTCGCTGTTTCGGATCTACCAAGGGAGATTAATATGTTGATCAAAGAGCTCCAAAGGCTTGAGTTTTTGCCAGGCAGAAGCCAAGCCACTTGAGGACAGCCTTGCAAGTCCCCCTCTGCTGAGAAGCACAGTTGAGCCATCCTTCTTTATAAAGAGAAGATGTGAGCAGCTACTGTGTGATGAACTGGCTCTCAGACTCACCCTGGCTCCACCACGGGCTCATAGCGCTTCAGAGGGAGTAAGAACAGGCTCAGAGCCAGGGCTGCCTGTGGTGATAAAGCTTGCCAGAAGATCAGCATGCAGAGCTAAGCCACTAGAGGCCAGGCAGTGGGGGCACAAACCTTTAATCCCAGGACTCTGGGGGACAGAAGCAGACAGATCTCTGTCAGTTCAAGGCCACCCTGAGTTCCACGAAACTGATCCAGTCTAAAAGAGAAACAGAGTTCTCATAAAGGTGATCCCAGTACTTGGGATTACAAGCCTTTAATCCCAGCACTAGGGAGGTGGAGACAGGAGTGATATGGCTGGGTGGAGAGAGGACTATAAGGCGGGAGGAGACAGGTGCTCACTATAAGCTGAGGCAACAGTCTGCATCAGTCAGTCTGAGGGGCAGCCTGAGGAAGCAGAAGGAAGACAGGATCGCCCCTTTGATCTGAGTATTGGTAGAGGTAAGAACTCTCTAGAGTCTGGCCCACCCTGCTTCTCTGATTACTCAGTTTTCACCCCCTATAACTGACTCTGGGTTTTTATTTTTAAGACTAATTAGAATTCGTGCTACAGCAGCCAAGTTCTAGATCCACTTAAAACAACTCTAACTCAACATGTGGCCCTGGACAAGCCCGCAGTGTTCCCTGTAATTGCAACTTGTAATTGCAAACTGTGATTTGTAATTGGTGATA
Source organism: Alexandromys fortis (assembly GCF_014885135.2). NCBI lineage: Eukaryota > Metazoa > Chordata > Mammalia > Rodentia > Cricetidae > Alexandromys > Alexandromys fortis. The sequence goes on from NW_026068027.1 coordinate 319,306, forward strand.
ATTCCTGGCTTGCCACTGTCTCCAGGAGCCCCGAAACGGATGCTGGATAATGTCTGTTGGCGCTGAGAAGCTGGTCTGTAAGGTAATTGCTTCCTGCTTGGTGCTCCTGCTTCATTGTGCATGTGACAATTACAGCACCTGCTGCGTTATCTCATGATTACCTATTTACACGTCTGGCTGAGTGGTTACACTAGAAGCCCCTTAATGGAAGACAATAGGTCAAGTTCATCTTGGCATTCCTGGGCTTCTGTGGCATCATTTGACACATGGCAGAAACTCAAAGTAGATGCTCCTTTGAGTGTCTTAGAGGAAAGTAAAATTTTGAACATTACTGGGCAACAACAAAATCCTAACAATGTTGACTTTGAGACCACACGTGCGTACACACACACACACACACACACACACACACACACTAAGCCCTAAAAGGCAAAAGAAAACAGAATCAGTTGAAGCAGGCAGCTTCCTGTGACCTTCCAATAATCCTGGGGATTATCGCTGCCCACAGCCCCAGCGTTGAAGGACTTCCCAGTTTATAAAGCAAACTCCTAGTTGCCTGTTTAATCTTTACGAAAACGCTGAAAGATCCGCTCATGATCTCCATCCCACACAAAAGAAGCTGGGTTGCAGAAAGGTTAAGTCACCGTCTGTGAACACAGTCAGGAACTCGCCAGGGATCGCTATGGGACTCAAAGGCTTAGCATTTGTAAAATTAATTCATTAGATAAAGTCAACTGAGTAGACTGTGCAGGGCAGAAAGATAAGTGCATACGGGCAGAGGGCATAAGCAGTGGTTTCTACACATCTCTCAGGCTCACTGTCTGCGGATCAAAGCCATGAGTGGGGAGGATGAGTAAGAAGGATCCTGAGGTGAGTAGGCACCCCAAAGAGAGAGCATTATGGGAGAATCAAGGGACCTGTGGTTTGATCTGGGAACAAATAATGATAAAATTGGGGAGATTTTTCACCTCTGCCACCATATACATCTCCGAACAATCCATTAGCATCAGACTGCCTGCCTTGGTGTGTATATTGTCTGAGATGCTGAGGCTCCTGATCCAAGGGTGCAGAAATACTCATGCTTGAAAAACATACCGCAAGGTGAATGGATTCCCCCAGTGATACATGGAGAGGATGCTGGGCTTAAGAGAAGCGCATTTGGACCACACAGCCCCTTGCTGTATAGTCTTAGGTTAGTCATTTACCCTCTCTTGGGGAGGAAGTAGTCTCTTCATGTAGAGATTGAATGGGCTAGACCCACCTAAAACTGCTACTTTTCTTCCTAAAAACAGTACATGAAAACTGGCTGTAGGTACTTAAAACTGCTGTGTGCTGGTTAGCTTTATCAACTTGACACAAGATAGAGTCACCCCGGAAGAGGGGACGCAACTGAGGCACGGCCTCCATCAGATTAGCCTGTGGGCATATCTGCGGGAGCATTCTCTCATTGATGTAAGAGGGCTGAGCCCACTGTGAGCAGAGTCACCCCTGGGTAGGTAAGCCTCGGCTGTGTGAGAGAAGCAGCTGAATAAGCCAAGAGCGAGACAGTGAGCAGTGTTCTTTCCCAGACTCTGCTTCAATTCCTGCCCCTGGGTCCTGCCTTGACCCCCGTCCCAGTTTCCCTCTCCCTGCCCGAGTTGGTCAGGTGTTTATCACAGCAACCAAGAGCAGGTTAGGACCTAGGACAAGAGAACCGCAGTAGAATGATCTGGATAAAGTGAGAGACGCACGCAGTACTAGAAAGAGGAGGGAACCTTCCACCTCCCATCATGAGCTAGAGGTCTGGGAGAGGTTTCCACAGCTGGGGAGTACCCAAGACATGCCATGGAGTAGGCGCCTACCCTTTACAGCCCTGACTGGCTGCTCAGTCTAAGCTGAAGCAGCCCTGCTTGTGAGGCATGGGTCTGCTGTGCTCCCTGTTGCCCACCAAGGAAGGCGTTGACAGGGCCGCCCCCAGCCCCTCGCCGCCTCACGGACCACCGCACTGGAGGGCTCCTTACCCATCGTGTTGTTGGCTCGAGAACAGGCTGTGCGCTTCAGGATCTCATGTACCTAAAAGGAAAGGACAGTGGGGCTGTGAACGCCTGAACCATGTGCGTCACCACCCTGTGAGACAGGCTGGCTGGGACAGACACGCAGGCCTCATTTGGAGGGAGGGGACGAGAAGCATGTGCGGAGCTCATGGCCTACTTGTCAAACCCATTCAGGCTTGAGTATTTTGAGGAAGCAAAGAATTTAACCCCTCACATACACCCCTCATTCCTCCCCACCCTGGAAAAGAAATGAATCAATAAAAGGCTATAAATTGTCTGCAGTGACAGAAGGGAAGGAAAACAGAGGCAGCCTACAACACACAGCCCCCCTGAGGGCCAGGAGGGAAGTGTCTGTGTTTGCCTCCCAGACAAACTTCTCTTCTTTTGTGTGGGGACCTCAGGGAACCCTTACAAGACCTGCTTCCTCCACCAGTCAGAGGCAGGCACATGCTAACTAGGAGAGCCCGAGAGCATGCTGGAAAGCAGGGCATACAGTCAGACACCGGTTCTGTCCCTCTGCTAGGGGCACCCTGACAGAGGCCTGAGAAACCTCTGGAAGACCATGAACTTGGCAGTGCTTGGTGCGGAAGAGCATGACCTAGCCTAGCCTTCTCATTTGCCCAAGCTGTTCCTGAGTTCTCACCCTGCCTGGTCAAAGCTGCTTCCTTCTCCAGAAGAAGTGGGCTGGGCAGTCTGTGGGTCACCTGCTCTGTTGAGGTTCAAGTCTCACAAGCCTAAAAGCTCTAGAGAACTCTTACACCATCGGGCTTTCTGTGGAGGCTCTCTCTCACACAGACTGTGCTCCTTGCTGAGAAGTCACTCTCAGAGGTGACTCAGTGGAGGCCATCTAATGGCTTCCTGATGGGTCCCAAACCTCAGCCAGGCCAAGCAAGGGTATCCTATCTGAAAGAAGGGAGCAGATAACTTGGCCAACCAAGAAGCGGGGGGGGGGGGGGGGGGGGNGGGGGGGGGGGGGGGGGGGGGGGGGGGGACGGAAAACAGTCACAGGGGCATGCACATGGCATGCACATGAGACATCAGTCAGAAGGCCGGGGTGGTCAGGAAGAAACACAAGGCTCTTTTTTGCCCTTCTCATACTTTGGGGTAGACTGAGAAAAAGGCAGAGCATAGAAAAGGAAGCTTCTAGAAGAAGGATGAGTGAGAGACATGTTTCCCCGTCGTTATTCACACTCCTGCATTCTGGCCACAGACCTAGAGGGAGTGGTAAATAAATAGCTTCCAGCAGCATGGGGCTCGAGAGTGCTTAATCCTGCTTCTAATACAGTAATTCAATAGCAATAATAATTGGGAACAGCATTTATGAGGCATTGTACTATTTTACGAGCACTTTGCCGTGATCAGTTCATCTCCACACCCTGTAACTCCCCCCACAGTATGGGAGCCAAGCCATGTCGAGAATTAATTGACTCATAATAGCATCGAAGAAAATAGGAAATTCACACCCCTTTCCATAGGAAGGGAAAAGAAATCCTATGCCCATTTTTTAATCCTTCCTAAAACATGGCATGAAGGGACCAGAGATATTTTCTTATGCATCTTGAAAGCAAGAGTAAAGGTCATTTGTCTTGGAAATGCTCAGTAATTTTGTCTGCTCCCTGACTCTTCTTAGCATCCAGAGCATGCAGGTGGCAGGAAGGACTTCTAAGTCTTTCTTCCTTACTTACTCAGCACTGGAAATGTAAGGTCTTTCCTAAGGAGTATTATTCTGCACTTCCCTCTCGCCTTCCTCTGCCCACTGGCTGTGTGCTCTCAGGAATGGCAGAGAATTAACTGATGGGTGAATGGAGAGGCCATGTGACGGGAGGTGGAGCCGCAGAACAGAGGCCAGACCCAGATGTTTACTAGAATCGAACATGGAGCACAAACTAAATCTTTGGTGTGAAAGGAAAGAAAGAGGAGAGGAGGGAAAGGGGAGGAGAAAAGGAAGAAAGGGAGGGAGGGAGGGAGGGAGGGAGAGACGGAGGGAGGGAGGGAGAGACGGAGGGAGAGAGAGCGGAAGAAAGAGAGACAGAGGGAGGGAGGGAGGGAGGGCTATAATCAGGAATATTAACTCTGTTTTATTATAGGACAAACTGGCTAATTAACATTTCTTGTGAAATAAAATCACATGAGTCCTTGCCATGGGGTTTAAAGGAGAAGAAGTTTATAAAAGGCACACTATCCCAGCAATCAGGGCTCCTTCTAGTCCTATTCCAGTCATTGGTAGATAGATAGGTAGACAGACAGACAGAGATAGATAGACAGAGATAGAAATCTATATATATAGCATCTATATAAATATAGATACTAACAATATATGGTTTTTTCTAATATATTGCCTATCAGAGCCTCAGTTTCTTTCGCTGTAAGCCAAGGGGGTCATCTTCACTGGTTTCCTCTGATTCCACGACTCTAAGAAAGGTCTGCATGGAGTGGTCATAAGCAGCAACACCCCTCTCAAACCTTAGCAGATGAACTCTTTGCTCTTTTCTTGTACTACTGGTATGGCCTTAGAGTTGCTAGGCAACTCCAGGCAAATAATGATGAGAGACAGCAGGGAGCGAAAGGAAATACCCTGCTAACCACATACCCAGCGTTTCCCAAAAGCCCTTACTAACCCGTCACACCCTTTACTTACAATGCGACTCCGCGTAGCATTATCAAAGAAGGTGTCCTTCTCCTGGATGTTGTACCTAGAGAATCCAAGAAAGCAAATGGTGAGCTTATGTTACTACCCTACCCTGACACCGCTGTCCCCACAGCCCAGGGCAAACTTCCTACAACACAGCAAGACATGAAAGCCCTCACACACTCAGACACACACACAGATGATTGTTTTGACCCAGGGATTCTGTAAACTCGTTGTAGGAATTATTCATAATGAAAATAAATGAGCAAAAAGAAAATATTATAAAAATAACCAGTACAAAGTTATTCAACTTCAAAATTGATATGAAAGATTGCCATGAAGGCGGTGAAAATTATAACTATGAAAAGTTTGTAAATAGAAAGCCTGTGATATAAAATATTACACTATAAGTTTTCAAAATGAAAGCGGGTGGGAAATATACCCATGCCTGGACAAAGACAGCGAAAAGAAAAAATTTTAAAAATGAGCTTAGTTTAAGGGTATAGAGATTACAATCATTTGTCTTTCAAAATTCCATTTTGTATTCTCACTGTCATTCCCAGTAGATCCCACACTCAATTATGAAAGGCCTGCGAGTTTTCGTACACTGAACAACAGCAGCAGAAGCACCTGTGAATCCAGATGCTTAGAAGACAGGCAGGGGGACCTAGGATTCCGGGGCAGTCCGTGTTGCCCAGCAAGAACCCGTCTCAGAATAGCAAACAATAATACAAAACCCCACAACACCAATGTCCTTGCTGAGGACACAGACTACACAACCCTCTCCTTATTCTCCTGGGAGTTACCAGTCACGTGTGCCACAGTGACTGATGTCAAGGAAAGCATGAGGCTGTGTAGCCTGTGGTTATGCAAGGTCAAAGACAGAGACCAGCTTCTGCGTGAGAAGAATAGAATTTTCCAGAAAGAAAAAAAAAACCTGGTTAGTAACTGGCCTTAAAGGAGGACAGAAGTGAATCAAAGGGTGATGTGTGGGAGAGAGCTGACCAGAGCGCAGCATCCACATGAATGAAAGCCGAGGGGGAGAGCGCGTGGGAGAATCTGGAGACAGAACCAGCAGCAGGTTCACCAGCTGTGGACCCTGTGTGATACACTGATCTGTCAATCAAAATATAAAATAAGGGCATGACTGTCACATTCTCATTGGATTTGAGAGGGACTCTATGCCTGGTATTGTGACCTAGACAAGAACACATGGCAAGAAAGTCTTAGGCCCTAGGGGAACCTGCTACTGTGTCTTTGCAGAGTGGACATGTTGACAAACTACCTTCCAAACATTTGTTTTTTACAAGACTAAAGGCATTTGCAGTTTTGGTCAGAAAAGCTGCTTCTTTCAGTAAGTGGAAGCTAATGTGGAGACTCATAACTGGTCTAAATAAAGAAATAAATATTGAGCAGAAGCGTCTTTTGATTGCTTGCCCCTACACAGAACATCTTGTCAGCCACTCCGAGGCTCAGAGACCACTCAGAAGAGGAGGAAAGAGTGCAGGAACTAGAGGAGGGGTAGGAGGAATAATCAATCCCATGGACATGACATGGTCATTTACCGCACTTGTGAAACACAAGCTCGGGCCGCTCGACATTCCATCATAGACAGGGGAGGGGCTTTGGAAGCCTCACCCTTCTCGAGGAGCCATTAGCAGTAAGTAGCTCCTGAAAGAAGGGGTGTCATTTTCTTCAGGGGTGGAGCTGCTGAAAAGATTCCACGCCCTTATTATATAGCCCTTGATCCATAGGTGTGAAAACTCAGTGGATCACAAAAGGCAAGAAAGACGTGGAAACTTGCTGGGAGGAAGAAAGGGTTCAGTAGGAGTGGGAGGAAGATAAGATATGATAAAGCACAGTATATATGACCAACCATATTATACACATGCATGAAAAGAGGCTCATGCTGGTCCTTACGGTGTCACGTCCATCTGCAGTGACCTGGGCTGAGGAAATCTGGTTTCCTCTTTGGAGCAGAAGGACAGTTATAAGGTCACAAAGGGGCTGTGGACTTGCTGTGAAACAGCATAGACCTATTCAGAGAATTCTTATCAGTCATGGCGAGGTAGTGGGGACATTCTCTAATGAACACAGAAAGCAAGGCTCTTTCTGTTTTCTTGGGCCTCTGTGTCCCTTCTCGGCCTTATTCACTCAATCCCATCACCTCAGGTTTTCACCCGAGCTCCTAGTGTGTCTTTCATTTCCCATGTTTTTACCATGGTCATCCCTTCTAGAAGTTTCCCAAATGGCCATTACCATAGAGAGATTTTTATTCACACTGCCTAGGTGGGGATAGCATTTCCACAGAATCAAGGAAGGCATGAGTAGGCAATGGGGATACACAAATCCAGAACCTTCCTTTGTCTTCCCTTGGTTTCATCACACATTGTTAAAATCTAGTCAGATAAGTTTGGCAGAGGGGCTTTCCCACAGGAGGTGAGCACGTCCCTTCTCACAGAGCTCTGCAGTGCACCAGGCTGTTCCCTGGCTCTCCATCCACTCTATCTAGTGCCCAAGAAGCAGATAGATGTCCCTGGATACGTGTCTGGGACTGTTGGGAATAACTTCACAAGGGAAGGACAGTCATAGGCATGGGAACTATTCTTCCAGGACAGCTACTTCCTTCATCTGGCCCGCAGGTCCCAGGGCCATCATTTCCCAAGCCTCAAGGCTCAGGCACGGAATGGCACTGGCGGTGGGTCCTTCCCCATCCCTCTCACGCGCCTGCCTGAGTGACTTTCATACTCACAGGTACATTTTCTCCCTGGAGAACGGGTAGGAGAGGTTTTTCATCCTGTTGTTGCTGTGGTTGGGGACCCTGGGCTGCAGGGGTGAGCTGAGAGTCTGCAGGACAGCACTGAACTTCTTGGCGATGCTGCCTCCTGCTTTGATCTCGTACATCTACAAACAACAAATCACAGGTCTAAAACGGATGCCCCCTGCAACAGGTGGAGAAGAGCAAGGGGCGTAGGTCCCTGGGGGCAGGGGGATACCCTGGGCAAGGGAGAGGGCTGGAGAAATAAGCAAGGTGCTGCCGTTGTCTTTGCTTTTCAAAAGCCCCTCTGGGTCACATGTGCTGCGGTGGTGACCAGTGCAAGGAAACACGCAGATTCTAAACTTTCTCTAAGAAAGTCACAATATCCTAGAGAAACCACAGGCCCACCGCAAGACAACTGCCACACCTCCATTAGATAAATGCACATTGAATTTGTGTATAGAGACCCTCGAGAGGGTTCCCGCAACACCTCCGCACCAACCGGGATCCATGAGAAGTACCAGGTGGTTGGGCACTATTATGATCTCTTTGTGAAGAGGAGGCATGGTTCTGCCCAGTGCCATGACAGACTAAGTGGGACAAGGACACCCATGTGTAGGCTTGGGGCAGTCCTGGAGTGAGAGGAAAATCCAGGCCTACCCAGCACCTTGCCGCGTCTGGCGGACAGGCAAATGTACGGTTTTGTATGGGCGAGAGACAGAATGTGTCATGTCCTGTGGACAGAGGCGTATCTGAGACAGCAAGGAGCTGAGGAGCAGGCTGAGGTGAGTGACTGGTTGCCCTCTAGGGCCTAGATGATGTCTGGGCCTGGGCTGCTGCTGGGGCCCAGGTCTGGGTTCCTGGTTCTGATGCAAATGCAGTCTCTGTTGATGTCTGGCTTCTAAGACTACCTAAGGCCCCGAGAATAGGGCTCTCAAGAGTGGGCCCCGCCCCTCGCTCTCTGCAACTCTAGAGAGAACCAGTCCTGGCCCTCACCAGCTGAAGGCCACTCAGGAAACAGGATCCTGCACTTCAGCTGGGCAACACAGTAGAGCTGATCCTGCTTGCAGGGGCGCGGGCAAGCTGTCCCCGAAGGCACGAGAACGGGAGAACAGGTCACAGTCCTCTCCGAACAGGCAGGCCCCTGTGCCTCACCTGGGCAGCCCAGTAAGGCTGACCCTGTAGACCGGACATGAGTGAGACAGCCCTAAGGTGGGAGAGCTGGCCCTGAGGTCATAACACAAGAACAGGAGAACTGTCCTTGCCCCTCACCAACTGCAACGCTCAGGAGAGTGGCCCCTGCACCTCACCTGGGCAGCACAGTAGAGCTGGCCTCAATGGTCCGACTATGGGAGAACCAGCCCTGAAGGCGGGATAGCAGGAGAACTGGCCCCACCCCTTGCTCATTGCTGCAAGGGGTGAACCAAGGCAGGCAATGCTGGAGAGCGCACCCTGGTGGTGAGGACTGGAGAGAGCCGGCTGGCTGCAACTACCCAGACCCAGTAACCAGGGCTATAAGCTGGCCCACTCCAACAGCCACCGCATGTGTGTTCTGCTGGAGCATGTGAAAGGGTCAGTTCTACAGACTGAAAGTTGCAGAATTTCCACAACACAGGGCAGCAACAGGCTCTCCAAGAAGAGTCCCAGTGAAGTCCCATCAACAGTATAGCAGAAACCAAAGGCCTCCAACCAGACCAGTGACTTTGCAATGCATACTTGCAAGTAAAGATGTATGGACGAAAGGATTTATTGTGTGGCTCACTGTGTCACAATACAGTGTCCATGACGAGATTTTTTCCCCCTTTTCTTTTTTTTTCTCATAGATTTTATTTTACTTGAGGGTGGGGGTGCTGCAAGGGCAGAGGGTGGACACAAAGGGACAGAGAAATGGATAGGATCAAGAAGCATGGTGTGAAAGACACAATGAATAAATAAAAAGAAAGTTAAAGTCAAATAATAAGAACATAAAAATAACCTGAAAAGATTTGAAGCAAAAATTTTGTTTAAAAGGACCTCATTTTGTTATTTTTGCCTCCTTTCATAGTTTCAATTTAATTGACAAATTTTTATAGAGACTGATGCTCCCACAAAATTACAATGAAAGCATACTTTTAATGAAGAAAACATACTTTTTAAAAAAGAATTTATGGGCGGTGGTGGTGCATGCCTTTAATCCCAGCACTCGGGAGGCAGAGGCAGGTGGATCTCTGTGAGTTTGAGACCAGCCTGGTCTACAAGAGCTAGTTCCAGGACAGGCTCCAAAGCTACAGAGAAACCCTGTCTCAAAAAACCAGTATATAAATAAATAAATAAATAAATAAATAAATAAATAAATAAGAATTTATGTATGGAAGACAGCAGGTGCTTGACAACAGCCCAACTAGATATTAAGGATCCAAAAGATGATTGCTGCTAAGGCCGTGATGGTTGGCCAGAGAGCTCAGGGATCCTGCTGGCTCTGCCTCCTCCGCACTGAGATCACGAGTGCATGTCACCGCATCACCCTTTCTCCACGGATGCCGGGGACTGAACTCTAGTTCTTGTGCTTGCTTGACAAGCACTTTACCCACTGAGTTACCTTCACAGCCTCGGAATATTAAACATTCAATGAGCTCTGTCCTGAGTGAAACAGAGACGCACTGTCATGATAATGAGGGTCGTTGGTAGTTAGAGTTCACATGGGATGTGTGTGTATGTGTGTGTGTGTGTGTGTGTTTTATGTTGCAGAGACCACTAGTGTCTACATTACAGTTTTAATTTTTATTTATTTATTTTTTCTTTTATTGGTGTTTGCCTATATGTATGTCTATGTACCATGTGGGTACTTGGTGCCCACTGAAGCCACAAGAACGCATCAGAGTTCCTGCAAATGAAGGTTGTGAGTGTGGTACTGGGGATTGAACCCTGATCCTTGGGAAGAAAAGATAGTGCTCTTAACCTCTGCGCCATCCCCTCAGTGCCCATTACAGCCTTTAGACTTTCAGATTTGTGTATGCAGTAACTGAAGCACAGATGTCATAATTCAAGAAAAGTTGTAAAGTATTAACCATGGACACAGGTTCTACACAGATAATTCCCCTTTCAAGATACAATATCCCTTCCCACTCCTTCCCCAAATCAGGCTGAGTTTTGTTGCCACTTGACCAGCAAAATATGACAAAAAGGACACTAGCCAGTCGCCTGCTAGAAGATCAGCAACTTCCAACCCTAATCCTTTCATGTTCTAGAACACTCTGAGAGCACCCAGAGAGGAAAAAGAACCTAACCAGGCTCCCTTTAACTTCTCTGCAAACAACAGATATGGAAACAAAGGCCCTTGAACCTCAAGCCACCGAGAGACCCCAACTGCCAATCAGGGGAAGCCACACGATCCTGATCCCACCTCTGCTCAAGTCATTGACCACAAACTCACCCTTGCCTACTAAGTTTTGACTATCATTAAGCTACTAAAATTGTTTTTTTTTATGCTGACATGGATGAACAGACCAAGAGCTGGTATGCAGATATTCTGACTTAAAGTCTGTTTTCTTCCCTGCCATGATAGTCACAAGTTACTGAGAGAAAGATATATTCAAGATACTCATGAGGCAGTCTATGACGATGGCAGCCAGGGGGTGTGCTGAGGATTTGAGGCTTTAAGAAAGGTGGCCGCACCTTCAGCTGAGGAATCTGAAGTGTGTCACTGGGGTATGGGATACACTTCAGCTGACTTCAGGAGGAGAGTGATTTTCTTGCTTATTTTGTCATAAATAATGAGAAAAGGTTTACAATAAGACCAGGCACATGTCCTCATCTTAAATATCCCCATCATCTCCTCCACACCAGGGACCAAGCATTTATATTCGCGCCTTTAGAAAACACTTAAGCTCCAAGCTCTAGCAAGCCCATGTAACGCCTCTTAGACACAACTTGACGTTTTTTTACTTCTCTGTTTGCCTAGAATGTCTTTATTATCAGTGCAGACTTGACACACTAGATGTTTTATGTTTGTAGATGTGTGGGGTCCCTCGAGGTCCCTGCCTTGAACTCTCAGGGGAAGCAAGGAGATCCTGAGATCCCCTGGGTTACCAGGGCAGGAGGATAAGCCTAGCAAGATCAAGACAAGACTCCATTTACTCTCTGAGAGGATACCCAGCTCAGAGAACCACAGGGGGCCACTGGAAGGTAACCCTTGAGCCTTCAGCTGCAAAGGTGTGAAAAATGACTCCCTGTAAGGAAAAGAACCATCTGGAAGGACTGAGAATGGCACCTATTTACACCAGCAGGATGGGAAAAGCCATAATTCTTGGGGCACTGGCCAAACAGGGGTTTACGCAGTAGTAGTGGATAATGAGGCTTGCACTGAGACTTCCTCCAGACCCACTTAACAAGTCATAAAAGGGGGAAGGAGCTGGGCTAAATAGTTCTGACAGTATTCCCCAAATCTAGCATAGCCATGACTTAAAACACTTAAGGAACGGAACACACATTCATGACACAAGCACTTCCAGGCTTTTCCAGAGATCCCAGGCTTGATAGCTGGTGTCAAGTGCTGGGGATGTGCAGGGACGAGAACAACTCCGACTTAACCCTGCCCCTTACAGAAGGCTTCACAGTGCATCCAGCACCTACGCCACCGGCAGCTTCTCATCAGAGCCCATGAAGACACTGACTACCCTACCAGGGAGGAACAGAACCTCTGCCTTATAGATGAAAAAGCCAAGGCCCAGACGGACAAGGACTTGCCAGTCAGATATAACACTGGGCCCGAAACCCAGGTCCCTGGATGCCCTATCTTAGGACTCTTCCCAGATGGCCTTTGATCCTTGGCAAAGCTCCATGGTCTGCCCCAGAGGAGGAAGCAAGCTAGGTTCAAGCAAGCAAACCCAACAGCTTAGGTTCTCATTTTACCTTCCCAGAAAGATACTCAAGGCTCTTTATTATTATTAATAATCAGTGGTGGCATCATTATTACTGTTATTCTTGGACATCAGAGAATTATGAATATCCTCAGAAATGGTGAGACACATGTTAGCCAGCTGTTCCCCATTATGCCTCCCTGGGCACACGATGCGCCTCCCTGGGTACACGTTGCGCCTTTCATGTGTTTGAAATCATAAATAATCGTTAAAGTATGTTGCTCTTATTTTTTATTTCTGGGATCAAATGTGGTTCTCATAAAAGCTTGCTTTGGCCCCACAGTCACAGTCTAAGGGGTTCAGGGAGATTTTTTTTCTCTTCTTTTCTTCCTCCTTGTCTCTCTCCATCTCCCCACCCCCCAGACAGGCACTGCAGTGTGGTCCCAGGGCTGATTTGTTTCCTCTCTGCATTAAAATCACGTGCTTTCCTGAGACTCAGGGAGCCAAGGTTCTAGGGACTTGGACAACATACGAGTCATTGTCCCCACTTTACAGATGAGAAAACTGACGTAAGCAGCACAAACTTAATACACATACACCAAGGTATATGTGTGTTTACACAGAAAAAGAAAAGACAAATGTATAGCAAGATAAGATATAAATGCTATAACCCGGTGACCCTTAGGTCCCTCCCTGTAGTGGCCTGACAGGAGCTCTCCTGAAAATGGAAGGACAGGTCAGCCAGCAAGAATCCAGGCCAGGCATAAAGTTGGGCAGTGTGCCCCACCTGACACACCATGTCACTAGAGGTAAAGCCAATTTATCTGTCCCTCTGCCTGTTAGTTTGTTTCTCTTCCCGTCAGTTTTCAGAACACTGAGGTTCAGCTATCACTCTCTCTAGCATCCTTCTCATCTCAGCAGTCAGACAGAGTCTGAAGATGACCTCGTGCCCTCTGCTCCAATTCCCAAAAGCTGAGCCAGGCAGAGACGTGAGACAAACAAGACGGGGCGAGGACACAGGCATGAAGTAGACAAGGCTGGAAGGCTGCGCAGCCAAAGAAAAGAGGAGGAAGCCAAGCTAAGAAGCCCAGAAGTCGCCCCTCCGTTTTCACCCCCAAGTCGTGAGGAAGCAGCCCTGAGGAGTTCTAGGCTGCTGAACATCTGTCCTCACTCACTCACTGCCCATAAGCACATTTGTCCATGCACGTGAGTGTTAAGCTGTCCCCCACCAAAATGGAAGCGGCACCAGGAGCCGCAAAGCGCAGCTGTAAACCTAGAGCTGGAAGGAGACGGAGCAGCCCCTCGCTGCTCTACCTGTGCAAACAGGTTGAGTTTCCCATCTGCAGAAACGCTACATGAGAATTGTAGTATGCTGACAAAAATAAATGTTCTTTTTCTGTTGTCCAATTCGGGATTCGTTTATGGTTTTTATTTCTGTTGTCAGCATGTCCTCTACACACGAATGAATGTTTGCTGACTTTTAAATTTCTGGATAAAATCCAAGCTTTTTAAATTACATGGCTGACAAGGCCCCTTAAGAGCTCTGCCTCCCAGCTCAGTCTTCAATCTCATCCTCCTCCACTCACAGTCTGTGCTGGACCCACACCGACTCCTCTCAGTTCCCCACAGGCGGTCTTTTTGTCCTTTTTGTCGTTGGGACCTGGGAATCTCTCCCTCTCTGGAAATGTTCTCATTGGTCCTCCCAACTCCTGCCCAGCCTTAGGATCTGAGCTCAAATTCTCCCCCACTGTCATGCAAATGAGTTCCTTCCCACTGGCATTCATTGTACACCCCTCTTGTTTTCCTATGCGCATCTCTCAGTTTACAACTAGCCATAAAATGCTGAATTCTCACCACATAAAAGTCATCAGGAGCAGAGGACAGCTGTAGTTACTACCGCATTAGCAGAACATCTGGGGTATAGTGATGTTCAGAAAGTTTCATCACATGGGTAGATGATGAAGGATGGAGGATGACTAGAAGGATGGAGGATGACTAGAAGGATGGAGGATGATGAAGGGTGGAGGATGACTAGAAGGATGGAGGATGATGAAGGGTGGAGGATGGAGGATGATGAAGGATGGAAGATGATGAAGGATGGAGGATGACTAGAAGGATGGAGGATGATGAAGGATGAAGGATGGAGGATGATGAAGGATGGAGGATGACTAGAAGGATAGAGGATGACTAGAAGGATGGAGGATGATGAAGGATGAAGGATGGAGGATGATGAAGGATGGAAGATGATGAAGGATGGAGGATGACTAGAAGGATGGAGGATGATGAAGGATGAAGGATGGAGGATTACTAGAAGGATGGAAGATGTATCAGAGTAGAGTGAACAAGTCAAGTTGTGGTGAGAAATTAGTGTCTACACCAAGCAGGACAGAATCTACTTGAAATCCCTGGTATGAACATTGATGTCCTTGTCCTTTTCTAACCACTTCATGCCTGGGACAAGAAGTCCATCTTTAAGGTTTCCCCTTGCCCCCAGTGAGGAGATAAATGGAGCAGAAGGTCACACTGTGATTTTGCACCTAAGTCTCACTCTCAGGTTCATACCAGTAGAAGACTGGTCAATGGATAAGGATCTCCAGATAATAGGATGTTGATGATGTCCATGGTGCAATTATGCCCATCATAGCCTATTCTAAGCTGCCAATCATGTGATTATAGCTTTTTGAATTCTCAAAAAACATAACAGTTGTTTTTAGGAGTCAGTTTGTCACAGCAAAAGCTCATATTAGCTAGGAGTTTCATTCCTCAGCCCCAAGTACAAGAAGTTAGTGGTCCCTCCCTTCTCTGCTTCTCCTCCTCATCAACTCCTTTCCATATATTCATGGACACCCTGCAACGGTTGATCTTCGTTTCCACGGACAAGCTGTGATGGTTGATCTGGTTTTCACAGACATGCTGTGATTGTTGACCTTCATTTTTATGGATAAGTGTGATGGTTGATCATTTTCACCAACATGCTGTGGTGGTTGATCACCTGACTGGACTCAGAATAACCATGGAGACACACTGATGGGTGTGTGAGATGCTGTTTCCAGGGAGACTTAATCAAGGAAAGAGGATCCACCTTGAGTGTGGACAGAGGCTTACCAAGGCCAAGGATTCAGGAATAATAAAGCACAAGCTTTCTCTGCTCTCCATTCCCTGGTCTGCCTGGGCGTGAGAGTCCTAGTCACACACTCTTGCCCACATGAACTCTGCTAGACCTTCGCCACCATGATGGTCAAGTCCCTTAAACCACAAGCCAAAATCGCCCTTTCCTCCCATGCTGCTTCTTGTCAGGTGCTTGGCCACAGTGGCAAGAGAGGTGACTTTAAAGGCAGCATGGCCTCTCTGAGCCCCCTGTTCTTATGTCCCTACTGGACCTTGTGTCCTGGTCTATTCCCTCTGTTCTGACTTTATTGCTAAACAGCCCCATCTCTCTCAAAACTGCCCTCTTGTGGATCTGATGACCAGCCTGCCCACACTCTCCACTCATAGCCCTGCTAGCCTCTTGCCCGGTCCCAGCCAGACCCTATCTACCCAATTCATACAAACGTGACTTAAAGGTTTTAAAAATTTAAAAAAAAAAAAAACATTTATTTCATTTCTTTTTTCATTTTGGGTGTTAAATACAGCAGAGTCTGAACTCATGTCTTAAAACATCTTCATGTTTGGTTTACAGCAGGGTCTCACCCTATGCTCCAGGTTGGCATGGAACTCACTATTTTGGTTTGAGCTGCCTTGGAACTCAAAACAGTCCAGCTTCAGCCTCCTGAATGTGAGAGTTACAGGCACAAGCCACCACACCTGGCTTATCTCTGCATTTTTAACCTCACTGTCTTCAGGCCTTGGGCCAGGCTACTCTGCTCACAGACCTGTGTCATCTGCATCATTATTACATGGCCCTATCCCATCTCAGCTTCTCCCCCAGAGCCACAGCATGTAAGTACCACCATTCTTCACCCACCCCCCTGCTGATGGTGAAGCAGAGAAGCAAGGCAGTCATCGAAATAAAAGTCAAAACATTCTGCCCTCTTTCCGCCTATTTAAAGAGTAATCAAAGAGCATGCACCAAAGCATGGAGATAGGAAATCTAAACTCTCCCTTATGCAGCGTGCCTATATTAAAAACAAATGCTCCAGAATGGGCCATGACAACAGGACAGCCCCACCTCCAGTCATCCCTATGTAAACAGCTATAGCTCTAGCCTCATTGATGAGGAGACTAGAGTCTGCCTGGAGATGCATTCCAAAGACTGGGCAGTGACTCCTCTCCCCACAACCAAGGATTTATATTCTGCCAACTGCAGGAAAAGTCATGGAGTTTCTCCTGACATTTTATATTTCTTTGGGGGTTTGATTTTTTTTTAATTTTTATTTTTACTTCTTTATTTTGAGATCTCACTATGTAGCCCAGACTGGCATGAAACCCTTGATTCCCTTGTCTGGCCGTCTTTCTGTATTGACTAGTTTCATGTCAACTTGACGTTTCAACAAGCTAGCTTCATCAGAAAAGGGGGAGCCTCAACTGAGAAGATACCTCTAGAAGATCGGACAGTACGCAGGCCTGTGGGGCATTTTCTTAATTAGTGATGAATGGGGGAAGTCCCAATCCATTATAAGTGATGTCATTCCTGGGCTGATGGTCCTGGGTCCTATGAGAAAGCAGACTGAGTAGCAAGTCAGTAAGCAGCACCCCTCTATAGTCTCTGTGTCAGCTCCTGTCTGCATGTTCCTGCGCTGTTTGAGTTCCTGTCCTGACTTCTTTCAGTGATGGACTATGGTGTGGAGGTATAAGCTAAAAAAACCCTTTCCTCCCCAACTTGCTTTTGATATGGTTTTGTCACAGCAATAGAAATCCTAAAGACACCTTCTCAAGTGATGTGATTACAGATAGAGCCCTCTTCATCCAGATTTCCTGACTTTGAATTTCTAAGTTTACCAATGTATCAAAATAATCCCAGTGAGTAAACAAATCACCACTTGAAGAAGGAAAGGAGTGGTTTCTACGACTGAATTTCACTTGACAGGAGTCAATTCTGTAGAATGGTGTTTCATTTGTATTTTGATAAATAAAGTTTGCCTGAGGATCAGAAAAGTAAAACAGTCACAGTGGCCAACCTTACAGACCAGGCCACAATGACACACACCTTTAATCCTGGTAGCCACACTATCTTACCACAGAAACCAAGCGGTAGAATGCATGCCCTTAGTCCCAGAACTAGAGAGGATTAGAAATGGCTCTCTGTCATAGTCTCATTCTGAGGTTTCCTGAAGGCAGGATCACCATTTTTGGACTGAGGTCAAGGTAAGAGCCAGTGGCTGGTTACTTTGTGTTTCTTGAATTCAGGTTGAACCCCAATATCTGTTCCTGAGTTTTTATTATTCGTGCTTCAGTTCTGAACTGAGACACCTATTTGTAGGAGAGACTCTCCTAAGGATCTGCCTGAGAGAAGGTTCGGGGACTGAGGCCGTAACAGCCATGTGGCACAATCAGTGGTTCAATCCATCTAAAGCATTACTGAGCAACTATTACCTCAATGGCACACAATTATTTTTAGAAAATGCATAAAAAATGTGAGTTTCTGATCCCAGAGATTTGGGGTACAGGTGAAACTCAAGCATAACTCCCCAAAGCATCTGGAGAAAAAAATGGGTAAACACTGAGTGTATAGTGACTAAGAATCCAAGAAA
The DNA here is from genome assembly GCF_014885135.2 of Alexandromys fortis. Lineage (NCBI taxonomy): Eukaryota > Metazoa > Chordata > Mammalia > Rodentia > Cricetidae > Alexandromys > Alexandromys fortis. The sequence goes on from NW_026068027.1 coordinate 337,254, forward strand.
AGAGAGATGGGTTTGGGCTGAAAAAATAAAGTGGGGGTAGGACAGAGATTGGAGTCCAAAGGATGAGTTGAGTTGGTTTGTTCAGGCAGGAATAAAAAGCCATTCTAGGACATGGGACAAGTTCTTTTTGGAAGGACTGTCCCATAGAAGAAGGGGAAGGGGGAAGCCACTCTGTGTTCTAGAAAATCTAAATCAAGGAGCTTCTGTAGGGCCCACAGAGAGGAAGAAAGGAAGAGGAAGTTGGAAGAAAGCATCTAGGGGAACTCAAAGAAGGACCAGTGATGCCATCAAAGCTAGGGATCAAGCAGCTGTGGGTATGGGACAGGCAGCTGGGCTAAGTGGGACAACTCACCTCAGAGAGACAGCAGAGAGGCACAAGCAGGACAACTGGACTCAGTAGAATGTGAGTGACCCGAAGAGAATCTGTCATCAGGTCCTTCCACTAAGCAAAACTCTGCATACATACAGGTAGTTAGGAATGTAGAAAGGTAGATAGATAGATAGATAGATAGATAGATAGATAGATAGATAGATAGATGATGGATAGATAGATAGATAGATAGATAGATAGATAGATAGATAGATAGATAGATAGATAGATGAGTTCTGACAGTAACTGCATGTATTAGCTGGGTACCAAATGTTTCCAACTGTTTCCCAGCCCTGTGTTGGAATGACTACAGCCTCATGAGAGATCCAGGGACAGTACGTTAAAATAGCCATCCCACAGAAGTCATGAGATAATATTGTTGATGTCTGACTTTCCTCCTTGATATTTATATGCATACACACTCACTTCTTTTTTTATATACCCTATCCCTTATCATTATCTTCCATATTTGCAAAAGTAACATGCTTTCTGAAATCCCCTCCTCTTTGTATGGTCAATTTTTGTTTCANATAGATAGATAGATAGATAGATAGATAGATAGATAGATAGATAGATGATGGGTAGATGGATGGGTAGGTAGATAGGTAGATAGATGATAGATAGATAGATAGATAGATAGATAGATAGATAGATAGATAGAAGACAGACTCACAAGTCAACATCTGCTTACACATGGGACACAGCTTTTTAAAGCAAAACAAAATTCAGGGTCTGTCTTCCTTACTTTAAAGGTGAAAGATAACAGTAATGCACTCAGAAACCTAATCCTCAACAATGGAAGAATTATTTAACCCATGCCTTTCCCACCCAGGACCACAGCATCTTGGATGAAGCTCTTCTCGGGGGCTCTATACAGCACTGTTTTGGGGTGTTAGCAGGGCTTCCACAGCAAAGAACATGGAACATAATGGAGCCACTTTCCTCCCTGCAAGACTTCTATAAGTGGTTAAGATATTTATTCTTCTCTCATACATTACTTCCTGACCAGTTTCCATTCCCTCTATTCCTCCCAGTGCTTCCCTAACCTTTCCTCTCCCCCAGATCCACTCCTTCTCTGTTTCTCCCCCTCAAAAGAGCAGGCCTCCAAAGGATATCAACCAATATGGCTTAACAAGCTGCAAGACTAGGCACAAACCCTAAGCTGGGTAGAAGCAACCCAGTAGGAGGGAAAGAGACCCAGGTGCAGGCAAAAGAGTCAGAGACACCTCCACTCCCACTGTGGGGAATCCCACAAGAACAACAAAAATAAACCAGATAAGATGCAACAATGAATGCTTCTTGACCATGTCAGATCACAGACATGTTTCACTGAAAACTCAAGAATATTGTTTTACACAATAAACCTTGAAAAGTGTACTTCCAGACTACACAGCACAGTCTGATCCAATGGCAGGGTTTTTTTTTGTTAGTTTGCTTAGGAAGGATTTTGATTTTTTATTTCAGTAAAGTAAGAGACTAGTTGGAGTCACATGGACATGGTTTTAATTCCTTGGATCTCTCCTCCAAGCTATGAGACCTTGGACAAGTTTATTAACCTCACTAAGAACCAGTTTCCTCATCTATAAGATGAGGCTAAAGTGAGACCTTACCTTACTCATATTGTGAAGTTATGCAGAATAATACACATAGGCTTTAACCAACTGGCTCAGTGCATGGTATGATTTTTATCATTTCAAATTCAATTGATTCAAGGATTTGTCCATGTGCTTCATAACTACAAGTCTTGATTTTAAGGTCCTTCATCTTGATCAGTATTGTTCAAAATGGCCTCAGAAATGTTTCTTCTCAAAGTCTAGTGTAGCATTTAAAAGAGTTGAATGGACTTTAAATTACACAAATGTCTTTATCTGGAAACGCCTCTTGCTAAGGCACAGGCCTTTACTTTATCAACATGGTGATTGTTTTTGGAAATATAAGAATGGAAAATGAATGTTAAATTAAATAATCATCTCTTCTTGATGGTACCCATGATGGGTCCTTTCTATTATCCCTGTAAGAACCTCCTGACTCATCTGACAGCAACAGAATTGTAGAGAAGTGACCACAGACATGCCAAGTTCAAATAGGAAGACACATAGACAAAGAGCTGTCCATTCCAGACTCAAAGGCAGGGGGCAGTGAAGAAGGTTCAGACTCTGCCAAGTAGATTCTTGATAAGCAGAGCAAAAGATACCAAAGGCCCCTGTCCTGAGCCATTCATTTCCTGCTTCCTGCCAAAAGGGATGTGTTCACTTTAAAGGACTGCCATCACAGATTGCCACAAACCAAATGACTTGAAATAACTGATATTGTTCTCCTAGAGTTACAAAGGTCACAAGTCTGAAATGAAAGGGTCAGGGGCTATATCCACCATACCGGCACCAAGGGAAAGGTTTTCCATACCCCTTCCAGCTTCCTATGTCCCCAAGTGTTTCCTGGCTCTCTTGTAGCCCTAGCCCCTGAGGACCTCTGTGCCAAATCTCCTTGTGCCTTTCTCTCCTAAGCACATTGGACTTAGGGCTCACACTGGATCCAGAGTGACCTTTTCCTAAGATCTTTGGTTAATAACATCCACAGAGACCCATTTTCCCAGTGGCCCATGTTCACATAGTCCAAAGCCAGGACTTGGGCACACTTTTTCTATCCTAGTACTTGTTCCATTGCAAAGATCTAACTCCAAAGGGATTTAAAATACAGCTCTTGGGATGGTTCATTTCATGTGCCACCTAGACTGATATATGGGTGTTGACAGAGGTTTCTATCCCACCAGGTTCCATATCTGTTTAACTCCAAATAAACACATAGAGGCTTACATTAATTATAAACTGCTTGGCCTATTAGCTGAGGCTTCTTATTAACTCTTATAACTTACATTAGCTCATAATTTTTGTCTGTGTCAGCCACGTGGCTTGGTACCTTTTTCAGCAAGGGAGTCACATCTTGCTTCCTCTGTCTGGATGATGACTGCAGACTGAGCTTCCCTCTTCCCAGAATTCTCTTGTTCTCATTGTCCTGCCTGTACTTCTGCCTGGTCATCCCACCTATACATCCTGCCTGGCTACTGGCCAATCAGCATTTTGTTAAACAAGTACAAGAACCAAATCTTTACAGGGTAAAACAATTGTCCCACAATATATGGGTATTCAAACATTTAGTCAGTATTGTGAACATAAATTTGAGAAACCCTCGGGATGTGATGAGGATTTGATTCAGTAGACGGAGTATACATAGCAGGTTGCCCTCCCTAATGGGGTCTGAAGAGATCAGAAAGGGAGTCCCTCCCACAAATGAAGGGGTTCCTGCTGCCTGAGTGCTTTAAGCTGGGTTTTCAATAATTTTCTTCTTCTTCAGAATTGGACTAAATGTCCATTTTTGTGGTCTTTACAATGCCAACTTTCAGGTTGGTATTTATGCCTTATATTTTCCTGATTTTCAGGATCGAGCTCCACAATTGGCTCCAGGGTATCCAGCTCACTGACTGTAGATCTTGGGTCTCCACAGCCTTCATAACTGCCTTATAGTGTACCCCCTTCTCCTCTCTCTCCCTTTGTTTTACTATAGAGCCCCCGCTAACACTCATACCTGAATATCTGAGAAACAAGAGACTATATGTTGCCAGACAAGCATGTTCTCCAAAGCAGGACAGAGACTATGAGTTGGGAGTAGGGTTGGACACATCCTGGAGACTTTGAGAAGTCAGCTAGCCAAACCAGGGCCCTAGAGAGGCAATGACAAGTACCTAAGGACAATTCCCCAAAATCTACAAAGCTTAATGCAATCAATTCTTTCCTTCTGAGGGGTACTCAGGATAATTAAAATGTCAGGCTGCTTTGGTTTTTAATTGGGATATCAGTTTAGCTTTATTTTCTCACACTAATCATGAAATGTTGATGGAATTTATATGATCTCTGCTAGGGAAAGGGGGAGGGATCATCCTTTAATAAATGCTGTCTTGTAAACATGAATACTTCAAAGTATGGGCTCTGTTGGGGTCAATTGCATCTCTGACTATCTAACCTCTGAGTCGTTAGCTCATCAGAAAATTTGCATAAATTATTTTGCAGTACAGCCCTTCCCTGAGCTACGTATTAACATTAAATCCTCCATTTTTATCCAAATTCAGTATAAGAAATGTCCCCATAAAGATTATCCTAGGGATAGCTACATCACCCCACATACACCCCCATATGCAGAAGGTTCAGAAAGCATAGCAGAAGAGGGGGAAATTATTATGAGAGCCAAAGGTCAGAAAGGACTGGAGGGGAACAGAGTCTTCTGCACATGACAGGACCACTGCTCTCATGAACCCACGGCAGCAGCTGTGGTCGCTTGTGGTCAAGCCAGTCAACATGAGGAGAGGCATTGACGAGGCTTCACCACTGACTGAGGAGCTGTAGATGGCTGATGGCTTTGAAGGGAGGGAAAGTCAGGTTTCTTTAAGGATGTGACCCCTCAGGAAGCTAATCTAATGCAGAAGTGCACAGGAAGCACAAGCTGGACTGGATAGGATATTTTAAAAGAGGAGGGGCACACAGCGTTGAGGAGGTGAATAGAAGGGAAGTGAATTCTGGAGAAGTCAGGACTAGGAGTGCGAGGAGTGAATCTGATTAAAATACAGTGAGGGGATTTGAATGAGAATGGGCCCCATAGGCTCCTGTATTTGAAAGCTTTGTCACCAGAGTGGAACTGCTTGAAAGGATTAGAAAGATTAGGCAGTGTTGACTTGTTGGAGTAGGTGTGTCACTGGGGTTGAGCTTTTTAAAAGCCCATTCCAAGCTGTGGGGGAGGGTGTCCACCTGACCATCTTTCTGCTGCCCCAGTGCTTTCCGCCATGATGACCAGAGTGAGCCCCTGAAGCTGGAAGCGAGCCCCTAATTAAATGCTTTCTTTAGAAGAGTTGCCTTGGTCACAGTGCTTCTTCATAGCAATAGAACAGCAACAAAGACATACGTTGTATGAAATTCTCAAAGAAGTAATAAAAATACTATGTTTCTTTTTTAAAAAAATAAAAGATTATGCCAAGAGCTATAGAGAGATGGTTCAGCAGTTAAGAGTGCCTGATACTCTTCTAGGGGACCTAAGCTCAGTTTCCAGCATCCATGTTGGATAACTCACAAACACCTGCAACTCCAACACCAGGGGACCTGACACCCTCTTCTGGCTTCCACAGATTCACATGTGCACACACACACACACACACAAGTGCACACACATGCATAATTTTAAAATGTTTAATGTATGAAAGTCTTTTTTAGGCAGGCGGTGGTGGCACACACCTTTAATCCCAGCACTCAGGAGGCGGAGGCAGATGGATCTCTGTGAGTTCGAGGCCATCCTGGTCTACAAGGGCTAGTTCCAGAATAGCTAGAACTGTTTGTTACACAAAGAAACCTTGTCACACACACACACACACACAAAAAAAAAAAAGTCTTTAAAAAATAACCATTCTAGCCTTATATGTGAATTTGTAACTGAAACCTAATCTCGTCTATGTTGTTGAGCACCTTTAAAGAAAGTTATACTTTGTAATAGAAAAGAGTTTGTCCTTCCCATGTCCACGAATTAGTTTATTCCTGCAGCTGCCAGGAGCCACAGTTCCTGTTACTCTGCCTACCAGGAAGCTCAGCATTAAATTCTGTCTGACTTGCGTCTGTCACCTTTACTTTCAGTTTCTATCATCTTTATTTCTCCTGCATTTCCCTACTTGCCCCGGACTGCACAGGCCTTTTTATCTGTCTTTTCATAAAAGGAACCATTTGGGGTCTTTTCTTTATTAGTCTCCAACTCAGACTTCATTTTCAGAAGAAGACAATAGATGCATGCCTGAGACAGAGCCCAGCGTAAAGCTCAGGCCTCCCTTCCCTTGTTACACCTGTCACATGGCTGCTTCCCCCTGGAATGGGCTCCCCCAGCTCGCCCTGCTGAATGGCAAGTCTAACCATCTTCCCACAAGCATCCCCAATCAAGGCACGGCAGAAAGTACACATGGAACCATCATGTTGCTTCACCCTGCTCCCTAGGAAACAGTATTCCTCTACCCAGTGCACAGTCTAACGGTCATCTCTTCTTGCCTCTCCACAGACTCTGCATCCGGGCTTCTGGCTCCCTAGGTGAGTGGATGGACTGGGCCCGTGTCCCCCAATGCTGCAGATGCTGGCCATGAAAGGGGAGGAAAGGGAAGGAGCAGAGAAGAACCCAATCCAGTGCCAACCATGCAGCCTGAGATGCATAGCTGTGAAACATGCAGCAGCCGCAGCCTCAATGATGGCAGTTACTGTGGGAGCCAGGCAGCCCTGTGCCAGGCGTTTTCAGACACTTGCTGATCCCCACACCAGTCCTCCACTGCAGTGCACTGCACTGCCGTGCAACTCACGTTTGCGAGACGTGAAGATCTCTAACCTTGCTTTGCTTTGCTAAAAAGGTGTGACCTGCTCAAACAATGCAAGGGACACTTAATCTGATGGGATCCTGGAGGTAGCAAATGGTACCATTAATACCAGTCAATCTGCTAGCAACAGCCACTAAAGTGCTGATGGATCAGGCAAAAGTGGTACTACCCATCCCAGCTATGTTTCCTCTTGGGCTGTGTTAATATGATTTTGTGGGCAAGGAACATTCCTTTTAAAAAGGCCCAGCTGACACACACACACACACACACACACACACACACACACCACCACCACCACCACCACCACACCACACCACACATACACCTATTCCCCAGCCTTGTCTCTGCTGGAGGCTTGGGAAATGTGAATGCCAGGGCTGAGAAAGGGAGTATTGCTCACAAGCAAGTGGAGGTGAGGACCATAGATGTGGACCCTGATCTAGAAAGATCATCTTCATAGTAAGCAGAAGGGCTATAGCATCTGCACCTAAGTCACCCATCTCAAATCTCCCTAGACCTTTCAGGACCAGAGACCAGCCTTCCTACTCCTTCCTGGGTGTGCCTGTGAAGTGTCCCTCACAAAATGCAGGCCCTTCTGTTATTGTTTTTGGAAAACAAATGCTTCCTTCCAAGATCCCCCCCCCCTCCCAGTTAATATCTGTGCTCAGGACTCTGAGTCCCTGGACACATCACACTGGATCTGTGCAGGTTTGAGATCTCAACTTCATGACTTCCTCCACAGCTTTCTGGTCCCTCTGGACCTTACGGGGTTATGATCCAAGCCATCGCCAACCCAGAAGATGCTCAACTGATCCTAAACCGTGCCTCACGTTCCCACCACCTACAGGCCGTGACTCTCTGTTCGTGTAGATTATTCTCATTTTAGTCACTTTTCCAAACCCAGTTTTCAAAAGAGTAGTGCTGGCCCTCCACAGACAGCCATGTCCCATCTTCCCTAATCCACAGCCCTCCCTCACTGCAGGAAGTGGGTTTAATCTACCTCCTGTCCTGGGATCAGAGTCTCTGATTAATTTTTGCAAACACATGTATCCTACCCAGCACAAGTTATAGCCTCCTCTCTGCTTATACGACCCACTGTGAGGCCAACTACAAGGCCCCCGAATGCTATGAATATGGAGAACAGCAGGGGCCATGTGGCTGAGCACATAGAAGGATGCCAGAACCTTCTACCTGTGTGGAGTCTGGGACCCAGAACTACTGGGTTAGGGAAAGTGTTTTCTGGTCCCTGCACAGCCTGAAGGAGTGGTCACAGCCTCACTCAGACTCCAACCCCCAACTTTCCAGGCAGAGCTGTGCTCTGCACATGGCCTACAATGTATTCAGCCTCTGATGGCTGCCTTCTGTTTGGGTAGGTGCATGCTTCCTGCTGCCCTGACCCTGTCCGCAGCTCCCAAGGGCCTGGACTGCTCTGTGGCCTCAGGGCTCTCCGAAGACTTCATACATTAGGAACTGCATCCATGCTGACTGAACGTCAGATGAGGAAGGAAGCTGACTGGGTATGCCAGGAATTGAGAACACTCAGAAAAATAGTTCAAGAAATGGACTCAACAACAAACTCTTCCATTTCCACACCACCCATTGAGAGCCGGGGGTTCTTAAAATCACCTGACAGGAAATTATGGTGGGTAAGATTATGTCTGAATTATAGGCGGGGAAACAGAGGCCCTGAAGAAGAAGCAACACTCTCCAATCGCACAACAAATTAGTAGAACACCCAGGCTCCGTGCCTGTTCTTGGGACTTAGCTAACATAATGCCTAATGCCTTGTGCTGTCAACATGGAAAGGGAAGAAGCCCCAAGATGAAGGCTTATAAGACGGTTCATCCAGCTCAACTCATTACAAACTCAAACCCTAACTGCAGCACAAGGTGAGTTCCAAATGGCTAATGTACGGGAGCTGCAGCTCAGGAGACAGGCTTGTCGCTGATGAAGAGCTACGCTACAAAGCTGGGGAAGGACGAAGTGGAGACAAGGGATAGCAAGCAAGGGGAGCAGGAGGCTACCTGGGCATGAGGAGTCAGAGGGGGCAGCAACGCAAGCAGTACAGCGAAGTGGTTGATGACGCAAAGAACAGAGAAAGAGAGAGCAAGGTGGATGGTGGACGGAAGGCGTGAGGGAGAAGGGAGACTGGGAGGAGGGCCAAGAAGAAAGCCAAGCAGTGTGCTGGGGATGCAGACGATGGCATACAGTGCTCCAACACCACTAGGTTCTCTGTTACAAGGCTTGCCACGATAGACTCTCCTGCCACGCGGGAATGGATACTAGAGATTTGTTCACCTTCTTCTCAAAGACCAGATAGCAGAGATGGAAATAGAGACCATGACACCGGTAGAATGGGGAGAAAACAGCACCAGCTATTCAAATGAACCAAAAAAAAAAAAAAAAGGACAGGAACATATTGGAGAAAGCGAAGAGTGTGAAGGGGGTTGGGCGAGTTAGGATCCTACCAGGAAGACTAAAAGATTGAAACATGGGTTGTATTGCTAAGAGACCAGGCATACATTGGCTGGGAAGCCTGGCATCCCAGCACAGAGATGGCACATGGATCCGTAACAATAGGATTAGAAATAAGCAAACTAAATCAGAGGATCAAGAACGCAGCCATATGGGAAAAACTTCAGTGTAAGAAACGGGGTACAGTAGTACACAACTATAGTCTAGCCCTTAGGCAGCTGAGACAGGAGGCGTGCAAGACTGAGGCCAGCCTGGACTACACAGAAAGACTCTCAGTGCTCCAAATAATTATATAAATAAAAATAAACAAATAGGAAAATACTCAAACATGTGTCTCCTCCAAATTTATGTTTTATCAAAAAAAAAAACTTATAGGTGATCCTCATCTCCACGTTTGCTTATTATTTGATTGACATTTGTTACTCCAGTTTAATAAATCATAAGAACAAAATGTACAGATTCTATTCTTGTTTTTGGAGAATTCCTAAAGTCTCAGACTCATGCTAGCATTAAATGCATGATTTTTGACAGGCAGGAGACCTGTCGGCAGTGAAGACTGTGCACAGCTATTATATTGTTAGCACAGTTAACAATGTAAGTTGGTGTTCATCACTCTAAGGATATTGTCAATACTGAGGATGAGATGGGGAGGCAGGGATGGCAGCACCAAGAGGCAGCAGATGCAGGAGTTCTGTTCCTGACCTGGAGGTAGAAATGGTTGTTAGAGTGAGAATCAGGATCTGTGCAAAGGTAAGTCACTACCTGTGAAACAACACCGTGTGAGGCAGAGACAGCAACAAACGGGAGGTCTTACCCATAGAGCACCACTCAGGGTTAACACAACCACCACCTATGCCAGTACGTCAGCCCCACTCCTTTCCCTAAAACGCCTGAGAAAAAAGAACGGAAAATTTGGGAACAAATAATTCTCTTCTCTGGGGAGCTGTTTTGCTGAATTTTGTTGTACAAAGAGACACGAGGAGAGGTTGAGAATTCACCGGGGAGATTTTAAAATTGTGCATACGCTGTTCTAATTGAAAACTACCTCCCACACCATCTACGCTGTGAGGCACCCAGCCCACACAGCACAACCTCCAGGGAATGACTTTTCCACAGCACTGGTTCCCGAGCCTCATTCCATACCAACTGAGCAAACTGCGATCTCCAGGTGAGACACTGGCACCGAGCTTGTGAAAACATCGCCTACATGGTTCCAGTCTCCTCACATGTGGAGAACCTCCTAACTTCTGGAAGAGCAAAAGCCACCACTCCGGCCACAATAGTATGCCCATAGCATCTTTGGTGCTGTTTTCTCCCCACATCCCTGGTTTAGCACAGCTTGTGGCCTGATCCCATTGCCAGGTTCAACACAGAGAAATGCCTGATGGGTCTAGAACTTCAGGAGCAACAGAAAAGGCGGTGCAACAGAAAAAATAAATAAAGATGAGATGTTTGGCTTTCCAGACAGCATGGAAGTCTGGCAGACAGACAGGCAGACAGACAGAGGGACACCAGCTCTTCTCTGTCCCACCCACGTCCTGGCCACATATTTAGGATCCCTGGGGAGATAAGTTTGCCTTCAACTCCATGAAAGCCACATCCACATGGCCCAGTTCCCAAAGCATCCACAAGCATCCAGCCCTCAGGAGGCCCCGAATCCAGGAGAAACAAGTGCATACTTTCTTGGTGGGGACTTTGATCTTCAAGAATTCTGCTTCCCTGGCCAGCACCTGCCACGGGGCGTGGATCCGGACAAAGACAGATCCTTGGCTTTTGCTCTGCAAGATACAAAGGGAAAAGAAATAGAAACACTTGTAAGAACACAGTGAAAATTCTCAGTTCCCAGCTCTAGAAGCCCAGAGTTCCTGTTCCTTCAGTTGCGGATTTTTGTCCCTTTTCAATGTCCTTTGGAGCCAATGTCACACACTCGTACCCAATATATCTATTCTGTTCCAGATCTGCTCTGGTTCCTAAGTGTCTGTGTTCCCAAAGTATGGTCCACAGAGGCTGGTGGCTTCATGGGGGAAATAAAATAATTTTATAAACAGACTTGAAAATTATACAATTATAATTTCCATAGAAACTGCACTAATGCATTAACAGTTGGTCAGTGGGCATCCAAGGCACCAACTTCTCGCTTATCTCCAGCCACAGGCTTTATTGCTCACTGATGAAATCTGTGCTCCTCCTGTATGATTGTGCTGGATGCTTGTCTCAGATCACAAGTGACCACACAAACCTAAGGGCAAGTGACATAGACCACAGTGCTTTAAATGCCCCACTCAAAATAATATCAACCCATCAACCCTATGCGTGGTCCAGCGTGAGCACAATGTGAGTCTGCATCTCAGGACAAGCAATCACATTGCCCATGGATGTCACTCAAAAGAACGGACGTGCAGTGATGAACACCGGAGAAAGAGGCTAAGTCAGCCACCTGCTCGGCCATGGTCGCCATGTCTGAAATAAATACTTGTCAGATTGTCCCAGAGATTCACCCTCATCTATGAATAAAAGTAAATTCTAACAGATTTTGTCACCAAAGAATGAAAGAGGATGAAAACTGAGTAGTAAAACCTGGCAAAGATGCCACTATTTGTGATACCTTTAAAATAAATTTTTAAAAAAATAGTCACAAATACTGTGTGCAGAGAGAAAATGAACATGTTGTTTGTGGATTTCTTCATCAAATAACTATTGGAAACTACATGGAACCTTTGTACCACTGTGGGAAGAAGCAGATGAGGCAGCAGATATACCGTCTGTATTGGGATAAAGCCATTGAGGTAGATTAAGACCCAGGCTCTTGCCCTTCTCTCCAGAAATGCTGGTTGGGAACAGCTTCCATTCACTCCTGGATACCCATGCCCTAGAGGAGAGGAGGGTTTTCCTGACCTCCTCAACACACTTTGTGAGGCAAGGAACACGGGGTCACGCTGAGAAGACAGGGACTCTGTGTGCAGTCTGCATATGTGGGTGTCCAATGAAATTCATTCCCCAGGTTCATTTACAGGAAACCATGCTCTACAGTCTTAGTTTAGGGGTAAAGATAACAGTGGAACCCATGAACCCATAGCCTTGACGGTGCCTTTCCAGTGTGCCAGGGAGAACAGCAGTCCTGTGCAAGGGGCTGCTTCCCTCTCGGACTATGAAGTATTCACACATCTCTGAAATGAAGACAGATATTTTAGAGCCCTCACGATACAAAGGAAGAATACGTATTCTTACATAATGACTCGGACACACACACACACACACCTTCAGTAATTCAGGCTTCCAGAACCTAATACTTCAGGAATGAAAGGTCCCCAGCGTTAAGGCGGAAGAATGAGGAATACACCAGAAAGACAGGTGTGATGATTGTCTCTATTTAATAGTCATGGAAACCAAGCAAGGAAGACTCAAGTGATTTATTTACCCAATGTTATGAAAATAACTAAATATGATAAAAATAATTTTCAAAACCCAGAAGTGTTTGCTCTCCTTGATGGTTTTTCTCCACTCAGTGGAAAGAGAGACAAGCATTGCTATTGACTGAAACCACCTACCAATCATTACACAATCAAATCAGAAGGCACATAAGGAATCTAGTGACCACCCTCTGATGGACACTCCGCCCACCCCCCTCGGCTCCCACGTGCAGTGCAGTTCTGCCACAGCTATGGGAGTGTCCTTTGGTAAGAATCTCCTAAGTTTCCACTTCCTGCCTCTGGTTGGAATAGCCAGGGTGACGAGACAATGCCATCCATCACTTGCTGCTATTTCTAACAGTAACTTGAGCTTTTGCTCAGTGAAATTCAATAATAAGAAAAGGAACCATCTGCAAGGTGGCCCTCTGTAGCCTCAGCTCTCTTTTGTGGCCCCAGAAAAGATGTTGTCGATGAAAGGTGACAAGCGGCATCATCCCTCACGCTTCGATGAAATCAAGACATCATTAATTTTAATATCCTATGCTTTGTCTTTATTTCTGAATTGAGACAAATGTCTTTTTAACTTTATTGAGACATTGTGTCTTGGGCTCGTGCCAAATGTCCACTAAGTGGGTACAGATGTTCAAAGTTTAAGAAATGGTTGGGGAGCAAAGGCCAAATTCCACGGCAGTGGTGGCAGACTGTTAGCTGTCCCCAGACAGCCATCCTCATTTTCTTCATTTTTCACCGAGCAGATGGTCCTCTAGGATGAAGACTATATGTCCTTTGCAGCGAGGCGTTCCCAGAATTTGGGTAATTGCTGGCCAACATGATGAATGTGTTACGAAGCAGCTTCCAGCAACCTTCTTCAAAGACAATAGGTACCTTTGACTCTTCATCTTCTTCCCTCTCCATCTCTGTTGCCTGGATACGGTCTTATAACTAAGACCTTGAGGTCAAAGTCCAGACCAGCAACATCAAAAAAATTAAAAGAGAATCTGGGTCTAGGGCTGCCCCCTGCATCTTTATGGGAAAGACAAAATACTACCGTGTTTGGCCGTTATGATTTTAGATGCTCTGCCCATGACAGCCCAATCTTACACCAACCGAGGCAAGACTGTTTCTCACTAGGGATGCTAATTTTCTGCAGCAAAGTATTCTGTCTTTCCGTTGTCTGTAAATAAAACTTGCTTGAAATGAAAGTCAAAGCTGGGATATGGTTTTGCGGAGTGAACAGCCAGTTGTCGTGATCTTTTCATGTCACAAAATGCTACCTTCCCATAAAAAGAAGAGCACCCGGGCTGATGCAAGCTGATGTGAAGTGTGCCTCTTCTTGCACATCTTCTGAAGAAAAACATGAAAACTATGGTCCAACCTCTGCCTTACTAGCATGAGGATCTAAAATTGGAGGTTAACAGACAGTAAACTAAAACACAATAACAAAAAGATGTTTCCCGTTCTCTGGTCCCAGGTGCTATCTGTTCTACTCTCTTTGGAGGCAGAGTAGAAGAATAGGAGGAACTTGGAGCTTCTGATTCCAACAGACAAAGACTTGAACCTAGATTTTACAGATCTTACAGCTATGGGAACCCTGGCCAGTAAGTTACTTAAGCAAGTAAGCCTCAGGTTCCGAGAGAGAGAGAGAGAGAGAGAGAGAGAGAGAGAGAGAGAGAGAGAGAGAGAGAGAGAGAGAGAGAGAGAGAGAGAGAGAGAGAGAGAGAGANAGAGAGAGAGAGAGAGAGAGAGAGAGAGAGAGAGAGAGAGAGAGAGAGAGAGAGAGAAACAGTTCAAAACATTAAAAATTTGGGATAAAGTATCTTCTAGTGTGTCGTGTAGAATGTTCCATGAACATCTGTTTTACCAGGCTCTACTCATATAGCAAGCCTGCTTCTTAGCTGCAGGGACTGTATCCAGTTCTTCTTTTATATTCCTCAGGCCCTTAGCACAGCATTGCACAAAATAGTGAGTCACCAATGAGAGAAAACTGGTTTCTGTTAGATTAAAATTGTGAATTAGAAATCCTGTTTCTGTTTGGCCTTGTACTTTAAAAATTATCTACAGGGTTTTTAAGATACCCCTTGTGCCACAAAGGAACTTACAGACTCAAGATAGACAGTATCTGCAGAATTTGAGAGCAGGGTTCGAACACACTACTTTCAGATTCTCACATGAAATTTAACATAATGATAAGACATTCCCCATCTATCTGGAGGGTCTCCCAAACACAGACAGACTGTTAGCATTAAAGTTCCTGTCAAATGCACTGAAACACAGAATGCAGTTGTCAGCAGAGGAAAGAGACAGTGTAAGAAGCCCTAGGCGACGAATCTTCCCACCAATGGTTATCGGTCTCTTTGAACTTTTGTGAGTTAGCTTCCCAAATATGTTCACAACTAAGCACAAAACAAAGAGCTGGATTCACAAAGTAGGCAAGGAAAACCCAACTTTCCACACTGTGGGTTGTGAACCCCACACTGTGTGGCATGACTGAATGTGGGGGTAGCTTGACTAAGAGCAGGAGTTATAAAAAAAATGTGTGCAACAGTAAAAAGTTTCTGAATGCATAATGACCAAAAATTAATTCAAAATTAAGCAGGTAATAAGACTGAGGTGTGTCTGGCAATATTCACCCGAGATGTACCATGAAAGTTTACCAAAGCCTTGGCTCCAAGCACATAGCGTGTGAACTTTGGCCATATGTCACCACGCAGTGCCGACGGGTGCTTCTGAAGTCACTTCACTGGGAATGGAGACTCCTGTTTGGCTGCTGGGCTGGTTGGTTGGCTTGATTTGGTTTGTGGGAAGAAGTGTTTTCTCTATATATACACAATTTTCTGTTTTTACATAAACAGAATGGTTTCATCATGGAAAAACAAAGCACTTTAATATTGCACTCAGCCTATAAAGAATTAAATTAGTACATCTATAGACTGAACTGTGTTAGTATGTGTAATTTTAAAAATGGCTGAGTTGAACTTCATTTACAAACCATTAAATGAATTTTGACTTGGGATCAAGACAGAGTTTCCAGTAATTCTTAAAATGATCTTAAATTTACTTCTGTTATTTTATACCACATATTTATATGAAGTAAAGTTCTCAACATCAATGACTATAAAACCAAAATACTGAAAAATGTTGAAGATATTTTTCTGTGCCCTTCAGCATCAAATATGCACCTGAGATTTAATACTTTATGTAAAATTAATGATCACATCCATCTCATTAGTATGTAAACTTGCTTTTGTCTTTAATGAATGATAAAACTAATAGATAGATAGATAGATAGATAGATAGATAGATAGATAGATAGATGATAGATAGGCAGATCAACAAACTGTTTTAAAATAAATTTATGATGTGATTTATATATCTGTTTCATATACCCGTGTATTTGCGGTCACAAAATTTCTCAGGTAAAAAGGGGTCACTGGTGAAGAAAGTTAAAGGAGTCCTAATCTAAGGTACCAGGCTTCCTCCTCCTCCCCTACTCTACAACACAGCCCTATTCATTGATGTCCAACTGTTCCACCCAACTTCCACCTCGGAGCTTCACCATCCAGCCATCGTCCCATCTCAGAAGTTTCTTCTGCTCAATCTTCTCACCTCTAAGTTATCCTCTCTCTCAGGCCCAGTCAACTCCTACGTGGGGCTCAGCTTGAGCACCTCTACCCCAGGAGCTGTTCCTGTGGCCCTGGTTACATTTGGTCTCTCGCTTTGACCTGTATAACTCCCTCCGCCCCCTTCATAGTTCTGCACTCACCCCTGCAGTCACCACAGTGTTCAGTGCTGCCCTTCAGTCTAGAACAACAGCTTCATGGAGACAAAGAACACACCATATTGATTGTTCTTTTCTCAAAGCCACCATAGTGCCTGGCATATAGCAAATGTTCATCAAATATTTTCTTTGGTTTCAATATCCACAAATATAGACTGTCGTATTTTAGTCCTGTGACTACTCTCGAAAACAGGCAACCACAGCCCACAAAGTAATTGGTGTCCTTTGGCCAACACAGTACAAATCGAATTGTTTGGGCGAGATAATTCAATTGCCCTTACATATATTTCCTGAATGTTTCTCTTATGTCAGCAACTAGTCATTCAAGCCTCCACCTGCTCTTGGGCCTTGTAAGAACCCTGGGGGGCTTTTCCATTTCTGAGAACCTCTGGTGCCCATTGCATATGTAGATCTCCGTCCCTTCTCCTAGAAGCACTGGCAAATACCCCAGTACTCATGAAACCCAACCTAAACTGAACTTAAATTGTATATATTTGGGAGCATACTGCTTCATGAGCTAATAAGTACATTACAACATTAAGTAGAAGAATCAGGGATAGCCTAAGAAAAGAGCCTCATAATGTACAAGTTTGGGGTATGCTTACATGTCAAACCTTAGATGGTCATGGTGCTATTGAACACAGCCATGCTGCTAGCTCCTGGACCCAGAAGCCTGCTATTGAAACATAAACACAGATCCATTGCAGCAGAGAGAATCCATATGGCCACAGAACTCTGGAGTCAGAGAGACCTCCAAAGATCCCTGACAAACATTCCCTCAGGAGCAACTGAAGACATTAAGCCCCATAGGCTGAATTGGTTGGGTTTAGATACAGCTAGGTAGGAGCAGAATCAGGGTAGAAGCTCATGTTACCTGGCACTGTGGTCTTTCCACATTACCCATCAGCTCAGGCCACCCTGAACCCTTCCCTGCAAGATATCAGTCACCGAAGGTAGAAGAACAGGGTTTAAAACTAAGGTAGACTCACCCCCCCACCCCGGCCACCTCTCTCCAGCTTCCTGGACGCTTTTGCAGACTCCTGGTGAGAATATACAGATTGTTTATGTCTTCTTGTTGTTATCCAAAGATTGCATGTGGCTTCCCAAGACCACGTCCCCCCTCTAGAGAGACAAGAGTAAATGGGATGCAGCTCCAGCCAAACACTGGAAACTGATACTCCATGAGACTCCTTCCCCACAGTCCTGCCAAACCAGCCCAGTGCTGACCCCAGAGGCCTCCGCGTATTCTGGTCCCAGGCCCTTCTGTGAGCCGAGAACATCAGCTGCAGTACATCACGACCCACGAACGGGGCTGCCAGAGGATGGGCGGGGAGAGGAACGTGGAGGCAACGAAGGGGGACAGGGTGGGTCAGGCTCTCGTAGACTCCGCTAAGATCACCAACTCAGGTGAACTGGGATCAGCAGGGACCAAAGGTCCATGGTTCCACGGTGAGGATGAGAGGATCCCCAGGGACCAAATTTAGAAGTGGAATATAAACTGGGACAATTCATTTCCAACACTAGAGCAAGATCCACTTAAGACACGCTCGGCACCAATTGGTGGTGGCGCACACCTTTAATCCCAGCACTGGGGGGGGGGGGGGCGGATCTCTGTGAGTTTGAGGCCAGCGTGGGCTACAGAGCTAGTTCCAGGACTGGCTCCATAGCTACTAAGAAACCCTGTCTCAAATGAACAAAAACAAAAACAAAATCAAACAAACAAACAAAAAAGAACACGCTCCACAAGAGGTCCCCATCATCTAACCCTGTTCTTGCCATAACCAACTCCATTGCAGTTCTCACGAACTTCCAGCCTAGCAGTGGGGACCTCCCAGAGACACTATGATTGACATTAAGCAAGGGAAGAATTACATAACTAGATAAGGAAAGACGAGACTTTGCTCTCCTGTGAGTTTCTGGGTGACAACCAGGGACATCTCTCCAACTCTGACTTTTTGCAGGCCTAGGTAAGGAAGGTCAGTGATCATCAAAAGCAGAAGCCAGATCCAAATGCCCACCAAACCCTGCCTCAAACCCATAAAAGACCTGCAGCGTTGCCTTTGTTATGTAAAAGTCTTTACCTAGTCCCCAAATTAAGTTTGAAGGCAACCAAGGAGAGACCTAAGGATCTGAAATCTGAATCACTTTTGTTATATTTCTGGGCACCTAAAGGGGGCAGGAACTCAGAAGTGACCTCAACTTGTCACAGAGTCTCCACTCTGGAGGACTTATCAGTGTGCTCCAGAGAGAAATCACTACTCAAAGTCCCGCAGAAGACAAAAAGTTGAGGGACCCTGTAGGGCAGACATCAGAGCCTCTAACATACCAAGGGCTTTGACCCTGGGGACCAGATGGCAGAGCCTCTGCCATACCAAGAGTTGCATTATGTTTCAGAAAGCACACATCTGGAAGAGGTGAGGGATAGTTATCATCATGTAGAAACAGCTCATGGGAAGGCTGGGAGGAAAGGCTCATGGTAGTACTAGGACCTGAGGATTGGGTCCTATCTCTGCCATTCATCAGCCACATCATTTTTGACAAGCTTCCATGGTTGAAATTAAGAGGCGATGTTTGAATAATTGTAATATAAGAATGCCATGTGACTATAAGAAAGGAAGCCAGTAAAGGCAGAAATGTAGAATTGTTAGCGATAGATACATTCCTTATTTGGTGATTGTTTCCAAGGTGTGTGAATTTATCAGAACACAACCTATTACATTTGAGCAGTTAGCAATATACCAGTTGTAACTCAAAAGAGCTAAGAGGAAACAATACACAAAAAGTAAAATAATGCCATAAACTCCTTCTTTGTTTTAAAGATAATTTTATTAAAATGTTACATTCTTTTCTCTTAAAAAATTAAACCAACAAAGATAGAGCCACCCAGTTTTTGACAAAGATAGCAAAAACATACGGTGGGGGGAAAAAGATAGGCTACTCAACAAATAGTGCTGACGAAACTGGATATCCACCTGCAGAAGAATGAAATTAGATCCATATCTTTCACCTTGTACAAAAATCAATTCAAAGTGGATCAAAGAACTGAGTCTAAAATCTGAGACGGACACTGACAGAGGAAGTAGAGGCACGTTCTTCAAGATGCTGGGGTGGGCAAGAGCTTCCTAAGCTCCAACAGCACAGGGTTATTCCAAAGAATCAACACACATGGGGGAGGGGCTACAGGCAATGGATAGTCATAGAAAAAAAGAAACTAACAGCAGAGAAAGTCTTTACCCACTGAACTTCAGATAGGCGTTAGTATCCAGAATTTGCAAAGAACTGCAAAAATTCTTTGCAGGAATGAAACAAAATTGCCCATCAACAAATGAGCTAATAAAATGAACAGATGGGTCTCAAGAGAAGAAGTATAAGTGGTTAATAACTACCTTAAAAAAACATCAACATCCCTGGTCATCAAGAAAACACCATTTATATTATATAATCATTTAATTAGATATTTTACTTTTTTCTTTTTATTGAAAATAATTGTTTCTTGTAATATATTATGGTTAGATATTCATTTTAATTAATAAATCTTCAAAAGTCAATAATAATGCCACACTAGCAAGGCTCAAATGAGATTATCAATATCTAAGTATTTTATAAACTATAAAGCACATATATAAAATTGTGCATATAATGAGACTTTTAAGACTAAACTTAAGAGCATGCCTGGTAGCCAGAGTGTAGAGTATATGTTGTTCCTTGAGTCACAGAGGCTTGCCTTTAACTTATGTGGGAATCTCATCATGAGGGAAACTACAACTAAACCCACCAAGGTTATAGCTATTCTATATTGTTCCACCCAAGTAAGAGTGAAAAATAAGTTGGAAGGCTTATCTGAGCAGTTTGTAAAATATTCCATAGGAATCTGGTAGCTAGAGATAGAATTCCTATCAACAGAGAGAATCCAGAAACCTTAAGCACACTAGAAGAAAGTACAGATCTAAGGAAAAGCAGTAGCCTGGGCTTCAGGCACACGTGACCGTTCCCAAGCAGAAGAGTAAAAGTCATAGGCAAATCTTGAGGGAAAAAAGGAGATGCCTGATGTCTTTATCATCTGTCAACAAAAGTGTTTTTGGACAACTGACATCCAGCAAGTGGAATTAGATTTTATAGACTCCAAACAGTCAACAAAGTGGTCACCTTCCTGTCATTCCTACGACGACTCTGGGAGCACAACACTATCCAGGTGATGGAAAACACATAGATAGTATGGGACAAAGAGCTAGATACTCAAACGACAAATGACCAGTAATTTCTGGTTGGTCCATGCTAGTTCCGATTGATTCTCCTGCCTCATCGCATCTAATTTAATATTAGAATATTCTCAAAATGGTTCCAGATTGGACAATGAACTGCAAAGCCATCCTGTGGATCACCAACAGGTGACACTAAGGTAAGCACTATCAAATATTAAGACATTGGTACACTCATTACATTTGGGTCACTGTGCCTACTATGGCGGGGAAGATAAGATGCAACAGTGAGATTCACAAACGCAGGAGCACATGGCAGAGTCTGGTTGCATCCTATAAAGGAAGCAGAGGGGAAGAGGAAGAGGGTGGGTAAGGTATAACCTTCAAATAATTGTCCTGGTGACCCCCACTCTTCTTAACAGCCCTCCTTCTCCTCTCAAATCTCACATCTGTTCCATAGCATGTATCTACTCTCATGCCCCTTTCTTCGCAAACATTGAAACATTAAAATCTAGGATCCTTGGGGCTGGAGAGATGGCTCAGAGGTTAAGAGCATTGCCTGCTCTTCCAAAGGTCCTGAGTTCAATTCCCAGCAACCACATGGTGGCTCACAACCATCTGTAATGGGATCTGGCCTGCAGGCATATACATAGACACAATATTGTATACAAAATAAATAAATATTAAAAAAATAAAATCTAGGATCCATTTGTGAGAGAAAGCACATGGTTTTTCTGACCTCCCTTCTTTTGACCAATGTGGAAAATATCCCATTCAGAGAGAGAAGCATCTTCTGGTACTGAAAAGCTAGTCATATAACTCTGGAAGTATTCCTATCCCTAATTTCATAGCAATACAACCTTGACATGATTCTTAGGTTACAATGCTTTCCTCCCTCATCATATACTTCTATAAAATCTTATTATCACCAACTCTCCCAAAGATGTGTCCCAGTCATCTCTTAGCCATGACTAAGGGATATCTTCACTATTTTCCTATGAGTCAACCATCCACAAATACTTCAATTCAGCAAGTATGTATCAAGTCATAATTGAATGCTCAGAACGGCTTTAAGAGTCCAGGGTATAAGAAAGAAATAAAAGCCATCATGTCATGATCATACACTCTTCACCTCCTTGGAAACCAGATAAATGATAGTGAATGCATAGGTCATGGGACCAGCACCAAGGCTGGGGTGAATGTTGAAAAGAGGGGTGCAGGGTAACTAGGGAATGCTCAACTATCTGTTGTCTTCCCTTTCATCCATCAAGAGCTGCCAGATTTTTCTCTAAATATCTTCTTGTACTTTGGTGTTATTATATTTCGTTTTGTGACTCTGGGTTTTTGGTTCTAATTTTTATTATGTATACAATATTCTGTCTGTGTGTATGTCTGCAAGCCAGAAGAGGACACCAGACCTCATTACAGATGGTTGTGAGCCACCATGTGGTTGCTGGGAATTGAACTCAGGACCTTTGGAAGAGCAGGCAGTGCTCTTAACCACTGAACCATCTCTCCAGCCCCTGGTTCTAATTTTTAAAAATGCCATTTTGTTCACTGGTGGCTGATTGGCTGGCTGACTAACTGAATGGCGGGTTCTCTTTGACTGACATTTCCAGTACAGCTGAATAGCTCCAGGTATAGGTTCACTTAGTGAAAATGAGCATATTCAATCCCCTGGCCACAATTATTGGTGTATAAATATACATTGTAACAGAACCAAAACCAATAAAATTTGAGAACACACTGGACAAAGTTTCTGAGGAAAGCTTTCTCTTTCTGTCAGATTCTAGGGAAAGCAAGGCACCCACTTCATAGAAAGAAGGCCAGGACCAGTCAAGGGCTCATTATATGGAAGATGAAGTAGGCTGCACAGAAAGGCTAGAGAGAAATTATCAGAAAGTTAGAGAATGTTTTGGGGGGACAGGTACCATTTGAGCTGTCACGTCAAGCCCTGTGAGACCTGTAGGCTTGCAGGCTCCCTGGGTGTGTGAGCTTATAGATTCCCTCTGCTACTTATGCCACAGAGAGTTACTTTTATCGAAGTATAGCTGAGGTTTCTTT
The DNA here is from genome assembly GCF_014885135.2 of Alexandromys fortis. Lineage (NCBI taxonomy): Eukaryota > Metazoa > Chordata > Mammalia > Rodentia > Cricetidae > Alexandromys > Alexandromys fortis. The sequence continues at coordinate 359,938 of NW_026068027.1, forward strand.
GAACGGAGGGTCCAGAGACAGTGTTATGAGCAGTTCAGTTATTCTTTGACTACTTTATGATTGGATTTGCATATGCAAAAGGGTTGTGGATAGAATAGAAGCCATAAAGCAGGAGGAGAGGAAACAGGAATTGGACAGCATGTGGAGACTAGCCTATCTGAAGAGTGTCTGGGGAGCCAGAGGGCTGAGACATGGGCTGTGACGATTGTACTATCCACTGGGTTTGCTCTACACGAGACTAACAATAGTGATCTTGATGGGTCATTTTATACTTTCCCCCAGACTCTTTATATCATCAGTAAGATAGAGTAACGAGGGAACCCCTTGCCAAAGGATCCTTGAGGGAATGCCTGCCTTCCTTCTCCAAGGAGATCAATTTAGGAATGTCTGCCCCTTCTCTAATGTGACCAAAAATGCAAAGATGGACAGCACTTGACTATCCGTTCTCAGATTTGTCTAGACTATGATTTAATTGAATAATGGAACAAGCTTCCTGGGTGACTTGGAGTCTCAGGAGACAAGACAGGTATCTTTTCCTTCTCCAGTCACTAATCCTTCATAACAACAGCCTCATGGGTAGAAGCTGAGTAGACAGAAAACATAGCTAAGGAAACTTAAAAACCTTCTAGAAATCTGGTGAAAGATATATTCACTCAAGAACCGTTTCTTTAACCCAATCATTTTAATAATATTTCTGCCTGAGTCTTGGAGGGGCAAAATTCCAGCTATTTGGCTCCCCATGGGCCCTTCAAGGAACGCCATGTTTGTTTTTCATGCATGTTACAAGCGCCATACCATCACTCTTAGAAGCACATGGACTTTTAATTGTCGCGATGATTGTGGATTACTAACACAGAATAACAACAGGGACACCTGCCGCATATGCTTTGGTGATGTAACACACAAGGAAAAAGTACCCTTCCTGGAATACATGATGCTCCACTAAGACCTGGTGCCCCAAGGATAGGGAGTTCACATTGAAGACCACTGTGACACCTTGCAGATCCATCAGGCCTGGTATAACTGTAGGACCTCACAACTGTCTCATCAGTGCCCCGCCTTATCCCTTATACCAGACTCAGATATGAATCACTAATGTGAAATTTAAATTGATTTATGAATGCAAGCCATTGAAACAGCTAACATGCAGATCTTGAATCTGATATTCCCAAATTGCTCAAGGCACTCAGGAAGAATAGGTCACTATGATGGGAAAAAAAAATCACAGAATCATTTTGAGGGTCTAGTGACCTGGAGTGCTGTGGAAATAAACCATTAGCATAGAAAGTTCTAGATGTCAAGCAAGAACTAGGATATAGTAAAGGAAGAGACAGAGAAGCCACACTGAAAACAGCATTCTCCTCCTGCTTCCCCTTTGACCATGAGAAGGTCACGTAATTCTGCCTCTTAGCTTCCCTTTGGGTAAAACAGAAAAATACTAATCCAGGCATCATGGTGGCCCTGCAGAGAGCTTGTGGAGATCCTCCGTGATACAAGGAGGGTGCTTAGCAAACTGCCTGGCACGTAACATTGCTCAACCATATGACAGCTAAGTGAATTCGAGGGTTTGTGCAATCCAGTTTCCAGCATCCTCTCCCTTTTCCCAGAAAATTCTGGCTCCCGGGGCATTTTCCCCTTATATGAGGTGAGAGCCTAGTTTGGAACATGTCCCCTCCGCACAGCCAAAACAGGCTCTTCCACAGCCGTGACCCCGTGCACATACGCTCCAGAGCCTGCCCTGCCTGGACCCACCCATCCCTCCCCTTAGCCTCCGGTCTGGAAGCGAGGGGTCATCAACCACACTAATTAAATCTGCAGATGATAACAAACTGGGCAAGGCTGCAAACGGCACCAGAGAGGATGGGGAAATAAATGAGAAGGGACCTGGGGAGTTTAGAAAATATGGGACAGGAAATAACAAAATGAGATTCAATGCAGAAGAATGCAAGCCACTCCAACTGCTGGGAATAAGCAGGAACGTGGATGGTGGAGGGAAGCTGGGGGAGAGGCTGGGACGAGGAGGTCTGGAGTCTGGTGGAAAGCAGGTGGCAAATGAGAGACCAGGAGCCAGGGGTGAGGAAGAAGTGGAGGCTGAGGAGCACGGAGCTGAGAATACGGGCAGGATGCGCAGTGCATAGCTGAGCTCTGCCTAGACCCATCCAAGAGGGTCATTCCGCACTCTCCGAGGCTGATTCCCAACAGCTCCTTCCAGTCCATCCTCTGCAGGAAGCCTTTCTGAACTCTCGGAGTGGGCACTGCCAGCCCAGTCACTCACCACTCATCTATGGTAATAGCTGGGGATAAGAGCACCTGCCCATGTCTGACTCTCTGCTCTCCAATTCAAGAACAAAGACTTAGCTCTGTCACTTATTGTTCCTCCTCGAATCCAATCTGGCACTAAGCCCAAGGTTGGAAATAAAGGCTGAGGGATGGAGAGATGGTCCAGCAGTTAGAGGGCCCGGTTTCAGTTCCCAGCACCCACAGCAGCTGGCTCACAAGTGCCTGTAACTCCAGTTCCCAGGTATCTGATGCCCTCTTCTGTCCTCCACAGGTGCCTACACATAATGGGGCAAATAAACTCATACACAATACAAAAACAAATTAAAAAATAAATTCTTTTTCTTAATGTAAAAATGGAGGTTGACATAATCTGAACATTATCATAACATAACATAGAATTCTTCTCTCCAGCCCCTCATGGATCAAAAGACTTTCTGTCATCTTTATCTCCAGGCCCACGATTCTGGAATGATGCTTTGCACACACGTGGTATTCTTGAATTGACACATCCCCAAATCAGTACATGTTGTCTATTTGCTCCTCATTTAGACCATAACAGCCCCCAGAAGCCACTTAGGGCCCAAGGTCAAAGATCAAATAGCAGGAGAGCTGTTGGAGAACCGGGGCACTTGAATATGTTGCATGCAGGCAGGGAGCCTCGGAGCACACGGGGCTTCTCAGAGGCTTTGCTTGTCTCCCCGAGGCACCCGATCCCATCCAGCAGAAAACATTGTCATACATAATCATAATAAAAAGTAGTCAAGAAAATAAGGCTGCCTGATGTTCAGAGGACTTTTAAAAGGGCTCACTGGCCTTGGGGGTGAAGAATCTAACAGCTGTCTTGGGCCGCTGCTGATGGCTCCTATGTAAGAGTAGGACTCCTTTTATAGATACTTGAACACCATAGTTCCCAGCAATGTGTTTAAGAGTTAAGCTAAGCAAGATACTAAAAACTTTCTTTAAAACTCAGACTCCTTTGGTACTGCAGACAGAAAAGTAAGTGGGGAGCCAGCAGGGCTGAATAATCCCCCAGATAGAGCCCAAAGGATGAAGATGCTCCTACAGAGAATGTTCCTTGCAGATCAGGGCCACAGTGTCCCCCTTCAAAGGGGCCAAGAAAAAGCCAGCCCGCATCATCTTCATATTTCTTCAGATACAAAGTGCCAAGGGTGTTCACCTCTCCAGTCCAGAAGAGTCTAAGGACAGTGTGTGATACAGAACATGTCTGGTGCTATCCATACTTCTCATCCTTGCAGAGGAGCAACGTCTGCCCTTGGGGGCCCTGCTGACTGCTTAACCACAACACAGCAGGGCTGAGCTCCAAAGGCCTCCCCACCAAGACCCTAAAGCCTCAGCCACACAGCCTTAAGAACAAGGCTTGTAGCCATTCGGCTAAACTCATAAGACATGGTGGGCCACAGGGATCCTGCCGCCAGAGGGGACCCAGGCAGAGACTTTCAGGAATCGCTCGGATTTCCATTTCTCCATGTCTTCTGTACCTGGGAGTCCTTTTGTTCATCTTGTCTTCTGAAACTTAAGATCAAGGATCCTACTTGAGATGAGTATCTCCCCACTGAGGGAAAAGTGTAACCATTTCCAACTGTCCCATAGCTGTATGAATTTGTTATTGCAGCATGCATTGTAGGTGGAAGCATGCATTTACATGGGTCAGACAGAGAAAAATGTATATTTTATTTAATAATCAACTTACCATGACTATATCCTGGTAGGTGATGGTAAACATGTTGATCTGACAGGATAAATACATTAAGTTTATTCTAGTTTCATATCTCTGGCTTTTCTAAAGGATCAAACAAAATAATAACCCCTTAAAGACTTGGTCCTGGCCCTGCTCATCACTAAGACCTCAGCACCCAAGAACTCGGTGCCTAGGACAGAACAGACATGCAGAGCAGTTCACTGAGACAAATGGAACCAATAGAGAGTTTCAGAAAAGTCCCCAGGGTAGAAGAATCCAGGCCACTGACACACAGCCAGTGGAGGCCGGCCGTGGCCCTGAGGAAACTGAGTCTGTCCTTCCCAGAATCCTTCAGATATCTCCACATGCAGGCTCAGGAAGGCTGCACGAACGTGGTGAAGACCAAAGGGAAGAGGAAGCGGGCCATAGTCTAAACTCTTTGCATTTGACCTGCATACTATAGAATCAAAGAAGCTATCAAAACACTAGCCCCAAAGTGCCAGTCAGTGTTACCAGAACAAGAGAAATGACATAGACAATTATCTCCCTTTCTCCGTTAGCTCCACCTTCATAGATTTACCAGACTGTTTTCATGGCTCAACCCAGGAGCCTCCAGCAGCCTTGGCTGACTCTGAAGGCTCCACGTCCTGTGCATCCCCTTATCCAAGGTCGCATTCCCTTATCCAAGGTCCAGGAACTCACAATCAACCCAGGTCCCTTCAGTAGGGAGCTACTTAAGTGACTAGGGATTTTTTTTTTCACTCTGGAACAAGGATACTTTTTGAGGCCTAGATCTGCAGAATGTCTGAGTTTACCTGGCTCTTCTGCGACAGGGCCTTCAGCAGCAGCACTCCTTGTACAGTGACTAGTGCCTAACCACGAGGTCCCCGGAACGAAGAGGAGAAGAAATGGTGAAGGTCCAGGGCCTATCACAACTTTCTGACAATGCCAAAACCAAACTGAGTTACACACACTGGATTATAAACGTAATTAGAAGAATGGACTTATGATATTCAGATGTCAAGTTTATCATTGCGTACACATAGATATGCCAAAACACCACACCACACTTCATAAAGGGGTACAGCTATTATCTGTCAATTAAACTTTGCAAGAAAAGAAATTACAATTTTCTTTAAAGCACATGTGGCCTAAACCTCCATTTCTGAGCACAAAGAGCCTTGTCAGGAACAAGATTCCCAAAAAGTCATCTTCCCAGAGAAAGAAGAGGCCCACAGGCTTGAGAGGCAGCCTGACACAACTCAAAACCAAGACAAAGCAAATGGCTCCAGAATCTGAATTCCTTAGCTTTCTGCTTATGTGACCTTGGCAGTGACTCTGAGTTCTGATTCTTAGATGGCAAAATTATGTCCTTCACAGAACCATTGTGAAGATTCAGTATGGAGAGGAGGGGGAACCCCGCCCCTAGGTGTGGCCTGCATCTTAGCTTCCTGCAGTGATAGTGTAAGATTTACATTGAGGGCTTTTATTTTTTTCAGGATTAGGTAACATGGGCTGGGCAGTACTTCATCCCACTGCAAAGTTCCTATAAATGGCTGACTGCTACCACACTGCTGACAGCGAAGCCAGATAAAGGGGAATGAAAGAAATAAGGGGAAAGGCTGAAGTGCTCCTAGGCTCCACCAGGGGCAGGCAGAATTTCTCTTGCTTGAAAATGCCTGAGGATCTCTCTCTCCCCCTCTTCCCTCACTCCCACCACCCCACCTTGTGTTCCCAGACTCCCAGAGTCTCCTCATGTTGTTGTCTATTGTTGAGCCAGCTAAGCCACTGACTGGCTCAGGGCAGCTTTGAGGCTCCAGTGCAGATGACAGGTGAACCCAAGGCTCTCTGAGAAAGCACCGTCCTCTTTGCATCATCTGCCCCCCCCCCCCCCCCCCCCCCCCCCCCCCCCCCCCCGCCATCTGGGTCTTCCCCTTCCCAAGGGATCTGGGTTGACGCATCCACCTCTACCGTACTCAGGGTGCCCAGGGGAGAAGCTGCTCAAAGTTTGGGGAACTCAGGAGGACTGCGTCCTACTGGTCAGGGAGGGGCTTCTTGGAAGAGTCCTCCCTGGCTGCTCTTCCACTTCTCCATCAACACGTCAGGACAAATGAGGTGTTTCTGTCAATCACTAAAGACGCACAGCCTTCCAGCTGTATCCTCTGGAGCTAATGGGACTTCTTGGGAGACATTCAACACAGAAAGGAGCCCTTTGTTCAGAGGCAGTGAGCTGTTTTGAAGGAAAGGGTCTGCAGGTGGTCATAAGCCGATATGAGGAACTGCAGGGTTCAGTGACAGCCTCAGAATACTCCAGAGAGGCCTCCTAGACCTAATGGCACCAGTCAGAATTATAAAACAGTAACGTCACTGAGCCCCACCCAATCAACAAGGCCTGTGGAAACCCTTATCTCTCTAGTATGTATGGGAAGAAGCGGACGGAGGCTCCAGTGCTCAGTGCTTTCACACACCCATGGGTCCCTAGTTTAAACAAAGTCCTTAGTACAAATGAAGATGAAGCCACAGGAGGTACCCACACACTGAGAATTTCAAGAAACTTACAGATAGGTGTGGTGGTCCACACCTTTAACACTTGGAGGCAGAGGCAGGTGGATCTCTAATTTCAAGGACAGCCTGATCTACAGAGAGAGTTCCAGGACAGCCAGACAGCCAGGACTACAGAGAAACCAGGTCTTAAAAAAAAAAAAAAAAAAAAAGAGGGGGAAGAAGAGAAAGGAGGGGGAAGATGAAGGAGGAGGAAAGAAAAAGAAGAGGGCACAGGTCAGTGTGCAAGGTTCTCACACTAGGTTATTTTGCCTGTAAGTGCCTAATAAACATGATTTTGTCTTTTTTTCGCTAGCAAGATGACAAAGTACTTGGACTTGATTTGCCCTGTTCACTAGCTGGCTGAACTTAGATCAACTGGTCTACCTTCCCTTCGCTCCTCTTTACTTTCATGCAGGGGGTTTGGTTAGCAGAGCTCCAAGGACTTTTCCAACTCTGAAGTTCTACATGGCTTTCACTGCGTATACTGTACTCGGCCATCTTCCTCTGGCTTTGCATCCACACCGCGGCTCTTGTCATATCCACCATCCTCTGCTTGGCCCCTGGCCTCGATCTGGGCATCCATGAAGCTGCACCCCAGCTTTCTCCACATCCCTTATTTCTCCTCCTTTCTTGCCACGTCTGTTAATTCTAATTATCAACTTGGCTGGATTTAGAATCGTCACAGAAATACACCCTGGTGAGGAGGTTTCCACAAAGATTTCACAGAGCAGGGAAACTCCATCCTGACTGTGAGGGGCCCTCCCCAAAGGTCACGGGTCCTACACTCAATGAAAAGTGAGCTGGGCACCATGCATTCACTGACTGCAAATGCAATGTCGCCAGCTGCCTCATCCTCCTTCTACCACTCCTTCCCTGCCATGATGGGCTGTACCCTCAAGCAGTCGGCCAAAATTATTAGCCCTTCCTCCCTTGGATTGCTTTCGTCACCATGGCGCTGCTGTGAGAAAAAAAAAACTAACAGACCATGCTGAAACCCATCCCCCAGCCAGAAACATCCCATCTCCCCATACAGCTCCCCAGACCATCTTCCTCTGAGTTCTGAATGGCAGAAAGCCCCTACGGATTTTGTTTTCATCTGGAACTTCACACACTGAACCATTACCGAGGATGGCAGTCTTTAGGCAACTTTTCTATAAAGCCTGGATGGTAACAATTTCACTCTTCACAACCACTGGTTTCTTTAAGGACTACTCAACTCTGGCATTGTAACATTCAAAAGTATTTCTTGAGCAGTGTACATGTAAATGGGTGTGGCTGAATCCCAATACAATTTTTATTTCTGATCGGTGGTGAGAGCTGGGAGGTGATTTGGTAGATACGAGCACTTACTGGGCAAGCATAAGAAGTTGAATTCAGACACTCAGCACCCACATAGAAATATAAGCATGGCCATGAGCCCCTGTAACTGCAGCGCTAGGACCAGAGACGTACAGAAACAGGCAGACCCCAGAGGGCTTGCTGGCCAAGCAGCCTGGCTAAAAGTGGCAAACTCCAGGTTAAGTGAGAGACCTTGTCTCAAAGGAATGTGGTAAAAAGTCATAAAGAAAGACACATGACATCTCCTCTGACCTCTGCATACGTGGGTATGTGAACCCACTCACAATGCACACATAATACATGCATACAATACTCTCTGACCCCACACACACACAGAGGGGGGGGCTAATGCATGCATACAATACTCTCTCACGTGCACACACACACACACACACACAGAGGGGGGGTTGGCTAGATTCACTCTGCAGGCCATAATTGTCCACACCTTACCCTAGAGCCAGACTTACCAATAGACATGGCCCAGTGGCTCTTCTCGCATTGCTGTGACTATGTGCATGTCTGTCTGTCTGCTATATTGGAATGTGAGGCTCTATGTCTTTTAACACTAGAATCTCCATGGCTGTTGTGTCCCATATACAACATGCATCCAAAAACTGCTTGCCCTGTTAATATCTGGTATGATAGTACATGTTTCCCATCCCATAATGTAAGGATACCATCACTAGAACAGACTAGAAAACATCAAGAGGCCAACCAGCACTGAAGATGAAGGATGGACCAGGGATGAAATTCAACCCATACCCATACCCGCCAGAGTATGCAGGGAAGGCAACTGCCCTGCTGACCTCACTATGGCTCTTGGAAGGAAATCCATCTGCTACATCAAAGGGCACATGGCCTGATCAAAAGTCTGGACCAGACATTCCATCTCCTGGATCTCTGCCTCCATTCCCTCCCACTCAAACAAGCCAGACTGATAGCACTCCTGGGACTGGGATCAACCTAAGAGGCAGACATCTGTGGGAGCTTTAATCTGAACCCACAACTGATGCCTAAAATCTACCACTAAAGCATCCATTCCACTGTGCGGTCCAAAAGAGCGTGTAAACATCAAGCCTGTGCATTCTCCTGATGCTCCTGAGATCGAGTGGGATGAGAAATTAGGGTTAGCACAAAATCTTTGTCGTAAGTAGCATCACAAGACCATCATGGAAAGCTGATGTGACCTAGGCAGAATCTGGAACAACAGAGAAGAACCCACTTCCTTCCTCACCACACACACACACACACACACACACACACACACACACACACACACCCCACAAATATCAAAGCCACTGGTGAGGAAGAAACCAAGCTCAAGTCTATATGCAATAGAAACATGGGAGAAAAGCCAGGCATGGTGGTGCACACTTTTAATCCCAAGTGCTTCAGGATGCAGAGCCAGGCAGATTTCTGAGTTCGAGGCTAGCCTGATCTACAGAGGTGAGTTCCAGGACAGCCAGGACTACACAGAGAAATCCTGCCTCAAAAACAAAACAAAACAAACAAACAAAAAGTAAAGAAAAAGAAAAAAGAGGAAAGAAAAGAAAAGAAAAATGGAGAAGTAACTTTAGGTGTCTGACGAGAGAAGCCAGGTGAGTGAAGAGCAATAATACCTGACTTCAAATAGCATCCAGGGACAGGGTTTAGACTCGTTCCACATGGCACCTCAGGGCAGGTACAGAGACATCTGAGAAAGAGTAAGTGTCCCCAAGGCCCACACATCAATCACAGTAATGTTCTAAAGTATGAATAGAGTCTTAAGGTATTTTTAAGTTTGTACTAGTTCTTTGAGAACTCACAGAAAGCAGTTCAATTATATTTGCTCCCCTCCCCTAATTCTTCCCATATCCATTCTCCTTTTCCTTTCCACCAAACTTTGTGCCTTTAAAAAAATTTCTTAAGCCCATCAAACACACCTCAAAGATATTAAAGTACCAGTTGTATTATTACACCTGCCTTTATCAATTCTCATTTTAAAAAATCCAAATGATTATTGTAGGGTATTGACTATGTCCCTCCAAAAGCTCATGCTAATCAGAACCTTGGATATACATTCACTTGGAGGAATCTTTGCAGGTACAATCGGCTGTAATAGATGTGTGATTGCACAGTCTTGGGATAGCCCTAACCCATAGCATCCACAGAAACACACACACAGACACACACATCAAGTCATCGAGAGAGAAGACAGCAATGTGAAAACAGAGCAAAGGTCAGAGTGAGGAAGCACAAGGCAAGAAATGGCAAAGTCTGCCCACAAAATCCAGGAAAGAGTCATGGATAATTCTTCCTCATAGCTTCCAGAGCTAGAGAACCAGACTGAATAAATGAAAAAGAGAAAGAAGGTTGAGCACAGACATTCATCACCCCTGTATCAGCTTGTTCTGGATTCCTAGTCACCAGAGCTAGAATAAAGGTCAGTGATTTTGCTGAAGACTCAAGGTGTTGACATGGTTGGTAACTTAGAACTATTAGGCCGAGTGTTTCAAGGCAAACGGGCTCATGTGCTATTAGAAAGAATGACAAAGATGACTTCCTGGATTCAGATGCCCAGCTGAATCTTCACCCTGTGTGATGCTGGGTAAGTTAGTTAGCTCTTCTATGTCTCAGTTGCCCTTTTTACAAAATGGTGAAAGTATTGACCATGCAAGGTCATTGTTCAAATCACTGGCTGAGCACTAAGGGTCCCTCTCCAGAAACATACCATTAACATCTCTATGAATATAAATCATCCCTGCCAGCTGTGGTGGTTAATACTGACTGTTGGCTTAATGGGAAACAAAAGTCAGAGTGGAATCAAATCACTGGGCAAGTCTGGGAAAGATGGTGTAGGTTAGGTTCATTGAGGCAGGAAGGCACACCCTTCATGTGGCAGTCCCATTCCATGGGCTAGAGTCCCAGACTGAGTAAATAAAACAGTGAAGTGGTTTGAGCATGGATGCTCATCTCACTCTGCATCCTGACTGTGGTTGCAATGTGACCTTAAGCTCTCACCACCATGACAGCTTCCATGATGGACTATGCTCTCAAACAACAAGCAGAAATAAGCCCTTTCCCCCATAAGTTGCCTTTGTCAAGTGTTTTATCACATACAAGAAAAGCAACAAACATGCAGTTAAAATAGACAAGGAGTTCTGACTCTGCACTTTAGTACAATTATGACCACGGTGGTGACCAATGACTGAGTCTCTCTATGAAGTCAAGAGCCATGTACTAACCACGCTGTTTTCAATGTATTCACTAACTCTGACTGCAGTGCTGGAAGGGCAATAATGTAACCCTCAGTTGTAAAGGGTGAAACTGAGCCCAGAGAGGTTGGATAATAATAATAATCACACAGTACAAAGAGATATCATCGATATTTGACACCCGGGTCTTAACATCATCCTGTAACACTCATGCTTCCCATTGTGTAGAAACAAAATCTGTTCCCTGGTGTATTTCCAATCCTCGCACCATCCCTAGGTCATAATAAACATGGTATACACTGTTTATGAATTGATTCACTAGTCACACTAGGATTCACCCTTCAAAAGTTCCCAGTAGACAAGCAGACCTGAGAGCAGTGATTGTATCTACAGAGCACAATGAAGTGAGAGGAAGAAGCCTAAGGAGTCAACAGACTTCAGAGAAGGAAAACGCTAAGAACACAGAGCACATCAGAGAAGAACATAGACAAGGGTATGAAGGCAGGCAAAGGGGAGCCAAAGGTGTATGTCTGGTGGTAGGTCAACGGATGAAGAAAATACTGGAAAGAGCAAAAATATGGATCAGACACTCATTGAGAAAGTATGGAGCAGCAAGCTTCAGGAGTGCGAACTTGCTCTTTGGCGCGCAGAGCCATTGAAATATTTCATGTAAAGGAGCAGTATGCTCAAATTTGCATCTAGAATGTCCACTCTGGTTCAACACTGTAGGCAGAGACTGTTCTTTCGTTTCCCAACTGCTCAGACCCAAATAATCACACAGAAACTGTATTAATTACAACATTGCTTGGTCAATAGCTTAGGCATCCTTATAGCTAGCTCTTACATCTTAAATTAGCCCATTTTTATTAATCTGCATATTGTCACTAGGCTGTGGCATACCTGTGCTGGCATGTTACTCCTTTGGCAACTACAAGGTGTCTCTCTGACTCTGCCTACTCTCTCTATATATCTCTGTTCACATTTCCCACCTCGCTCGATTCTGCCCTACCATAGGCCAAAGCAGCTTTAGACATCAACCAATAAAGCAACTCATATACGGAAGGACATCCCACACCACAACACTAAAAGGCCCTGCAGCATATTGCAGTAATGAAAAAGGAGATGGTAAGTGCTGGAATTAGAAGGCAGCAATAGGAAAAGCAAGGTGTGGACAGATGTGAGAAATGAGACTGACATGGTCTGAGGGGTGAAAGGATAGAGAAATGTAGGGGTGCTTCCAGATGCTAATACAGACAAGGAGAGTGGCTGGGACAATGAAGACAGGGAGCCAGCATGACAAAAAGAGAGATAAAGAACTTAAAGACAGAACCGAATTCTTGCTATTTTAGAGGAAGGTGAGTGAAAAGGAGAACATGAAGGACATCTACAGAGAGAGGGAAAATTTTGGGGGAAAATCAGGTCAGGCCCTAAAATCCAGAGGAAAAGAAAAAGACTGAACAAGTGGTCTCCATGTCAAATAAACCAAAGACTGAAATAGTTGTGTATTTCAGGAATAGAAATATGAGAAGAAATTAAATGGTGAGGGGCAAACTACTATGGTTCCTAGAATTTAATTGGTTCTTGACAATGATGGGTAGATGGATGGATGAGCAGACAAACAGATAGATGGACAAATGGATGGAAGTATTTTCACATTGACTACCCACTGTCTACACCCTGGATTGAATTTGTGATGGCTCTATCCAGAGCCGGAGAGAAGGACCAAGGTAACACAGAGCATCCTTTCCAGGCTCAGTTGTATAGTATTCCACACAGATCTTCAGAAACATATAAATGTTCACAAAAGAGGAAAGGAAAAAGGAAACCTAGTAACTTTCCTACCCAGAAGGTTCTTCCAAAGGTCCACCCATCTATCCCAGATTCTGGCAGAAATGTCAGGGGCAATTTTCAACACACACCATCTTTTCGAGAGAAACCTGAGCAAGCCTGCACCTCAATCAGACTTCTTCAGGGAAGGGAAGAGTGCATGTGTCTACCCTATAGCTTCTTGCTGTCTGGCAAGGGATATGGAAAAACCGGTCATCTGCATAGTTGCTGCCCCTGGAGCCAACAACCCAGCCCCAGGCCAAGTCTCTGGGAAATGCATCAGATCAAACTCAATGATCAATAATAAAATCAACAGCATTCTCCAAGCCAAAGGGGTGGGAATTCAGAGGGGGCAATCCAGTCATTCCTCCTGGGGCTACACAACACACTCATTCCCTGAAGTTAGTAGGCTTCCACTTCCCTAGATATAAGCCCAGTGTCACAGGAGTGGAACTTTTATAAATCAGGAACAAGGTCAGTGTCAGAAAAGTAGTTATACCAAAGTGGCTATTTGGGCCCCTAAACTCCTTCCTTCTTCTGCCTCTAACAGGAAAAAAAATCCAAACCCTTTGTAAGAGTTTACCAATCAAACCAGAAAATCTATCAGTCATATAGTTCAGCTGGAAGAATGTTGCTTTGTTAAACAATGTGCCTGGAACATTCTCTGTCTCCTTGTTCCAGGCTGGAGAATGAAGCTATAGAAATAAATTAACAACTTCAATAATGTTCATCTTGGGCTGACCTATTGGCAGATAGAAACTTCCTGCCTGGACCAGAGCTGAATTAACCATTTCCGGCAATGTTTGGAGGGTAGGAGAGAATGCAGTGTGCAAACAACTCTTGAAGGAGAAATGGAAGACTCGTGGTGCTGAGAACAAAGGAAGAACCTTTTCTTAAGGATCTTTAAGAAGGGGGTGGGAACAGCCAAAGCCACTAGGCTTGTGTTTTTAGTCTTTCTGAGCTCTATTAGTTAGTCACAGCAGTCCATGGCCCTCTTCTACCACCTGAAAACAACAACAACAACAACAGCAAAGCCCCTCTTTCAACACCAGCCACATCAGGAACACTGGGGGCTGGAGCCCAGGCTTGAACTTTATGTTACAAATGGGGAACTTAAGTCGGGAGTGATTTTCCTAGGACCAAACTCACTTCCTCAAACCAGAGAGGCTTCTGCCCTGCTCTGTCCTCTCTGTTTCTTAAGAACCTTGGATCTTGGCAGTACCTGTAAATCAAAACGCTGGACCGGCATTTCCCAGAGACAGAGTAGAGGGACAGTGCCAGCTATGGGTCCTGACCCACTGGCTGGACAGAGGACATTCGCAGCTTGGTCAGACATCAGACAGACGAGCGACTGCAGAACTAGAATCGTGTGACGAATCTTCTTTCTCAAAGCTTGGAAAGGAAGATCAAAGGCGGGTGAGGCATTAGCTGGGTGGTCTGAGACAGCGGGAGGGGGGCATCAAGGTGGGGGGACGCAAAGGATGCAGAGAAGACACAGAGGGTCACCCACATCCCATAACACGGCCGGTTTTGTCTTTCCTGACTCAAAGTCCAAAGCACAAAAAGCAGAGAGACTTGGGTCAAAATGCAGCCATGAGGCATAGGCTAGACCCACAGGGCCACACAATCAGGAGAGAGATACTGGGCAGGATGTTAAGTTGGGAGCATAACTCCAGCCCCTGGCATCCATCCCAGCCCCCTGGCCTGGGAGCTGCTTTAGTATGGACTCCAAATCCCAGCATGACCCCTCCCTGGGGGAGGGTCAGGACCACTCCCACAGGGTATTTAAGTGGGATCCCAGAGGAACACATGATTCCAGGTTTGCAAGTGCTCCCTGATTTCCTGTCTCTCTGCCATGCGCTCAGCCACCCCAGAGCACTGTATTTAATAAAACGATGGGCATTTTAATTTGGCTGATCTGACCTAATTGGATTTCTTTGTGCCAGCGGAGCCGCCCGTCTTAGGATTTTTTTTCCTAACACAGGAGAGAGACGGTGATGAGGTAGGAGGAGAGAGAGGAGACCAAAGAAAATCGCCCTGAGGACAGAGATGGCTGCGTGCTGTTGTCACTACGGAGTATTAGCCACATACCAAGTGCCCTGCTGGAAATCTCTAGTGCCACGAAACACACATTTGTGTCATCTAGAGTTCCACGGGTGGCTGCAGTTTCTCTTCCCAAGTTGGTTCCTCCCAGGATGCTGACAGCAGATCAATTAAACATCTGGGCCTCAGAGGAGGACTCCACACTGTCAAAACTGAGGTCCACCCAGTAGAAAAGCCCTGGTTGACAGGAAGACCTGCTCTATCTACCCCAGAATCTTCAGAACCACAGAACCACATCTGGAGATGCTGTGGCCCCTGCATTTGCTTGCACATTTGCAACCATTCTGATCAAGCCTCGGGGATCCCTTTGTTATCTGTTTAATCTGAATCCCTATCCTTCCCCCCTCCGCCCCCCATTCTCTGTCAATCCCTTCTGCCCTCAAGCACTTCCACAGACTTTTGCATGGGGATGTGTGTGATGGGCACTCAGCTGTCCAGGCTTCTAGATGTTCTTCAAGCTTAGAGAGTAGGTCCCACGGTGAATGTGTGGAAGAAACCTGAAGCAGTGGACCCAGGTATTTGGGTCCCTGTTCCTCCACTGCCTTGGACGAGGGCTTAGCTGTAGTATGGTTTGGACTAGTAGGTCTTCAGCAGCTTCTGCTTCAAAGGTGGCATTATTGAAAGGTATTATGGATCCTTAGAACTCTGGGCTTAGTGAGGAGGTTCTAGGTCATTGAGGACATGCCTTTGGAGGCAGTTGTGGAATGTAGTCTCTGTCTTTCTTTTTCTCTTTGTTCTCTGGCTGGTGAAGTCAGTGGTTTGCTCTGCCACGAACTCCTGCCACGTGTTCTGTTTGCCACAAACCTGAAGCCAAGAGGGATCAGCTGATCATGAGCTGGATCCACCAAACTCTGGGTCAAAAATAGACCTTTTTTTCTTTTTAAGTTAAGTATATTTGATATTTAATTATAGTATTGAAACTTGACATGGGCAAACACATCACCTTCCTGCATCTTGGATTCTTCACATATAAAATGAGACTCATGGACCAGTATGGTGCCTGGGGCCCATCATCTCAGCCCTTGGAAGGCGGAGGCAGAAAGAATATTATAAGCTGAAGTCCAGCCTGGGCTATTTATCTAGGCAAGCCAGAGATAAATAGCAAAACACCATGTCAACAGTAAGTAAATAAATACAGTTGAGCTCGGATTAGATAACCAATCGTATCCACCACTTCAGCTCTGACACAAGTAAGCAGCGCTTTTATTTGTAATCAATCCTAACAGTCTAGCCTAGCCATGAAGGACTGAGCACCAAGCACCATGCGGCAAATACTTTTCTAGGTCCTTTTCCGTACCACTTAATTCTAGCACCTGCTCCATCGCAACATACGAAAAATCTCCATTTTGCAAGTAAACCAGGGCACAGGATAGAGATGTAACCCTGTGGCGTATGTAAACTGGAGCTCCTTCTCTGGTGCCACGAGGAAACAAGAAATAAATGAAGAAGGGAAAAGGGGAGCACAGGGGATGGAGTAGAGGAAAGAAAGAAAGCAACCAAGACATGGGAACGTTTACCATGTGTCCTAAGGTGATGTGGATAGGGAAGAGCAGGTATGGGAACCACAGGTCACCATCTGTGAACTTCATACTGGGTCGCATGGCAGCTAACAGTAAATAAAAGGAAGAGCATCTTGAAACTTGGCTCTCGGCAGTCAAGGGACAACACAATACAACTAGCAATCAATGCAGGGGGTGCTTCTAGCGCAGCCATCTGAACCCTACAAAATTCATGAAAGTAGAGGGTGAAATTACAAGCTTCTACACAGAGCGCAGGGGCAGCTCAGTTTCAAAGGTGTTGTCCTCACCCTGTTACTTGACTGGTCTCAAATGGGAGCCACTGTGAAGGCCAAGTGCAGGCTTAAGCCTGCTCTTCGCCTCTTCCCTGCCACTTCTTCTTGCTGTGACCACTGTAGACAGTCCCTGATGAAGAGCATGGTCTGGCCACAAAGAAGTCTGAAGGCAATGTCAGACCACTAGAGTCCAGAGGAGCCACCCTTCCTTCCTTCCTTCCTTTCTTCCTTCTTTCCTTTTCATATAATATATTCTGACCATGGTTTCCCCTCCCACACCTCCTCCCAGATCTTTCTCATCTCCTGACCCATCCAAATCCAAGTCTTCTCTTTTTCCCTAGAAAGCAAATAGGGAAGAAGAAGAAGAAGAAGAAGAAGAAGAAGAAGAAGAAGAAGAAGAAGAGGAGGAGGAGGAGGAGGAGGAGGAGGAGGAGGAGGAGGAAGAGGAGGAGGAAGAGGAGGAGGAAGAGGAGGAGGAGAAAGAGGAGGAGGAGGAAGAGGAGGAGGAAGCAAACAGACAAAGAAACACACACACAAAGCAAAGCAAAAGGAGCATGTATATATTCAGAGATACACACAGGCATGCATATATGCAAAACCCACAAAAACACAAAATCAGAAAGCATAATAGATACAAGTAAGGTAACAAATGCCCAAACCAAGCATTAAGAGACAAGACATCTCCAAAAATCCGGTTGAGTTTGTGTTGGCCATGTACCGCTGAGCGGGGAAACCTCCCCTAAATATACTAAGAGTATCCAGGGAGGCTCCCTCAGAGAAGACTAACTTTTCCTTTGTGAGCAGTCATCCACTGGAGATAGCTTCTGGACTACTTTGGAAAGCCACACTTTCTACACCTTTCAGAGGTCCACAATGGTAACTCAGACACCGGGAAACAAAGGAATATAGCACCCAAGCAAAAGTGCCCCGCCTGCTGAGGTCTGTACAGCATGCAGTGGGAGAAAACCATGGTCCTAAGGTCCTTCCCTCCAGCATAAGCCCCAGGGCAGCATGCTGGGCCTTCAGAGGGTTCCAGACCCTGTGGACAGAAAACAAACCACACAAAAGTAAGTCAAAAGACAGAGCCACAAACCCATTCTTCCCACAGTGTGGAGAGGAAGGATGAACCCAGCCCCGAGGCAGGCTTGCTACTCAGAGTGCCCAGGGGACCCTAAAGCACACATATTACTTCTCAGTTGCCAGCCACCCAATGTGGGTTGAGCAATCTGCTTCAGATCTGCTGCAGCCATTCCCAGCCTGATCCCAACAAGAAGCACCACATTCTTCTGCTACTATTTCATCTCCCTCTGGTCCGGCCTGACCTGGCCTCATGTCAAATTAATATTCCTATTCTCTGGAAGCCAGACAAACCGTCTTTTAGTGTTGTTAACCTCTCCAGTTGCCCCCAGCTGCCTGGAAGCTTACAGAGCCAGTGGCAGCCACCACCCCTTCCCCACCCTGGGGCCCGGAAGTGTAAACACTCAGGGTGGCCTGACTCACAGGGAAACTCAGTAGGAAGGAGTGAGACTTTACAAGGTGTCGGAGATTTTGCTAGCTTATGGGCCAGGGTGTCTAGGGTTTGCAGAAGGAGAGCCACTGACTTCCATTGTCATGAAGGCGTGACCCAGGTTAGGTCTGGTGTTCCGGCTTCCTGACTGACATCCAAGGCTGGGCAAAGGGAAGAGCCTGAAAGAATTCAAACCGAAAATGATAATAGCTGGTACTGAATGAGCAATTTACCATATGTCAGACAGTGCACTAGAGCCTTTTAGAGTTGTATCTCTAAAGCATTCAATTCCTCAGGGAACACAACAAGAAGACACCATTCTTTGCCCTCCGCTTTACAGATGAAAGCAGCCTGTGCCCAGACTGTCCCTCTAGCCCAGAGTCTGAGCCTCTAAGGACTGGGCAGCACAAACCATCATGCCCTGAGTTCTACAGAAGGCCCCTTAGCACCGTGCCATCTTTCTGGCCCATGATGGGGATGACTTTGAGGACTGAACACGGCTAGAGTTAGTACCATGAAGAGAGCATATCCAAGTCTCCAACTCGACTGCATCACCTGACCACATCCCTACCTACTCAAGAAACAGAACATTAGTCTGTCCAGGCTAAGCCTGGTCAAAGACAAAGCATGTTTCACCTTCTGTGTCTGAGCTCTGTGTCACCCTTGTTCTAGGAGAGGGGCTGATGAGAAAACTGCTCCAGGGGAATCAGAAACGGGTCAAGAGGAGTCTAACAGCGCCTTCAGTGACCACATTGTTGGAAAAGAGGCCTTGGACAGTCTCTCTCAGGCCCTACCCAGCATACAGATCTAAGCCGCCCTAACCCTCCTGACCACAGAAGAAAAGCAGACCCTCAGAGAGATCCATCGCACACTCATGTGTGGAGTGGTATTATCACAACAGCCAAAACGTTGAGGCAATGCGCATTCACAGTGGACGAGTAGATAAACAAAATGTAGTGCAGACATAGTGTGGGGTTGTCCAGCCACAAAACTGAAGGAAATCCAGCCATGCGCAGCAACATCAATCCACCCTGAGGGCACATGCTAAGCGAAACAACCAGTCACGGAAGCATAAACACTGGTGATTTGCTCATATGACAGTCAAAAATCACAGAAGCAAAGAATACAGTTGTGGTTACCAGGGGTTCGGGGTGGGGACAGACACAGAAAGAGTGGGTTTACATGTAATGCTTCAGTTCTTTGGGATGAGTAAGATTTAGTGGTCCACTGTACAACATACACCAATAGTTAATGCGGCATTACACAGCAGCGTGTAAGGACAGTGGATCTCATGCTGAGTGATCTCATACCAAAGCCAAGTGTTAAAGGAGGTGTCCAGTATGTCGGCTATATCACTGATATCCTACATGTCCCCAGTCACCTGGTCGTACACATTAAAGTTTTCCTTTCCTTTGTGAACCAGTTATACCCCAAATAAAGTTGTTTCTCCAAAAGCAAATTCTGGTAGAAGAGAAAGCTGTCGGAGGAGAGAAATGGGGTCAGCTGGTGGGGATGGATGGGTACTAGGAAAGGGAGATGAAGAAGGACAGAGTACAATGGCATAGACGTATGAAAACATCACGATGAAACCCATCACTTTGTATGAAAACTGAGGATAAAATAAAATTTGGACCCATGCTATAATATAAATGACCTTTGAAGACATTACACTAAATGAAAAAAAGGGTATACGAAGAAACAGTATCGCTTCTGTGAGTTCCCTAGGGAAGGGAAAGAAAGAAGAATTCCTGTGGAAGGAAGGGTTAGTACTGAGTGGAGACAGAGTTTTTGAAGAAGTGGTGTCTTACTTCAGTGGGGATGCTCTCATTGTCCCTCAATTATACATTTCAAGTGGCTAAGATAGTCAATGCTATGCATATGCCACTATAATTTTAGTTTTTATTTCATACATTTATATTTTCCAGACAGGGTCTTGCTATGTTGCTCATGAGTGCTGAAGACACAGGCCTGTGCCACCACACCTGCCTTGGGTTAGAAAAGGTTTATATGGTTATACAAGATGTTCATAATAAACACTGTGTCTCTTGGATAGAATAACAGCTAAAACTTAAGTCTTATATCAGAAATCAGTAAAATCTACAGCGAGTAGACTGGCCTGAACCCAGTAAAATGGGTGGACAGATTTTGCTGTAATACAGATGAGTGAAAATTAAATCTTCCAGTGTTGAATTATTTAAAGAAGTAACCCTGCCCGGCCTGGTTGTACCTTCAGTAAAAATGTATGATTAGAGATCACTCACAAAGAAGCCTGAGACCGACCCGAGGAGCCATAGCTTCGCCCTAGGGAGATGGTCCCCTTCCATGACCCCAAGTCGAACTGAGCCAACATCTATAATTTCTATAATCTTGACAGCACGATTTCAGGGTGATGAGGAACCCAGAGAGGTCAAATCTGTAGACATAAAAAGCAGATACCTGAACCTATGCTGAGCCCAGTGAATAACTTTTGATGCCACCTAAAACATGTCTAGAGAGCCAGCAGGTGATGTGGGAGTGTCATATCAATCTGTTGATTTCATTGGTTGAGCAATAAAGAAACTGCTTGGCTGGCCCTGATAGGTTAAAGCATAGGTGGGAGGAGTAAACAGAATAGAATTCTGGGAGGAAGAGGAAGTGAGGTCAGACTCTGCTCTGCTCTGCTCCCGGAGAGACCCGACAGCTCTGCTCTCTGGAGCAGAGACACCATGCTCAGCTCTCCCGGGTAGACTTGACAGCTCTGCTCTCTGGAGCAGAGACGCCAGGCTTCGCTCTCCCAGGCAGCTCCGACCCAGGATGGACGTAGGCTAGAATCTTCCCGGTAAGCGCACCTTGGGGTGTTTACACACACTATTAGAAATGGGCTAGTTCAGGTGCGAGAATTACCCCAGAAGAGGCTAGATAGAAATGAGCCAAGCAGTGTTTAAATGGATACAGTTTGTGTGTTGTTATTTCGGGGCATAAGCTAGCAGGCGGCCGGGGTGCTGTGGACGCAGCCCCGCCACTCCTATTTCAACAAGCAGGCCATTCAAAAGTCATGCTAAGGTCACCATCTTCTGGACATGTGTCACATGAAAAGCCATGGTGTCTGATTCAGGAAGTCATGTGGTGCATGCTCAGACTGTCTGTTAGTTCACTCTTGCTTAGGAAATCACTCTCCCTCTGTGCCTCCTCCTACCTGCTTCTTTATTCCAAACTGCCTCAATTCTAAAAAATAAATAAATAAATGTAAAAATAAATTTTTTTTTAAAAAGTTGACCTCATTCAGTGACATAAGAAATCACATTCTAGAAAGAAACTTGCCCAAACATGGTCATGGGGGAAGAAAAAAAAATCCACCATTTTGAGGCAAATTTAAGGCAGTCTTTATTAAATACTTAATAGTGACCAAGATGGACTTTGGTTGGGACCACTCCATGGAATTTCCCAGCTGAGTGACTCTGAAACACCTGTTGTCAGGGCTTTTACAACAAACCCAGCGTACTCTCCCCATGAGGCTTTGTCGTTGTTTTCAAGAAGGATCACTCCCTGCATCCAGGAAGGTCCCTGGTCCTTAGCCCGGTGGGGCTTACAGGTTTACTTAGGGTGTAACATTGGCTGGACAAGACCAGAACTCAAACTATAAGTCAACAGTTAGCCTGGTTCCTAGGCAGTGAGGATATAAAACTTTAAAGTCACAGTGTTTGAGAAGTAAACACTTTCTCAGAGCAAGTTAGTTATTCACTTTTTAATTCTTCGTACAGCTTGTTTTGTTAAAGCAGCCACCAGAGGCTCTTTACCTCCTCCTGGTGGTTGGGAGGACTCATGACAGCTGTACAAATAGTGTAAGTCCTTTGGGTTAAAACTTCAAAGAGCAAAGACAATCAAGCAATGTGCTATGGACAAGCAAGTGCAGATACACAGGTGGAAAAAAGGACTCACCAGATCTCCTCTAGTTTATGGCCCCTGGGCTTTAAAATTCCACAGTCTTTTTTTTTTTTCCTACCCAGGCTCACACCTTGGGAATAGCAGTCATACCCAGAAGTGATAATTCCCACCAGCTTTACGTCCTTGGCAGTATGGAAATTTTCCCCTAGAGGTCTGAGGAAAGCAATGGCAAGGCCTCCTGTGGCCACAGAGCTCATTTCTCTACTGTGACTACCACTGTGAGATGCCAGCAGTCTAGGGCATTCATCCCATCATGCCCTGCCTTCTGTACTTCCACCATTGTCAAAACGAATAGAGCAACAGGGCTCCTCTTTTGCCCAACAGTTTTTGCTTCTGATTCATAATTAACACAAAGGAGACATTCAATGTATACGGCTAAAACTTCCTCAATGTGGTACAGTAAATGAGAAAACTCAGTGTAGCAGGAGAAAGGACCATTCTAAAGAATGAAAGATTAGGCCGGGCGGTGGTGGCGCACGCCTTTAATCCCAGCACTTGGGAGGCAGAGGCAGGCGGATCTCTGTGAGTTCTAGGCCAGCCTGGTCTACAAGAGCTAGTTCCAGGACAGGCTCTAAAAACAACAGTAAAACCCTGTCAAAAAAAAAAAAAAAGAAAAAGAAAGATTAAAAACGCAAGAGTAACCACAAAGAGAGTGACAGGATAGTTGAAAAGTATCAAGAAACAGAACAGCAACCAAGAAAAGAGCAGGAGAATAAGATGGTACCATCACTCCTTGGTCAGGGAGGGGAACCAAACTTGTCCAAAAGGCAAATCAGCAGGCCCTGGAGAGGAGAGACTGGCAATCTCTCCTCAAATCCAGCTGGGGGCTTCAGCGAGATAGTGATGGCCACTGTGATTACCCTTGCATAGAGTCGAGTCATCAATAGAGAAGAGGTCAACGTTGCTACATTCCAAATCTCAGATGACTGTGACCAGACACCGTCTTGAGAGAGAATTCATTGTTGAAGGCTAAGCCTGACCACAAGAAAAAGGTTCGCTGCCGGTGAGACTGGGAGCGTGGTTCCCAGAGTCTGTGGCTTCTGCAGCTACATCAGCAGGGTGTTTAATGCTATAATTCGAAAACAGACATTGGTCTGTCTGCCTGTGCAGACCAAAATGCAGTGTTTGCGGTTCCCATTCACAAAACACTTGCGAAAGGCCCATTGGTAGACCAGCAGGCATCCTAGTATACACAAAGTAGTAAGTCCCCGAGCTGAGGAGGAATACAAAGTCAGGTCCAACTAACAGAATGTTCTGGTACATAAAAAGGGGAAGTTCTTATGAGAACGACATCTCTGGTGGACACTTCACTCATGACTAGTCCAGGTTAAGCTCCAACATGACTGGCAGGAAGAACAGGAGACGTTACTATCAGCTGACTCGCCCCAAACCTACAAACTCCATATTTCGAAGAATCAGATAGACAGCAATCTTTTCTTTTTATTTTTTTATTTTTTTGGTTCCCTGACCGGGAATCGAACCTGGGCCGCGGCAGATAGACAGCAATCTTACACATCATCTCGTTTATGTTCCTTGATGTCTGTCTTCTTTGCAGTAGACTTTTAGTGCTACTTTGACTTTTTTATTGTTTATCAAAACTTTTATATTTTTATTTATCTTTTTAAACTTATTTCATTTTATTTATGCATATTTCAACCATCCTAGTTCTACATGTCTTCCATTTTCTCTCCTTTTAGAACATTATGCCCCTATCCTTTTTCCTTTCTCTTATTTAACATTGCTTTGCATTTTCTTTTGCTGTCTTTGCCTTCTTCTTTCATTTACTTCATTCAAAATTATAAATTTTACTCTTAGTGCTTTTCATCTTTATAACATATTCAATGTGATTTTGCTGTTTTCTGTTCTATGATCTTGGTTGGTGCATTAGTTAGCTCAAATTGGTTTTCCATATTTTTCTACATCTTCTTGTAGGTTGGAGTTGTAGCTCTTACAGCAGGACATTGTCTCTTCTCTTGGGACTCCTCAAAAATTTCTTGCTCAGCAAAATCAGGAGGGACCCAGATCACAGCACAGACATGGGAGATGTAAAAGACCAAGGCAGCACGGGGCCTCTAAAGATCATAGCTTCTCAGCGACCAGCTCTAGATATTACAGTGGTTGAAATGCTGGACAGAGAATTCAAAATCCATAAAAATGACAAATGACTTTGAGAGGAAACAAATAAGATGATTAAAGTACAGAAATCAATGTGGAGTGTGGATGGGAAATATTGTTATGTAGAAAAAAAAATGATGGTAGTACAGGTGAGAAACATGGCAAGGAAATTGATATTGGGGGAAAAAATCAAAACAGAAATTTTATAAGTGAAAAAAATCAAATTTATAACAATGTAAATCATCACTAATAAGTTAAACCAGGCAAAAGAAAGATTCAGAGATGAAAGACAAGGTGGAGAAAACAGCACACTCAAACACTAATTAAACAAAGCAAATCAGTTAGTGGGGTGCTTGTCTAGCAAACATAAAATCCTAGGTTCAAGCCTCTGCAGAAAACTGGGTTTGGGGACCCCTGTCTACAACCCTAGCACTAAGGAAGACAAGGAAGGCAGATCAGAAGCTGTTGGCTATCCTCAGCTCTGAGCTGAAGGTCAGCTGAGCTATATAAGACCCTGCCTCAAAGACATTTTTAATTGAAAATCATAACCATAGGTTCTAAGAACTCTGTAACATGGTCAAGAGACCAAAGCTAAGAACTAGAGGACTAAAAGAATAATGGAATAAAAACTAAAACCACAGAAAATAGATTCAATAAAGTGATAGCCCCCAAAAAAGCCCAAATCTTAGAGGATAGCCAAACACAAGACGCTCTTAAGAACCCCAAATGGACACGACTAGAGAAGAGCCTCTATATGAAACACCACGATAAAATGCCAAAAGTAACAATCCAGAGGCCAGAGAAGATTGGAGAAGAGCAAAGTCCACTGGATATGATAGAACCATGGTAGTCATAAGAGTCACAGAAGCTTCAATTGCCCACACAAGGTCAAACCATTCCAACACTGCAGGGACAGGAGCTCACAATGCTATGGCTATCTGAGGAGCCTTAGACAGCTGATGGCTTCTGAAGTAGGGACAGTCAGCTTTCCTTAGCAGTATGACTCCTGGTAGGTGGAACATGGCCCAGGGGGAGGCCAAATCCAAAATCGGTAAGATTAAAGCAAAAATAATAAAACAAACACTAAAAGAACAAAGATTCTGTGAAACAAAGAGCAGGTCCTTTGAAAAAGTAAACAAGATTGGCAGAGAAGATTCAAATTAGTAAAGTGAGATATAAAAAGGGGGACATTATAGGAGATAATAATATTTATATTTAGGCTCCCACAAAGCCAGAACATGAGAGGAGTGGGGGGAGGGGGAGAAGAGAGGGAGGAGGGGGGGAAAAGGGAGATGGGGAGGGAAATGGGAGGCGGGGAGGAGGCGGAAATCTTTTTTTTCAATAAAAAATTATATTTAAAAAAATAATATTTATATTTACAAGCTTACTAAGGAATACTTTGAAAGTATTCTAAAAAGCTGCAAAGTCTAAAGAAAAATGAGTAACTATCTAGATGTATATGATTCAAAAAACTGAACCTAAAGAATGCAAAAATCCTAGTATATTAGCAAGTAAAGAGACTGCTAGAGGAATCAGGTTTTCCCAAACAGTGAAGTCAAGGCTAGATGCTTCACTGCTTAGAATGACCAGATGTTTAAAGAACTAATGCCAATGTTCCTGAAACTATTTTATAAAGTGGAAGTGAAGGAAGGGTTACAAATTCACTATATGAAGCCATTATTACTTTGTCATCAAAAGCAGATAACAGTGCAACCAAAAATGAAGACTACTGACAGATATCTCTAACAGACTCAAAATCCACGATGGATTACTTATAAACTTAATTCAACAAATTGTTTAAAAGATCGTATACCATGATGTACGGAGATATTAATTACTTTCATTCCAAGGATGCAAAGCCAAAGGAGCCTCTTCAAAGGACTGCAGTAGCTCAGAAAATAATACCTGATGATAGCTGGAAGTGACAAACAGGACTGCAAGAAATTTCAAGCAATTTCAGCACATTCAAATCAATATATGTAAGAAAAAAATCAGTTCAAGAATCACATGATCATCCTAGGAGATGGAGAAAAGGCCTTTGGCAAAGCTCAGGGTCCCTTCATCATAAAAGCCCTGAAGAAACTAGGAATAGAAGGGACATAACCTCAAGGGAATAGATATTATATATGACAAACCTACATCTAACTTTATACTAACTGAGGGGAAATAAAAAGCATTTCCTCTAAAATTAGTAATTAGGTAAAAAAGAAAATATCCATTTTATCTGTTTTTCTTCACCCAGCACTTGAAGACTTAGCCGCAGCAATAAAGAAAGAAAAGGAAAGGAAAGACAACTATAAAGGAGAAGTCACATTATCCCTCTTTCACTTATGGTCATACCACTCTGAAGGCACGCAATCTTGTCACATTATTCCTCTTTCCAAATGATAGAATCTTATACTTGAATTCTAAAGCCTGCCCCAGAAAGTTCTTAGGCCTGATTAGCACTTTCAACAATGTAACAAAATGCAATATAAATATTGACAAATCCATAGTGTTTCTGTACACCAATAACAAACTTACTAAAAAAAATAAGCGATTTTGAAAATCCATTCACAATACCTTTAAAAAACAATGCCTAGCAGTAAACCAAACCAAGGAAGGAGGCGGGGCTTCTCCTAAGAAACTTCAAAACACTGAGGGAAGATACTAAAGAAGATACCAGAAATACCAGAAATACCAGAAGACAGAAGCACCCCCATATCCATATTGGACAATCAACACCGTGAAAATAGCATATCACTGAAAGCAGTGCTCAGATTCAGTGCAATCCCTATAAAAAACTATGGTGAAATTCTTCAAAGAGATAGAAAAATACAATTTTAAAATTCATTTGTAAGCACAAAAGACCCTGAATCACCAAAGCAATCATAAGCCAAAAGCGTGGCTGGATGAAACACAATATCTGACTTCAAATTAAACCACAGGGCCATAACAACAAAACCAGCATGGTATTGGCACAAAGCCAACAAGAAGACCAACAGAATGGAGTGGTAGACCCAGGAATGAAGCCATACAACTCCAGCCACCTGGGATTTACAAAGAAGATTTAACGCAGCTTAGAGGAAGGAGCCTCTTCGCCAAACGGTGCTGGGGAAACTGGATGGGGGTAGAACCCAACTCTCCCACTCCGTGGAAGAACCAATTTGTTTATCAAACATTTCAAGCCTAGAAAATTGAGCCTGCCAGGGGAGACACTCCAACACAAAGGGGAGGTTTGTTCAGGAAGGACTCCGGTAGTTCAGCAAATAATAGCTAGAACTGACAAGCAGGACGGTATGACATTTCAAAGCCTTTCCACATCAAAGACAACATTTGGCAGGGTGAATAGGCAGCCTACAGAATGGGAGAAAAGCTTGCTAACTATATATGTGACAAGGGATTAATATCTAGACTCTATAAAAACTCGGAAAGTTAAACTCCAAAGAGAAAAATCCCCCAGCCAATAAATAAACAAATGAATTGAACAGACAGTTCTCAAAAGAACAAAGGTTCAAGTAATGAATTAACACACACACACACACACACACACACACACACTTGTTCAGCATCTTAATCCATCAGGTAACACAAGTGAAACTATACAAGATTCCATCTCACCCCTGCCGGAATGGCTGTCATTGGATGATGATAAATGCTGGTGAGGAGGTGACAGAAAGGAGTCCTTATTACCCGCGGGTGGGGATGCAAGCTTGCACAGCCACTACAGAATTCACTATGGAAGTTACTCAAAAAGCCAAAAGTCAGACTATCATATGACCTATACCATCTCTGATTAAGGTAGCCAAGTAAATCTAAGCCACGCACATCATGGAGATACTTCTGCTCTCATGTTTATTGCTGTGCTCACAAATAGCCAAGACAGGGAAGTAGCCTAGAGGCCCACCAACAGATGAGTGGATGAAGAAAATACGGCATTTGGACACAACAAAGTTTTTCTTTTCAGTCGTAAAGAGGAATGGCATTTTGCCATCTATAGAGAAATGGGTAGAATTAGAAAAAGCTGGGTTAAAAAAAAGCCAGGCTCAGAAGGACAGATGCCACGTGTTTTCTCTCATATGTAGTATCCAGAATAGAAAAATGTAAATAAACATGGAATAAGAGCATAGAAAGGGACTATGGTGGGAAAGAGAGGCATCCACAGGGAAAGGGAGAGTGATGGTGGGAGAAAAGACAAACGTTGCGTGTGTCCATATTCTACACATGAGGTCTATGTGTTGTTCTTTTAAAAAAAAAATGCTGCAAGATCCCCACGGCAGTAGGCAGCAGAAATGCTGTAGGTCCCAAATGGTGGTGGCGGGCCATGTGGTGGCAGGTAGCGGGCCCCAGGCAGAGATGGCTGCTGGTCCCTGAGCAACGGCTGGTCCCAGGCAGGGAGACACATGGCGGGTGGGCAGAAGACAGAAACATGGATAGACATGACATGCAGGGTGAGGCTGAATGTTTATTCAGGGGGTTATGGAGGAGAAAGGGTGAAGGGGGGGACAGAGAGAGAGGGAGAGAGAGAGAGAGAGAGGAGAAGAAAGAGACAGAGAAGGGGGAAGCAGAGAAGTGGGGAGAGAGGCAGAAGCGAAGCTGCCTCTCCGAGAGGAAGATGGAAAAAAGAGAAAGCTCAGGCCGGAAGCTGGAGATCAGCCTGCCTCAGCGGATGGGGGAGGGAGTGGGCGTGGCTTGTCTCTTAAAGGGACCAATACCATAACACTATGTGTCATGAAAACACAAGGGGTGTTAAGCACAGTGAAGAAAACCATCAGCAGGAGGTGAGGGTTTGGGGGTGTGTAATGGGGGTGACGTGAGAAGAACACAGTGATGGGTGTCAAGTCTCACTCAGTACCCGTGGCTCCTTCTAGCACTTCCCACCCTACCCATCTCTAAACCTTTTTCTCCCAGGACTGGGCATTCCTTCTGCCAATTTGTAGTCCCTGTATAACTCAGCCATTTTGACAACATTCTCAGTTGCTCTCTTGGTCTCCTGGCTCACTCTTGGGCTCTTGACTCCTGGTTCCTGTCTCCTCTCTCCTTACATGGCCCAGTTCAGTCTAGACCCTTCCAGAAGCCCCTGGCTCTTCTATCCCTCATATCTACAATAAACCTCTTTAACCATGTCTTGGACTAATCATGTCCTCATTTTTCATTCAGTAGACATGTATGTAAATATCATAATGAAATTCATTATTTTACATGCTAACTTAAATAACAAAAATTGTTATTAAAACGTAGTTGCTCTTGTTATTATGGTTATAACCTGGGATTAAACACTAAGCATTATCAGATATCCCAATATGCTTTTCTTTAAAGTATTCTTTTTTTTTTCTTTTCAGTTTTTTTGAGACAGGGTTTCTCTGTGGGACAGTCCTGGCTGTCCTGGAACTCACTCTGTAGACCAGACTGGCCTTGAACTCACAGAGTTCTACTTCCCAAGTGCTAGGATTAAAAGCATGCCCCACAATCGCCCAGCTAAATTATTATTCTTAAAGTAGATTTCTCTCTGAGGAAAGCCTCAGCTGTAGCTCTTATTGGCCACGTCATCTAGGGCGTGCTCACAGAATGCTTCATTGCATCTCTTCAACTGCTCAGCCTGGTGTCTCTGTCCAGGGGCTTTCATGCTCGGCTTATTAAAGAACGGGCCAATGGGCATCTGATGTTCTTGAAAGGAAGGAATTTCACTTACATCCCATCGTGGATGAAGGCTTTTCCCCTTTCTCAAAAAAGAGTAAATCAGTGGTGCTCGAGATGTGTTTCAGAGACAACAAACATCAGCTCTCAGGGAATTCGTAGGTTCTGAGGAGATCAATTGGCAAGAAATATTTCAAAGTGACCCTATAAGCTTGTTAGTAGGCCACCACTCTGCAGCTCTGACACACCTCCCAACTCCCACGGGGAAAACAAAAAGCACACAAATGTTCCTTAGGATTGAACATGTAGTATTTCACTGCCAGGTCCCAGTCTAGCTGCTTCATAGAAGCTGCAGGCAGATCCAAATGAAGCTAATATTCCAACACGTCACATAGACTCTAGTCAAGGCCTGTGGATGGAAGCCACCTGCTGTGGTGTGTGCCTGTGATCCCAGCATTTAGGAGACAGAGACAGGAAGAGCAGGAGTTCAGGTTATCTGCATCTCTATATGGAGTTCAAGACCATAGAGAGCTACAGGAGGCCTTACCTCAGAGATGGAAATAAACTTTTATATCACACAAAAACCAGATCATTTTCCTGCTGACACACATAGAGGATTTAAATTGGACCTTTAATTCATGAAATAAAACTGAATATGTTCAGGAAAGCATTTAGAATTGCCAAGTGTGCAGAGAACCATTAGATACCAGTGCTGAAATGGCCAAGATAACGCCCTTAACTGGCAGACACATTAGAGGACAAATGATCTTGAAGCACACAGTGCAAACTATCAGCAGAAAAACACAAGACATAAAAATGAACCAAGAGAAAATTTCATAACTTAAAACTAAAATGGCTCAAAGAATGAAATAAGTCATATCTGCCTTTGAGATGGCATATCAGGAAAAGATGTTTGAAGATTAAACAGCCACAGTTTTCCAAATCTTATGAAATGCGTGATTCTGTGTGTTCTTGAGTTCCAACAAATCTCAAGCATTTTAGGTCTGGAACCATCCACACCCAGACACATTACAATGAAATTACTGAATACTAAAGACAGAGATAAGAAATGATAAGATAATGATCAGGCTCAAGATAAGGAATGATTTCTGACAAGGGAATGATTGCTTGAACGGCTCCAAGCCTCTCCTCGGAGGCCACAGAGGCCAAGGGGTGTGAAGCGTGTGAAATTGCTAAAAGAAACTTGTCAATGTGCCGAGAAGCAACTGTTGAGTGCTCAGCCCTAAAAATGACTTCTCTATTACCCCTCCAAGGCCCATAGAGTGTCACAAAAGAGGGCCAAAAGAATGTAAGAGCTGGGGGTGGGGTGGGGAGTGCTGTGAAATGTGCATGCCCGGACAGGACACAGCCCACAGCCGTGTGTTCCTGAACTCACCCAAGCTGTGCTTTCCTGCACAAGATTGGACCCCCCCTTCACCATTCCATCACGGAAGGATACACGAGACCTCATGCCTCTCTGAGGCAAGAGTGACAGTAACAGTTAATAGCAGCCCAGAGAGGAAGCATCTTTTCCTCCATAGTAGAACCACTGGCCATTTCCCCGTGCTCCAGGAGATGATACCCCACCGACCCAGGTCCATGCGGGCCACCCTAATTAAACCCAGGGGCTACAAGGGAAATAAAGATAAAGACTGTAGAAGTAGGAAGGGGACATGCTGGGAAGACACCCAGCAGTGGGAGTGGAAAGAGGTTGAGAGAGGGAAATGGGGGTGAACGTGAGCACAAAACACTCGGCACATGTATGGCACTGCCGAACAACAAAAAGAGGAATATTCAAGATAACAGGACCGCCAACCCCAAATTCTATATCCTGTTGAAAGAAAGGAAGAAAGAAAGGAAGGAAGGAAGGAAGGAAGAAAGAAAGAAAGAAAGAAAGAAAGAAAGAAAGAAAGAAAGAAAGAAGAAAGGAAAACTATCAATCATGCAGGAGCGAAGGGAAGTACAGACTCCTCAGGGTAAGCAGCTCATAGAAGGATTGAAGGACAGCTGAGGAACATCCTTCACCAAAGGGCGGTGTGCCGACAGGACAGAGGTGGGGGTTAAGGATGAACACAGAAATGGGGACGATAAGAGCAAGGGGAAGCCACATCGCTCCTCTCTTGACTTCTTGACAGTTTGGATAATGGTTGACAGCAAACACCGCTTGTTTTGTTTTCAGCTTATGTAGCCACAGTGCATGAGACAGCTACAGGAAGTGTCATGGTGAAGGAGCTGGTGAGATGGGCAGGTGTCTGTGCAGTTCAAAATGGCTACGGATCTACTCAAAGGAGAGTATGGAAAGTGTGTCTTTTGGGATCCCCTCATAACACCATACTCTGGGATGGGGGGTGCTCCTAAATGAATTCCCATTGTGTGATCAGGGTCAAGGGCCAATGGACTACAAAATATAAAAATAGAATCCTGACTCCTATTTGTCTGTTACACCGTTCCCATCTTTAAGAGACACAGTGAGAAGTGGAGCCTAGAAAGTGTGGAAAGTGATTCTGAACGCAGCATGGGAGATTACAGGGCCTAAGCAATGGCTGAGGAAATGGCCTGCTGAGTTCAGATGGCAGACAGGTGCCTCTTCCCTTCCCCTGGATTGGAAATCAAGACTATAGAGTAGACATTTGCATTTCTTGATTCCTGAGGATTGCTAAAGCTCCTCATGAGGGGACTTTAAAGAAAACAAATAACAAATTTATTGTTGCGATATTTGAATGATGCCCCTAACACTAAAATGTTATTCATGGGCTTTAACTAAACCCAATGAGACATCTATGGAATTCACATGCAATTCTATTATATGTTGTATGTTTCTTTTGGGGCAACTAGTGATAGACACATTTGGGTCATGTGTATACAGCCATAAGAATTAAGATTTGGGTCAGGCATGGTGTCACACACATTTAATCCAAGTATATCTCTGGGTTCCAGGACAGCCAAGGATAGAATGAGACCCTGTTTTAATAATAATATTTGTTTTAATAATAATAAAAATATACAAATAGAAATTATTATTTGATTTTGGTCCTTCTTTAAAAAGAAAAAAGGAAAGCAGAGGTTATAGCAGACAGAGAGTAAGCTGCCTCCAGAGTGAGCGCCCTGAAGCCGTGGATCGGAGCCCCCACATCAGAGACTAAGAAGACATGCCTCGATTTCTATAAAATGGATTCATAACTCAACAGACATTGCTACTTCACAACTCCATTAAGATGAGCCTGGCACGGACTTGGGTGACCCACAGATGCTTGTCTTTCTTTTCTGCCTCTTCCCTGGGGACACGGGAGGTCCTTAGAGAGGAGTAGCTCTGCATCTGGGAGGAGCTTTGCAGGCCAGGATGCAGACCTTCCTGGAAGACAAGTGTGACTGAAGCTACCCAGCCTCTTGGCTTGGCGGGGAACTCGCCATTCACAGGACAGCTAATCCCTCTCTTCACACTGTGCTCAGCTGGCCTATTCACACAGTAGGTGTGGCTGCACGGATGGAGTGTGTGCACTCTTCCAGATCATGGAGGCAGGATGGAAGGGGGTGGACAACAGAGCAACGCAAGTGTGTATGTGTCTGTTTCGGGCTGCAGCTGTGGATTTCCCCAGATGAATTTTAAAACCAGTCCAAATTCATCAAGTTCTTCTGAAGACCCCTCCGCACCAGCCCTGTGCATCGTGCTGAGAGGCCTCTGTGGGTAAGAAGACGGAACTGGGAAGGGACCGGACTCCGGGCTTCTTCCACTGAACCAGTCCCACTGTTACCAAATATCTGGTCCCAGGTCCTTCCTGCAGCATGGACCTCGGTTTCACCATTGTTAGGTCTGAGGGCTGCAGCAGACTGGACTACGGCACCCAGGGTTGCTTCCTAACTCTGGTTCAGAGTTAAATTGAGGAAAATAGAAGCCATGAAAACCAGAACACCTTGCAGACTGGGCTGTTGGATCAGGCATCTGTTACTAAGCTCCCTATCTCCCCGCCCCTCCCCGCCATCCTTACTTGGGATTTTAACTTGCCAAGCCTTACTTAGCACCCATCTATTGGTCAGGAGACCAGCGGAAGCGCTTTTATGAACCGGAGCACATTGCTGAATCTCCGCAGCCTCCATCTGCAAAATAAGATGTGGTTTAAAGAGTCTCCAAGGTCTCTTCCAACTCTGATTTTCTGAGTCATTGGCTTTACAGTGAAACAAAATGGGGGAGGGATCTAAAATAAACTCTCGCTTTTAACAAAAAACTGGGGAGGCCATCACTCAACCCCTGCGTTTGACTTGTAGCCCCTACCCTCCTAGAAGAGGCAAGCGCAATGCCTAAAGCTGTGAGTCCGGAAAGGGGGTGGCCAACACTGCACAGCTCCGCCCCTCTTTGGCACTCATTCGCTTCATCTGCTGAGTATTTCATTAGAACTGGCGAGGGTGCTCAAAAGAAGCCAAGGCCAAGGGGGCAGGAAGGAGTCTCCTTGTTCTTGCTCGCTCGCTAGAGAGAGCCAGCAAACCAGCACACAGCTGGGACAGGTCTCTGTCTAGGTCACTCCCCTGCTGGGAGCATTGGATGGCGGTCTGCGTTCATCAGCTCAGACATGTTCCTGGGAGGACTCTTGACTTCGGAGGGGTTGGGCCTCTCAGCAGGGTCACTGGCTGTCCCCATCCTGGCCCCACATGGTGTCCTGGGAAGCCACATTTCCAGGGCTGCATCTGTGGCTGCAGAGGGGACCTGGAGATGTCAGTAAACCCAGGCAGGAAGTAACATAGAGTGGATTCAACCTGGAAAAATGTGGCCATTGCATCTGGGGATAAATAAGCAGAAACACAAATACTCAGGTGGGAGGCGGATGCCTGGAACGGGTTGCAACCGGCCAGCATTTGGACAGGAGCTTGCAATGTGATCCAGTGACAGAGAAATTGCCAGGGGATTTGTGCAAGGAGGTGATACCCCAACAAGAACCAGGAAGGAACAAGGTGGAGCCAGGCAGCTATTTCGGGGCTCTTGGGAGGCTAGCATGGTGACCAAGCTGAGATGACAGAGGAGACACCTTGGACTACAGAGAGCCGAGACCATGGCAACTGTCTGAAGCCTAGCACAGGGTCAGGAGGTGAGGTGTGGCCGAAAAGACCCTGAGACTTGTCGTGAACATCAGCTGTGACTGTGAAGCTCCAGCAATTGATCTTTTGGTCAACACCACAGAACATGGTAGGTGGAGGAACCTAAATCAACAGAAAACACTCAAGTTCAAGTACTGGAGTCAGTGTGACTTGTCCCAAGTCAGAAACAGAGCCAGCGAAAGGGCTCTGGTCTACAATGAGATTCGCTCTTCCCCAGGCCTATAATCTTCCCATTGCTTCATTGCCTGGGACATGAGAGCCTCAAAAGAAAGCTCCTGAGACAAATCTTCACGTACATTAAACCCAGAGGGGCCAATCAACTGCACGCCATCTGCCTGGTGCCTGTGCCACCACATAGTTGCTCTTGAGGGATTTAGGTCAGACCTTAAGAAGAACTTCCTTCTTGAGTTTTGAGATATTACATGAATAAGCAAAAGAGGCAGCTTAGACGCTCTCTTCTTTTAAAGGTTCATTAGGTAAATTGTGCTTAGTGTATAAATAGGAGACATCCTCTCGATAGTGGAAGTTAGAGGGGCACCCTGCTTCAAGCAAAAATGAATTTCAAATCCAAGCTTTAAATGTCCAAAAGATTATCGTGAGGGTTGATGAGAATAATAGAAATCAGTCACGGTAGCAGTAAGTCAGTTTAATCTTAAAATAGGTATTCCATGTGGTGAGCTAGACTCTTAGATCAAACAACAGCACAGAGATGGAGGGCTTCTCAGAGGCCCGAGGAACCACAGCAATAGGGACATCTTCCTGGGGATCATCTTGTGGGACAGCTGCCCCTCCCTCCTTTCCTAAAGTTGTCCCAAGATTGGGACGCCAGGTTTGGTGCTTCATCACAAATGTCCCTCAAAATGATCCGCAGGAAGATGTCCCTATTTCTGTGGATGCTTGAGCCCCTGAGAAGTCCTTCATCTCTGTGCTGTTATTTGATCTAGAAATCTAGCTTGCCACATGTCAGAGCCTCTCCCTGGCCCACAAGGCACCACCAAGACTCTAGTTAAGATCTGACTTAACACAAGGTCATCTCGGCTGTGAAGAACAATGAGAGCACTTGAAGAAGCTTCGGATCTAAGATTAAGAAGATGGAAGAGCGGGGAATGCCTGCATTTCCAGGGTGCCACCTGAGGCGTGGTGATGAGCGTCATCTCATAACACCGTTCATCTCCCCACCCAAGACAGAGCTCTCCCCCACACCAGGTAACAACGTCTTCAAAGCCACGCAACTAGGTTTCTGCAGAAAATCAAAGGAGTGGGGAATACCATGCAATGTATCCAAAGAAAAGTGGGACACCATACAATGTATCTGAAGGAGTGTACAAACACACATCACTCACTCACTGAGCTGGGATGCAGAGTCCATCTGGCATTGGAACTGGGCCTTCCACCAGAACTTCCTCCTTCTAGGAATTTCTGCCTGCCCCTACCATTCTCAGTTCCTGTTGTTATAGTGAGACAGGATGTGTGGGAAGAGGAAGGGAGAGCAGAAAGAGAGAGACAGAGAGAAGACAAGGTCGGCGCAGACACTTTGCAATTACCCATATGGGTAGAAGTGTCATGTGGATAAGCCACAGCCTGGAGGGAATTATGCTGTGCATTGGGGGCCAGG
Organism: Alexandromys fortis; assembly: GCF_014885135.2. Taxonomy (NCBI): domain Eukaryota; kingdom Metazoa; phylum Chordata; class Mammalia; order Rodentia; family Cricetidae; genus Alexandromys; species Alexandromys fortis. Next base: position 396,580 of record NW_026068027.1, read on the forward strand.
AGAGCCTAGCCTAGCCATGTAATTCTGCCTGACTTAGGTTTGGATTAATGTCTGAATTAGCTTCCCTTCCCTGAGCATCCGCACAGCAGGCTGGAATGACCCAGAATGCAAGAGGCAGTGAGCAGATTAGGCCTGGTGTGATTAGCCTCGATGTGGCAGGAACAGCAGGTTTACACGGTCACCCTGTGTGGTGCAGGGCCATCTCCAGCCTTTTTCTTTCACTGAACCCTGCCGTCACAGACGGTGCTCCCTGTATAACTATGCTCCTCCTCACAGGGCCTGGGAGGCCTCTGCTCTCAAGAGGTGTTTCATCCCACAGGCCACAGAGCTGACACACATCAGGCTCGGAAGTAAGCAGCTTAAGAAGGCCAGGGTGAAGGAAGGAGGGGGCAGTCCCATCTGGAGCCAGGACCATTGCAGAGGAGCCAGTGCGGTGTGATTCCGGGGCTCTGCCCTTCTTGTTGGTGCTGCTTTGATCACGGCTTTTCCAGAAGGGCGGCTATAGTCAACCCGGAGAGCCAGAACAAGGGAACAACTATGCTCGAAGAGAAAGAGGAACCCCTGAAGGAGAAAGCAGAGAGTGCCTAGAAGAAGTGTCTTCAGGATCCACCCCACCCCTCCTGGGTGTCCAGAGACAGAAAGAAGTGGGGCAACTAGGGACCTTCTTAGCTAGGTTCTGTTACCATGTGCTAGCATGCCACAGTGGCCCCTCTGTGTGACAGTACCCTCGCAGGGGCTCCAGATGTTCCTGGGCCCCAACCCTCCACAGCCCAGGCACTGACTGCACCTTAGGGTCAGTCTAGCCTAGCCTTCCAGGAACCCTGACTACCCTCCACCCTTGCCTTCCGGCTCTAGACGCATCCATTCTTCTCAGGAGTAACCCGATGCAGACTGAGTCTGACTGAAAGCATGGCCCTAGGGACTTCCAGTAGATAGAGAAACCCCCACTGTCCCAAGACCACCACCTCACATTTAGATTTGATAGGAAGGGAGACAGAGAGAAGCCAGGAACTGAGCCTCTGTTCTTCACTCCTGGACCCTTCTAAACACCCAGTACTCTGATTCTGGGAGAGAGGACCACCCTTCCCTATTCTACACACAGAGGGTGGGAACAGAAGGATGCTACAGCCACTGAGTTCAGGCTCGGGTCCAGATCCTGGGTGGCACAGCTTACTCAAGTCACCAACTCCCTGCTACTTTGGACTAGGGAGCATGCTGTTCAGGGATCACTAGGTCCCCTCAAGTCTTCTGACCACTGCCTCTCCTGAGACAGTTGCGTTCCTTCAGAAGATGGGGGAGGGGCTGGAGAGAGGCTTCAGTGGTGAAGAGCACTGGTCGCTCTTCCGGAAGACCCAGATTTGATCCCCGTTCCAATCATGGTTGCTCACAAATGTCTGTGACTCCAACCCCAGGGCACCCAAGGTCCTCTTCTGGTCTTTGAGGGCACTCACTGCTTGTGCACGTTACACAGACACGCAGGCAGGCAGAATACCCATACACACAAAACAGAAGTAAAAGTTAAAAATTGCTTTTAAAAAATGAAGATGGGAAAGAAGCTTGACTCGGCTCATATGGTGGAAAACACAAAAGGATCTAAAAGTGGAAAAGTGAGCAAAGTGGCTAGTCCTATGTCAAGCTAGAGCCATCGTGAAGAGGGAACCTAACTGAGGAAATACCTCCACTGGGTTGGCCTGTGCACAAGTCTGGGGTGAATTTTCTTGATTAATGCACGAGAGCCCAGCCCACTGCAGGTGGTGCCATGCCTCGGCTGGTGGTCCTGGGTGCAATAAGAAAGCAGGCTGAGCAAGCCATGAGGAGCAAGCCAGTAGGCAGCCTCCATGGCCTCTACATTAGCTCCTGTCTCCAGGTCCTGCACTGCGTGAGTTCCTGTCCTGATTTCCATCCATCATGTACTGTGATGTGAACGTGTAAGTGAAGTAAACCCATTCCTCCCCACGGCACGGTCAGTGTGTCATCGCACCAGTAGAAACCTTAGCACACTGGGGAAGCCAACTTGGTTCCGTCTTATTATACTTCACAACTCGTGAAATATTCCCTCGGGAAGCTGTCAGTTACAGATCACAAACACGAGACAGAGCCAGTGTGGTCAAGAACTTGCACAAAGATGCCATGTCAGGGAAGCTGTGTGCCAAGGAAGCAGACCCTTCACTCTCTACATCCAGATTTCATCCCAGGGTGACACACTGCTAGGGAAGAGGACACAGGTCACCTCCTGATTTTCTAATCATTCACCAAGCAGTCCATGCTCACAGGTTATGACCCAGGTCACTCTAGACATGGCTTCCCACCTCCACAGTGCACCCTGGGAACAGTAGATGGCAACAGGCACATTCAAATCACACACGGGTAGTGTGCACAGGGAACCAGCAGAAGGCTCACCCAAGCTCTAAGGGCCCCACAGCTTCTGCCCTGAAACCCATGTGAGTTCCTGGGTTTGCACCCAACAGAGGTAAGAGCTCAATAGTACATCCGTCACATCCCTCCCCTCCTGACTGAATATTCCTAAAATGATGCAGAAAGCCATAGGCCCTCCCAAAGCTGTGGGCTAGCTAATCAAAAGATCCCAGGATGGAAGAGCTCTGAGATTCAGGGACATGATCTCAACCCTAAACTCCTTCAAATCCTTGGTTCCTAAATAGAAACTCAGTGTGGTAGATAGAACACCATTAACACATGATCCAGGCCCAAGTCCTATTGGGTCTAACATAATACAGTAGAATGAATCAGATGAGGCCCCACCCAAGCTAACAGTGCCCCAAGCTTGGTTCACATTCTGTAGACATCAAATGACCCCGGGGTTCCCTGCGAGCCCCCAAGACCACATCGTAAGTCCCCTGAATCTTGTTAAGAGGTTCACAAACATTCTGATTTCAGCTGAGCTTCTGGGCAGTTGAAGACAGAAGACGGAGTTCTGTCCTGGTTTGATTTCTATTCTGTGACCAAAGGCAACTTGGGCAGGAAAGGGTTTATTTGGCTTAGACTTCCACATCACAATCTGTCACGAAGGGAAGTCAGGGCAGGAGCTCAAGGCATGACGTGGAGGCAGAGACCGTAGAGGGATGCTGCTCACTGGCTTGCTCCCCTTGACTTGCTCAGCTACCTTTCTCATATAAGCCAGGACCAACTGTCCAGGGGAGGCACTGCCCACAGTGGACTGGGCCATCCACATTAATCATTAATCATTAATCAAGAAAATTTCCCCACAGACTTGCCTATGGGCCAATCTTGTAGAAGCTACCACTCAGTTGAGGTTCCCTCTTACTAGATGACTCCAGCTGATGTACAGTTGACACTCAACCATCAGAGGTCCCCCAAAAAGCATCTGTCCTTTTTAGTAGACGCAAATCAGCAAACAGCCCTTCCAGATGCCCCTGACTTTATTCCCACCATAGCTGTCATCTTGGATCTCCTTCTACTTATCATCTACAGACCAGGAATGCTGGAGATACGTGGAATGAGTTATGACTTCTGTTGGTGACCTGCCCATAAGCAAATGCCTTGTCTCTTTTTGAGACAGGTCGCCACTGCACACACACCTTCTAACCCACACACCCAAAACAAGAGTCAGTCTTCCAAACACAATACACAGTTGGATATTCTAGGTTAGGGAAGGTAGGACAGGAAGGGGCCTTGGAGACCCACAGGACCCAGTTCTCTTCGGAAAACACTTTGCAAAGATCAATAAACTCCCTGAATATTTATTCCCAATATTCAAACTAGGAATAGCCTTGCAGATAGATCCATGGTGCATGAGACATCAACAAAAAAGTTGGGTAGCCAACTCTGTGACTTTTTATGCACATTCTTCCACTTTTCTGCCCTCCTCTACTGTAAGAAGAGTTGACAGAAGATACATAAGAAAAAGTAAAAACAGAGAAAGTTACTGTATTGACACAATTGCTCAGTGACTGGGAATGTGTGAAATTAGTAATATATTTATTTCTATTCTCCAGTGTTATTTCAGTTCGGAACCTTTTCTGTGATACTGGCCTCTAGTTCAAGGGTTGGGGCATGCTAGGCTGACCTACATCCCAGCCCATCAATTTTTATTTCAGTACAGACTGCCTCAGCCCAGGCTATGTAAAATCAGTATTGTCAGACTCATAATGTGGGAAATAATGATATACAACTAATCCTTTCCTGTCCCACATGAAGTCTCAGCTCCAGGAAACCAGTAAGTTAAAGAGAGCAGAACCCAGGCGCAGACAGATGTCCCAGGATGCTCACTCCCTTACTGGGCCCAAACACATCGTGACACTAACCACCTGCCTCCAAAGCACAGCAGCTGCACTAGTAACCAATTCACAGATCTCCAAAACCATGCCTCCCAAAAAGCCTTCCTGGGACCTTTCTAAGCCTTTCAGTTCCCAGGCAGAAGCTGCAAGGGGCCCCAGCTGTCCTCCCTTCACACAAGACAGGCTAGACTCCTGATAGGTGTCTATGTTTGGGGGAAGGTATTCAAGGGTTTATCAACTTTTTTGAGACTTGGAAACCCAAGACATACCAGTGAAATACATTTCATCCCTGGACTGTTTGTAAATGGACGAAAAAGACAAGAAGACTAAGTTTTTATAAAGGGGGTTTTCACGAACAAATAGGAGCTGGGGATATGATCAAAATGCTTGCCCAGTGAGCATGCTGACTTGAGTTCAGATCCTCAGCACCCATGAGAAAGCAGAATGTGGCAGTCCCTACCTGAAATCTTGACACAGGTTAGGCAGAGGCAGGAGAATCCTTGGTGCTCATTGGTCAGTCAGTGTAACCTGCTTGATGAGCCCTAGGTCCTGGAGAGAGATGCTGTCTCAAAAGATAAAGTGTGCGCTCCCAAGGACTCACACCCAAAGCTGGCCTCCATAGGCACACGTATGCACACACACACACACACACACACACACACATGCTTACACACCTGCAATCACAGAAATGTGTGCACCCATGCACATACATTTTTAAAGTGTAAGTAAATGTATGAAATTAGTAATATAATTACTTCTATATTCACACATTAAATAAAACCTACCACCACACCAAAAATATGCCACAACTCAAAAAACATTACATAGAGATGAAAGCAAAAATTTTAAAGATTCCTACCAGGACCAAGATGTGACACAAACCTATGGTCATTCCTACTAGTGACAAAGTCACAGAAACACACAATAACATAGAGATTTGTCTATAACTTTAACTTTAGTAAAAGCTAACTTTCAGTTAGTGATGTGGTTAGTTTCCTCCATCTGAGTTTCTAGATTCTAACCATGAATTCCATTTACAAAATCCAGAAAGATAGAGAACTGCTCCCACATCCCAATGGCCCCAGAGGTTATCAGCTATAGCTGACCAACAGTGGCAGGAGAGGACATTAAGAACTGAGGTGTCCCCACCCACTCACAGTCTGTCAGTGGAGGTTGACCCATTCTGCTGTGCACAAAACCCACTGCAGTTAAACTCTCTTTGGTGGCTACCCTTTGCTGTCATTGGCATTTAGAATCACCTTGGAGATCAGTGAGGCACATCTGGGGATGTCTATGATGAGACTCCCAGACAGGATTAACTGAGTGGAGAGATACACCCTGGCTGAGGGCAGCTTCATCCCTCTGAAGTCCAGACAGCAAAGGGAAGGAGGGGGAGAAAGCCAGCCTAGTGCCAGCTTGGCCTGTTATCTGCTTCCTGTCTGCCATGAGAAAATACTCTCTGGTACATGCTCCCAACGCCATGATGTTCTTCCCAAGTACATGAGGCCAAACAACCATGGAGTGAGCCCTCAGAGATCAGGAACCAATTAATCTTCCCTCCTTTAGGTTATTTCTGTCAGGCTTTTGGACAGAGCGGCAATAAAAGTATACAGTCTGAATGTGCACAGCCCACACTGGCATCTTGGGGTAACTGCAGGTGAATCCTTCCTGAAGGTTTGGTAAACATGGGAACACAGCTCACTCACATCTGCCTGGACCCCATCAGGTGGAACAGAGGTGGGGAAGGTGGCTTAACCAGGTGGTTTAAGGCAGGCTTAGGAATTCCCACATCACTCTCCCGAGACTAATTCCACATTTTGCTGAGCTTCTGTGTGGCTCTCTCGTTAAGTCTACCCCACCTTGAAAGCATGGACTTTCAAGTCTCATTAGCCCCTGTGTCACCAAGCCCAGGACCCAGTGCTTAGATGGGGCTTCAGAAATGTCGCAAATTGAGAAACAAGAGAGAGGGGTCCAAATACTGCGTCCACCAGCTTCCTCCCTCAGCCGCCTTTCTATCTCTGCAGTTAGAGGCACAGCACAAGCATTGGGCAATGACCTCTGGCTCACAGGTGACAAACAGAAAGGGGGCTTCCTTCACAGCACATCTCCCGGAACCCAAAACACCCGGCAACGCCGCAGAAGCAACGATCAGTAGGGAAGAGACCGATTGCTGCCCATCTCTCTCTTCACCACAGAGACAGGGAAATGACCACAGGAAAGAGAAGTGATGTCGGGACACCTGGCAGCCAGCACAGCGCATTAATCGGGGGCCCCATCTGTGAACCCCAGTGCCATCAGACCTGGAACACTAGCTGGATTCCAGCCTGACAGGATGGTAACTTAGCTTCCAGGGAATCAGGCCGAGCAGTGCAGACGCTGGAACTCCCTGCCTTGTGTGCTTGCACACATTGTCTGTGGTCTTGGTCAACACTTGATTAAGACATTGAGTAGTGTAAGGAACTGCCAGCCACATCCTCTCCTGAGCTCCACAGTTCCTCCTCTCCAATGTGACTGGAAGAAATCACCCCAAATCTTCATGATTGTATCACTCTGTGATCCCATTTCTTTCCGAATAGCACGTGGTAACAGAGAACAAACAAAACACATGGCCGGAAAATTGGGTGCCCCGGGCCAGAGCCTTTCACAAGGGTAAGTGTGATCTGTGCCCTCTGGGATTATAGACTGGTTATGACAAGTTAGAACCCAGAAGTCTCTTTCCAGCACCTTTGAGAGCTCCAACGGACCACTAGAGGTGCCTGGTGGTAAGTGAGAGGCACAGATTGGGAAACTGGAGAAAGATCTCACCCAGATGGCTCTGTCTGCTCTCCAGAGATCCATCGCTCATTCAAATTCTTGACAATATATTGTCTCCACCGTTAGGAGGGTGAAGACCCAAAGACAGGAGAAAGGACTGGGAGTGAGGTTGCTAGGGTGAGCATCAGATGAGAAGACTGAATGCCCAGATTTACTCTTTTTTTTTTTATCATAAGGAAATAAGACACCTGGCTTGGGTGGGGTGGGGCTTCACCTCCATCGTTGCTTTCCTCTGGGTTCCTACCCCAGTTCTGCCCACTGAGATCTGGTCCCACCTACCCTTTTGTGGCTCTGCTCTCAGCTGTATGGTCTCAGGGGATGGGTGCCAGGCTGTCTTATTGGGTCCCTAAAGAAACCTCAAGGTAGGAAAGAGGCAAGAGAGAAAGAAGCCCAAGGCTCCAGCGTGCTGCTCTGGGGTGGGAGTGAGGAGCAAGGGAGATGCTCACACTCCTGAGAGCACAATAGTCACATGACGGGAGAGGGGACTAAGCGTCCCCCAACCCTGTGTCAGCACCACCTCCCACTGCCCAGGCCTGTCCTGGGAAAACACACCCCACCTCTCTTGAGGAGGCCAAAGACTGTGTCCTAATGGAGTCAGTCAGGCTCTGAAGACCCTGCTCCCACAGAAGCATGCCACCACCCTCGCTCCACCAGCTGCCTGCTTGGGGGATGCCTATGATATACTGCTTCAGGAAGATTCCATGGGACACTGTCACCCTGGGAAACCAAACAGCAAGACTTTCAGGATTTGAAGTGCCAGCTTTTCCCAGGAAGGAAAAGGAGAGCAATCTCTGGAATCCTAAGAGGAGAGGTTGGCTTGGTGTGAGCTTCGGAAGAGCAAGATGAGCTGCACCAAATCTCACCATCTCTCCTGGAAGGCTATGACCGCAGCACAAGGGACAGATGGTCACCCAGGTAGCCTAGTTCTCCAGAGGCCCAAGCTCTGGGGCCTATTACTCCATAGTTATTAATCCATAATAGAAAAGAGGGACACAGCACCCCTACTTCACTTCTCAAAACCTCAACTCCTGGCCCCTGCAGAGCTCTCTGTGGATTCTTGATGGGAGTGGCCCCCACCTACAGGACATTTGTGAAGGCTTAGTACCCAGTCAGAACAACATCATGCTTCATGGGACCACAGATCCAATCGGGAATTTCCCAAAGTCACCTATGTCCAATTCCTTCAAAGAAATGGTGTTTTAATCATCCAGTCATAGAAGAAGGAGGAGGAGGAGAAGAAGAAGAAGAAGAAGAAGAAGAAGAAGAAGAAGAAGAAGAAGAAGAAGAAGAAGAAGAAGAAGAAGAAGAAGAGAAGGAGAGGAAAAGATTCTTTCCCAAAAGACTCTTTAGGAAAAAGTCAAGAACTTTGTCACTGGTTTTAAGAAAGTAAAATGATTCCAATTCCCATGCCTTCACTCCTGTCTCCAAATGGACACACATTCCATATGTCCCTTTCCTGTCCCTTTGATGGGGTACATCTACTGTCAGATGCCCAGACCCACCGTCAGGAGATGGGCAACTGTCCTGTGGCTCAAACAGGAGTGCTCCCTGCAGGAAAGGGCTGCAGGCCCTTCTTTGTTCTCACCTGATACTAAGCAAGGGAGAAAAGTGCTTGGCACCTTGAAGGAAATGGGGGCCTCCCCGTCAGCACATTGCCCACTCTCTGCCCGACTCTGCCAGGAACAGTTCACAGAGCTGCTGAAAATGGCAGAACATGGACAATAGTGTCAGCATCAGGGACAAGGTCTCTGGTGCCCTAACACTGGGAAAACAATCCTCTTCAATCCAGGGGCATCTGAACCCCCTATGGATACCTTCCCTTCCACTCCTGTTCTGAAGATATAATTGCACGGACTTTGACATTCAAGGCCTGAAGGATACAGTGAGGTCTTGCCTGGAAGTGTCTGAACAATTCCCCAGGCTCTGTCTGCACTGCATACTGCACATGACTCAGGGACATGGCTCCCCAAATGATCCTGGTGACACCATGCCTCTCTGTCTCCATTCTGTCCTGCTGGCTCCGTTAGTCCAACACAGAAAGTTTGGAAGGTACAGGTGGACAGGTGGGACCTCCTAGCCCTTTCTCAGAGGTCTTCTCCAATTCACTCCACAGCCCCACCAGACTAGAGGAACCTGAGTTCTGGTGGAGAACACACTTGGATGGCTGTAATTGGACTCCCATTTAGAAGAGATGTTCATATCTCAAGGAGTGGTTCTCAGTTACATGAGTGGGTAACAAGGATGCAAGTACCTCTGGGAACCACAGGCATCCCTGGGGATGGTTCTAACTTAGACAGTCATCAACCGGCTAAGTAGAAGGAAGCATATGGGCTAGCTCCCATCCCTCTGTTAACATTCAGATTGCCTTGGGAGGATGAGCAGCAATAAGTGAATGCAAAAAATTCACAAAACAAAACAAAAACCTGAAGCACCAGCTGAGGAGTGCACAGCAGCACCCTCCTGTCCAAAGAAAGGGACAGAAATGAATTCTACCATATTCAGAGCCTGGTGGACACAAGCCTCTTTTTCCTAGCGAAGGGCTTTAATGGGGGTCTGATAGAAACCCTTTTCCATCTCGCTGCTCTGAAAGTCAGAGTGAAATCAGAGCCTAACAGACAGCCCAGCCCAGGGGAGAGGAAGAACAACTGAGCAGGTGTTGACAATTTACCCCTGGACTCATTGCGGTAGCCCACAGTGGGAAGCAACCCAAGTGCCCCTTGCTATGAAGGGGATGATAAGGTGAACTGAGGTGACTTCCAAGGACCCTTTAGAAACGACATGTGAGATACATGTTCAGAGCATGAAGGTTCTGCAGGCCAGCACTGGACCAGAAAAACAAGCAGAGTGAGCTGTAAAAAGTGCATTTTAAGTGAATTTAACATTCACAGAATCCCAAAAAATGTCAACACCAAAAGGAACCTAAAGAGATAAGATGATGGGATACAATGTTATAGCCCAGGAGGGCAGTCCAGAATAAAGGACAGGCAGTCAGAAATAAATCTGAATAGAGCATGGATCTTAGTTAATAATAACATGTCAATGTCAGTTCATCAATTGTAACCAGAGTGCCAGTTAATAAGAAGGTAATAACAGGGGAAGCCAGGGGCAGGGTAGGACCATAAGAGCCCTGCATACTACTTCCAATTTCCCTGCAGCTATAAAACAGTTCCGAACAATAGCCTATTTTTAAAATGGAAAAAATACAAAATTGCATACAGCATTTCCCAGAACCACAATGTACTAGAACGATTGCCTATGGAGAGAGTAGGCAGCGACGACAGAGGGGAGCATTTGCAGATGACGGTAACGATAATGGTGTGCCATGAGTGCAGAGTGCAGCCAACTTCTCCCGTGTGTGTGTGTGTGTGTGTGTGTGTGTGTGTGTGTGTGTGTGTGTGTAATCCCAACACCGATCAGGGGAACTTGTCAGAGAGAGGGAATCTTACGAGAGAGTAGGTCATGATGGCGCATGAATGGGATGACAGGAAGGTTCAGGGAGGCTGAGCCCTCATGGAAAAGAGTTAAATGGACCTTAAAGCAAGGATGGAGTGGGAAGGGAGAATGTTAGTCACACAACAGAGAGAACTTTATAGGACAAGATCCCATCCTAATCAAACATCAGCTACTCAGCTATCTCTGGGCCCTCTAGATTCTCAGCCCAGGGCCTGAGCACTGGGCAGAGAGCAGCAAGGATGGGCAGATACATCTTCACTGATGTAGCTGATGGCCATGCTAAAGACCAGGCCAGCTACAGTGGAACTCAGGCCGATGTCGAATATATTATCCCTAATAGCACATGGAGCACATTCAAACTGTATGTATTTTTAAAAAATGTTCTACAAAGTTACTCATTGCTGATCTGAAATTTAATTTTAATAATGCATTTACTCTCTGTTATATATGGAAGTTCTGAATAATAATAACAGCATTGTGCTACTCGGGCTGCTTCCTTTGCTTGACTTGTTCCATCTTTTTCCAACCCTGGGAAGGATGTACTATTCCTGTTTATAGGCAAGGAAACTCTGACTTTAAGGTCAAGGCAAGCTGTCCAGGGTCCTGAGTCAGCAGAAGAGGCATAGAAGCAATCATACCTAATCGATCTTCTGAGTGCCCCCTCCTAAGTGTGACCTGCCCTGTTTCCCAACCAAGTCCTCTACTCCCTGATATCAGAGACTCCAAGACCTTGGAGACACCTGCTCAGGTCCTAGCGGAAGGACCACATGAGTTTTAGGTTTCAAACAGCAAAAAATCAGTCAGTAGCCCAGAGTAAAGGGGCCCAAAGTGATTCAACAGGTTATAGTCTCCTCTACTGGTGGAAGGTGATCTAGAGGAATTCTTCCTGCCAAACAGGTCTGGACAAGCCATATAAGTCAGTACCACAGGAGCCTGAGCCAAGATACATGCAGAGAAGGGATGAACATCCTCTGAGGACCCTTCCGTATGAAGACAGCATTAATGCCTAACTTAGATTTCAGATGTGAATGCCTTCCCAACTTTCACATGTCGCTTTTTATTTTTTTAAAATATTTATTTATTATGTATACAATATTCTGTCTGTGTGTATGCCTGACGGCCAGAAGAGGGCGCCAGACCTCTTTACAGATGGTTGTGAGCCACCATGTGGTTGCTGGGAATTGAACTCAGGACCTTTGGCAGAGCAGGCAAAGCTCTTAACCACTGAGCCATCTCTCCAGCCACATGTCTCTTTTTAAAGCAGCTCGGTCCTAAATGTGATGTCTTCACCAAACCCCTCCCCTTAAGGCTCAGGGACCTGTTGGGAAGAGGCCAAGCGCAGATTGTAAAAGGTGACAAATGACGCCAAGGAAACCATACCTTCCAGACAAGACAGGACTGATGCACATATGAACTTCCAGGGATGGTGGCAGCATGCACAGAACCTGCACATGTTCAAGCCAGATGCATCCCCAGCACTGAGAAGGGAAAGCGGTCCAGGGGTCCCACCCCTAACCAAGAAGCTATTTGTAACTGATGCTTGCTGCCAAAGGGAAAATCAGTTTCCTCCAATGGAGTGTCAGTGGGCAGGCCAGGTACTCAGCAGTAAGTGGCCAACACAAAATACACTCCTTGGCTTTTTTTGGACTTTCTGTTTGATATTTGTTTTGCTATGGCATTTTCCTTTTGTTTTGATTTTTGTTTGATTATTGTAGGTAGTTGTTTTTTGGAGGGGCACATAAAGTTGGGTGGATAGGAGCTTGTGAGAACCTGGGAAGAGTTAGGGGAGTGGAAAAACATATCAAAACATTGTATGAAAAAATAGTATAAAAATCATAATAAGCACTCATTGAGCACCTCATGTATACGAGCTATTGTGCTAGATGTTTTCATTTCTCCATCTAACAGTGGAATATGTAAACCACAGCCACACAAGGAGGTTACTGCTTTTCAAATAAGAAGCCTAAGTCCCCTCTAAAAGGCCAACCATTTCCATGGCTAATGCTTATGAGACACCTAGTGTGAGAGATTCTAATTCCAGGTTCTGGGGATGAAGCAGGAAATGAAACAAGGTCCCCACCTTCATGGAGCTGGTGGGGCACAGATATGAGAAAAACCTACCACACTGCTGTAGGGAGCAGTGTTGAGCTAAATGAGATCGTGAAATGTAGAGCTGGGACCAGGGATGGAGAGTGAAAGGCATGATGGGGTTTTATTGGGGATGCCCAGGGAAGGAGGAAAGAGCAGAGACCCGAAGTGAGGGCATGCGCATGCATGGGTCTGAGCAAGAGTCCCTGGAAGAGAGGACTCCATCACAGTCAAGACCCCAAGACCAGGCTGACACCAACCTACAACTGAGGGTAGGCTGATGGCCGGCCTGGAACAGAAGTTTGGAGAAGAGAAGATTGGAGATAAATGAATTTGGAAGAAATAGCAAGGCCAGGATATTTTGGAAAGATCAGAGTGCTATGGGCATATACATGAATGAGTGGTGGGATGGGCAGCTGGGTGGGTGTGCAGATGGGCGATTGGGGGTAAATAAATGGGTGGGTGGATGGATGGATGGATGGATGGACAGGTGGGTGGGTGGATGGAAGGTGGGTGGGTGGGTGGGTGGATGGATATGTGGGTAGGTGGGTGGATTGATGGATAGGTGGGGTGGGTGGGTAGATAGGTGGGTGAGTGGGTGTGTCGGTGGATGGATGGATAGATAGGTGGGTGGATAGGTGCATGAATGGGTGGGTGGATGAATGGGTGGGTGGGTGAGTGAATAGGTGGGTAGGTGGATGGATAGGTGGGTAGGTAGATTTCCATGGGTTGCTTTAGTCTTCTTGCCAGAGTTGATATACATATGTGCAAACACACAAACACGCGCGCGTGCACACACACACACATACACACTCTTACAGGTTTATAAAATATATTCAGTGGTGTCCCATTCAGTCCCCTAAAGTATCTCATGACTCCTCAGGAGTCCTGAGAAAGCCTTACTGAAGGAGATCCTATATCCCCACAAAGGAACTTAGATCCAAATTCAACAGGGAAGCCAGGTCTTCATGTAAGGAAACCACTCTGGAGAAAGTCACAGACCTTCAGGGAACCATGCGCCACCTTCAGTCTCTAACCAGACTGCCAGGGACATTGTGTGTGCATGACCAGGAGTGGGCATGGCACACCACCACATTCCCACAGCAGCATAGAACCACTTGGCCAAAGTTACCACAATACCAAGACTCTCCCGCAAGGTCTTGGGCAAAAGTATCTGCTTTGCACAAAAGGAAAAAAACAGGCTGTCTGCCAGAGCAAAGCCTTCTTGAGGTAGCACTGACCACCAGGCACCCACCCACCCTGAGACCTGTAGTCTGGCCAGCCTCACCTCCAAGTCCTTCTCCAGCTCCAGCCCAGCTGCCATCAGGTTGTGTTCAAACTCATCACGCTGCTCCCTCCTTTCCTCTTCCAAAGCATCCAGTGGCCCAAGTTCAATATCGCCAGGGCCTCCCGCATGGCGCTCCTTGCCCGTCTCTCCATTGGAAATAACAGCCAGTGAATGTCCGGGGGAGCCGTGACCGTGGTGCGCTCCCCGTTTCCGGTAGTGGTATGCAAGCACATAATCGACTTTCCTCTGGTTGTCATGGAAGTGCATTCGGCTCAGACGGGCTTCCGATTGGGGTTCGTTGGCATCCAGATAGTTATTGATGACCTGAGCAGAGGGAGAAACACAGGTGAGGTCAGATGAGTAAGGAGGCTAAGAGGACGTCCTGGCGCTCTGGGACAGACTGGGAAGCAAGCCTCTCAGTTCCAGAGACCCTGCCTGTCCAGTGAAAGGATCTGCAGCCTCAGCCCACTTGTCACATGCAGCCCTCCACCCATGTGTGCAACCCGGTCATCCGTACCTTCACACATGCTCTGGTATCCAATGCATACACACGTACACACACACACACACACACACACACACACACACGGAGACAGAGAGAGGCAGAGATAGAGACACAGAGACAGAGAGACAGATGAAGAGAGAATCAGGGAGACTGCACATACAGTACAACCCCCGTGCCTGCCCCCAACCCTGAAGCCCATGCTCATGCCTGCTCACCCGCACATACATGACACCAGCAAGCAGTCCCCGCCACTCACACCTCTCTGATTCTGCACTTCCGCACACCCGTGAGGGCGTCCATGTGCACAGGCACACAAAGGCAAACCAACGCGCAGTCCTCCACAGGCACCACGGCACACCTACACATGTGCTGTTGCTTGCAGAGCTGCATGTGAGCCTGCAGACGCTCTGCTCTCCGTCAGCACACACAGGATACTCACTGGTAGGTGTTCGGGATCCATCACAACAGGGCCAATGTCTAATCTCCTCTCCCACCCACAGGAATTCACGAGACACTCCGCCCCTCACAAATCCACATCTTCCCCCTTCTGTCTCCTCCCCAGCCACTGGCAAGGACACCCTGCCCGCCACAGAAGCAGGTGACTGACTGCTTTCTCTACCTTCCGCTCTAGACTGGAGAGGTAGAGAGAAGAGAGGGAAAGAGAGCAAGTGAGGCGGAGCAGGCCAGGGACCTGCCTCCCTCCCTCTGGGTGTTTCCTTGTTTATTACTGGTTTGATACCCAGCTGCCTCAGCAGCCACCTGAGAGGTCACCGGGGCAACCAGATGAAATGCCAGGCACTGGAGAGAGGCTCAGAGCCACCACAGCTGAGGAGAGGAGTTTCTCAGGCCTGTGGGAACTGAGCCTGGGAGCCTGCAGCCCAACAGGTAGGAATCATCCGGCTCTCTTCTCCCTTCCAGACCCTTCGCTGAAAAGGATAGCCAGAGTTGCTGCAAAATGGGCTTGACTCGGAGAAAGGGAAGAAAAAAGGGCTCTACCAAAAACCCAGGGCTTTGCCCATAAGCACACACAAGTCTCACATGACAGGAGGGCCAGGTGGGAAGCTCCCTTGGGATGTCCACCTATACTCACAGAACTGTTGCGGGAACACTCTCTCCTGGAGGCCTGGCTGGAGTGTTGGCTAGCGCTGGCCCTCTGACCTGCGGCCTGGGGACTTGGCACTCTGAGGTACTGTTTGGGGCCCTGGCCTCCTCTGGCCACTGTCCGTGAACTCAGCCGCCGTGGAGATCCAGGGAGCAGAGGGATGTCTGTGAGAAAGAAAGACAAGAGAGGTGCCACAAGTTCAGGTGACAGGACTCTCAAGACACAGAATCTAAGGCAGTGAAAGGCAGACCCTGTGGCTCCGGGGAAATGACCTGGGCTTTTTGAACAGCCGTATCTAACTGCATTCATTTTGGTCAATGGGAGTAAAAGTAAATGGTAACTCACCTGCCAAACACACCCACACACACCCACACACAGAAAGAGAGAGAGGGAGGCCACAGCTGTCATCATCTCTCATGTGTGTACTCAGCACGCAACGGTGGAGCTCAAATCCGGGCATAGCGCCTGTTAGGCAAAGCCCTTCACCACTGATTCACTGTTACTCTGTCCTTTCTTTATCCCAGAGGCCATGAGGACTGACCAGCGAGTCTGCAATCTGGGGCAAGAAGAAAGCCCCAGATGAGCCAGGGTAGACGGAGCTCTTCCCAGGGAGACGGTACTGTAGAGTGTCTCCCAGGGCATCAGGGCCAGTAGGCGCCATGGACAGTCCTATGCCTGCAAGGAGGGAGCAAGGACAGAGCAACAGTGAACCTGCTAAGGCAGCAGTGGACCCATGAAGCAGAAAAATATTTCAGTGGCCTTGAGAAGTTCTCACACACCCGTGATTCAAGTCAAGTTCTCAGAGACCCACAGCCCTTTTCTGGCTCCTCTCCAGCCAAGGCCCTGAGCCACCAAAGTCTTACTCTGTACTCTAGTCTCAGCTCGAAGAAACCACAGGCAGCCGGTGCACCTGTGCCCAGACCTGAGCCACCAAAGTCGTATAACTGGTCGACACACTGGTCAGTTCCATCATTTATTCTTCCTTTTTTAATTTTTTTTTTTATTTTTGGTTTTTCGGGATAGGGTTTCTCTGTGTCGTCTTGGCTGCTTGGCTGTTCTGGAGCTTGCTCTGTAGACCAGGCTGGCCTCAAACTCACAGAAATCCACCTGCCTCTGCCCCTCAAGTGCTGGGATAAAGGCGTGTGCCACCACTGCCCAGCAGCTCATCATTTCTTAGCACTGTCGCCATGTCAGGCTTGTTTCTTCTGCTACCTGAAGGACAGATGTGGAAAGGAGAACAGAAGAACGCATGCCAGACACCCCAAACAGTGATTGGCCTCTGAGTTCACAATAAAACATGATAATAAACATTACTATGCTTTTTTTCATTTTAAGCATCATGTGAGCAGCAACACCCTGTACATTCAGATTGGTCCTAAGTAGTTGCCTAAGGGATGAATAAATGACAATTCTTCCAGATTTCTTGAAACACAGTCAAGGCTGAGGGTATAGTTTAGAAGGAGAACATATTCCCACCACCAGATCAATCGCCAACCCTTAGGCATCCAGCTATCTGATGATTTTTTCCAAGGAGTCTAAAACATGTGGTTATTGGCCTTGAGAAGCATGGCCTCTCAAGGTGTTGCTGTGTGCAGAGAAATTTGGTTGCTACCAGCAGGGTTGTTGTGGCCTGAATGTGAAATGTTCCCCACAGGCTCGGATATTTGAACGCTTGGTCTGAAGCTGGTGGTCCAATTTAGGAAGGTCATGGAACCTTCCAGAGGTAGAGCCTTCCTGTAGGAAGTGAGTCCTTAGAAGCAAGTCCTGAGGTTTTATAGCCAAGCTTCACTCCCCTCTGCCCTGATTATCGATGTGATGTGACCAGCCAGCCTGGCATTCTTGCTGCCGTGCCTTTCCCAACACCTCCCTTCAGACTCTAAGCCAGGACAGACCTTTCCTTCCTGAAAATGTTTCTCTGGTACTTTGTCATAGCAACCAGGAAAGTAACAAATGCAAGGTAAACATTCATGACATGAATGTAGGTTCATCTGGGTGTTGGCTCTTAACCACTGGAGACCAAAAATCATAAGAAAACAAATAAGGACTCAAACCTAGGTCTCAAAGACTGGGTAACTTCTGAAAATCAGAAGAAACCATGAAGAGCCTCCCCAGAGACAGAACATACATCCTGGTGGTCCAACATGGTCTCCCAGCTCAGGACATTAAGGGGGAGGTTCCATCCCTGGGTACCATCTTGCTCCAGTTTCCTTCCTTGATACCTTTCTTTAGCTCTATGCCTCAACTGGCCCAGAGCAGCCTTAGACCAGAAAGATTAACCCAGAGAAAGTCCAAATGCACAGCTTTGAGGTGATGAAGAGGAGGCTCATCTGGAGCCACCTGTCCCTGTGAGTTATCTTCCAATATGTCCAAATTGCAGTTGAGAAGCAATCCAAAACAAAGCTTTGGTCAAACCATGTATGGCATCTCCTAGGAAGCCCGGGGCCTCCAGAGCACCCACCCGCCATCTTGGCTGTGTCCTCTGCTTCCTCTGAGCCAAGTTCATCACAACTGCCTGGAGGTTCTGCTTTTGTGGCAGTCTCCCAGCCCACATTGATTAGAACGGAGCATGCAGCTCAATGGCCGCCACTCTAGAAAGGCATAACCAGGCAACGATAGCACAGATCAGGAGTCACAGACCTATCTGCACCATCAGGTGAAGGCTGTGGAGGTCAACACACTTCTAGAGACTCTCTAAGGAGCGTAAAGGTGAAAGAAGAGCCGTGAGAAGTCAAGACCATCACACAGCCTGTGAGATGGCTTTGTCCACTTATCTGGAAACACTCTTTCTCTTTTCTCTTCATTCTCTTGGCTCTTAGCACACTTATCTTAAACATCAGTCAGATCCATGGGCACTGATGCATTTAGGTGCCATGAGGGTAGAAGAGACAGCTCACTCATCTCTGCATCAGTTAGATAGACATTGTCAAGGGTGGGATCTGGGGCCTCATCACACCTAACTTCCTCCTGGGTGCTATCATCCACGCCTATTAAGGTCATTACCATCCATCGCTGACTTGTAAGTTTTACTGCCTACCCTTAGCTTCCTCTAGGCACACATTGCCCTACCTGCTTGGCACCTACACTTGAACGGTTGAGAGGCCCTCAAAGTCAACATGCCCCAAACCAAACTGATGACCTTCTCCCAGCAATATTCTTTTCCAAGATTAACCCACCTGACTCATGCTTGGGATGTCCTGTACACTCAGAACACAGCCAGAAATCTAGAAATATCTGGAAATCCATCTAATACCTCATACCTCATATCCCATTTGACACCAAACCCACTGCAGCTGTAAGGGCATCGTGATCCAATCATATCCAGAAGACGCTGCTTCTCCCCAGTCCTCCAACCTCTAGCTTTTGTAATTTTACCACTCTTTCTTCCATGACGGTCACTGAGCCTTGGCAGGGCAGTCTGGGATAATGTCCCATTTTATGAGGAACCACTCTGTGGATACTCATTCTCAAGGGGATAGTTCTTAAAGACTAAAAAGATCTGTAATAAGCAATGACACTGATTCAGCAATGAAAGTCTCCCAATAACAAGCACCCAGGGAATGTTCCTTGCTGAATTTCATCGGGTCTGCCAAGAACTAATGCATATATACTTCAAACTAATCCACAAAACCAAAAGGGAAGAAGTGCTTCCCGAGTCCTTCTTGAAGCCTGTATTTGCCTTCCGACCTAAACCAGGTGAGGATGCAATGAAAACACAAAACTATAGACCCACTTCTTTGATTAATATAGATGCAAAAGTCCTCAGTAAAATCCCCACAATCAGAATTCAACAGCATACTTTAAAAATCATGCACCATGGGAATGCAAACTTGTGCAACCACTTTGGAAAGCAGTGTGGCGGTTTCTCAGGAAATTCGGGATCAACCTACCCCTGGACCCAGCAATGCCACTCTTGGGAATATACCCAAGAGAGGCCCGATCATATGACAGGGGCATTTGTTCAACTATGTTCATAGCAGCATTATTTGTAATAGCCAGAACCTGGAAACAACCTAGATGTCCTTCAATGGAAGAATGGATGAAGAAAGTGTGGAATATATACACAT
>NW_026068027.1:417188-461041 GCF_014885135.2 Alexandromys fortis
CAAGATGGAGCGGGGAGGACTTTGGACTTTCCACAGGGCAGGGAACCCTGACTGCCCCTCAGACTGGAGAGGGAGGGGGAGAGGAGTGGGGGGGAGGGGGAGAGGAGAGGGAGGAGGGGGGAAAAGGGAGACGGGGAGGGAAATGGGAGGCGGGGAGGAGGCGGAAATCTTTTTTTTTTTTCAATAAAAAAATTATATTTAAAAAAAAATCATGCACCATGGCCAAGACAGTTCAACATGCACAAAACAATAAATGAAATACGGCATGTATGTAGAAGCAGGACAAAATAAACCACATGATTATCTTAATAGTCACAGAATAAAAATCTGACAATTCACCCCATCATCATAAAAGTCCTGAGAAACTATAGTTTACACCGTTAGTTTATAAAGTTAATTTTTATCGTTATAGTTTAATAGTTTATATAGTTATAGTTTAATAGTTTATGTAGCTATAGTTTATACATAACTGAAGAAACTAACATACCTCAACACAAGGGCTCACTCCAGCCGGCTGACAGCCATTATTATTCTGAATGAGAAAAAAATAAAATCACTTCCTCTAAAATCAGGAACAGGATAGATGTGCCCTATCTCTACAGTCTTGGTCAATATAGTACTAGAATTCCTAGCCAGAACAATAAGACTAGAGAAGGGAAAGAAGGCAGTTGATCCTTGTTTGCAGATGTTCTGACCCTATACTTAGACCCTACGGTCTCCATTCAAACTTTTAAGACCCAATTTCTTTTAATTTCGGAAGACAGCAAGATATAAAACCAGTATACAAATATCAATAGCTTTTATACACCAATGAAGAACCTAGAGATAGAGAAATCAGAAAAACAAACCCATTCACCACAGCCTCAAAAAGATCCTGTTATGTAGGGACAAATCTAACCATAGAGTCAAGAAAGTCAAAAACTATAAAATACTGAAGAAAGAAATAGAAGACACTAGAAGCTGGAAAGTTCTTCCAAGTTCCTGACTCAGTGGAATTAATAAACAGCATGCTACTGAAAGCAGTCTACAAAGTCAATGAAGCCCCCATCTAAATTCAAATGACACTGCAAACTTTGCCCACTTATCCAGCTCCAAATGCCTAAGGCTATGGGTTCCCTAGGCTCCAAGCACTATGCACAAACTCCCCACCACCACCCCACCTCCCCACCCCCCGCCAGCCTTCCCTGTTTCTGGTGCTGACAGGTAAGGGCTTCCTCCCAGACATTAACTGCTCAGCTCAAACCATTCACACCCAGCTAGCATCCTGTGCCATAAGGGAAGGGCTCACACTCTGATAATCCCAAACTTTCCCCATCTGCTCCGCTCCAGGTCTCAGGTCTTCCTACCCTTCTCAGCCCCATCCAGCTATTCTGGTCTAAGTCTCTAGCATTGCTTGTAGCTCCCCGTATGCCTGCTTAACTAGCTTCCTATGGAGCTTCCCAGACTCAGTAGGAGGGACACTGGCTATTGTCTATCCCACTTGGCAGTCCTCGCAGACTGACTTTTTACTCATCTGAAACTACCACATCGTATACTCTGGGCCCAGTCTTGGCTATTTCAGTTCAGTAGCCCCAGAGAAGAGCTCTACCCCTTCTTGTTGAGGACAACTCCAACCTCCAGACTTTGTAAGGCTACAGGTGCCTTCGGTAGAATGAAAGATTTGAAGAGAAAAATAAAGCCTACGGAATTCAGGCCAGGAGAGGCCCATGTCTAAATGACCAAAGAGTAGAGCCAGCTTTCAATGCCTACTTACACAAGTCCTGAGGTCCTCTCCTCAGCCCTCTCTACTTTGATAAGCCTCATTCTATTCAAATATTCCCCTTTCATCACCAGAGAGCTCCCATACCCAACCCTTCATTTAATCCTGACTAAGCTTATTGACACTAGACAGACAGCCCAAGATGACACTCCCATATAGCACAAGTAAGAAGGTATTTTGAAAGCATTGGCGGGTTCATTGGGTGCAGGCCTTAGTCTGAAGGCACAGTCTCTAATGGGGACACAGATGGAGGGTGACACTTGAGAAACACTGGGCGGCAGGGATTCCAAGTCCTTCCAATCATGTCACATACACACACAGAGCGAGAGACAAACAGACAACGTAGCAGGAGTCTTCAAATTTACTGCATAGGATTAGAAGTAGAACAAGCATTCAAACAGCAGCAAAGGATGGGCTCTCAAGAAAAGCTCAGGTGGGAGCCATGACAATAAACAAGAACAGGAGACCAGAGACACTGCCAGGAGCAAGGCAAAGGACTCATTGTCAGGGACAGAACAGGAAGTGGGGTCAGCAGGTTCAGGATAGAGAGCAAGGTGACTCAACAAGGCCCTGGAGCCTCCCAGAGGTGGCAGGAGCAAGCTTTCCTCCCTCCCAGGGGTACTGGGCTTTCAGGCAACAGGACTTATCCTCCGAGCATCCCCCTCAGCACCATCCTGTCCCATCACTGACTATGGATGAGTGAAGCTTGAACTGCCCTGGGTTTTTAAAAGGCAACCTCAGCCAGATGTTGCGACACAGGCACCGAGGAGGCCGAGGCAATAAGACTTCCACGACTCCACGGCTTCACAGCTCCACAACTCCATGACTCCACAACTCTATGACTCCACAACTCCATGACTCCACGGCCAGTCTGGAGAGTACAGTGAGGTCTAGGCAACCCTGAGCTAGACAACAGGGCTTTATCTCAAAAGGGGTCAGGACATCCTTCATCACTGCATCTCAGTGTCACTGCTTCTGACAAGAACAGTCAGACCCAGGACATCAGAGGGAGACAGAGCACACTCATCCTCCAAGGCTAAGAACAGGGGTCCACGTAGCAATGGCCCTAAGCATGGTGGCTCCTCTGGGGAGATGCAGAGAGACCTGGGCACTTCCACATTTGAGGACCCTCACCCCTGGTCCAACATAGTTCATCTGAGGAGAGTTTTTCAACTTTGGGGTGGTGTGGAAATGTCCACACCCCATCATTCTGACTATCACTGTGGTATTTAACAAATTACCCGAGATATCAATACTTTGTTATAAAGAAGTCTTTGATATAGTTGGGTTTGCCCATGTGTGCTCAGTGTCAGTCAGTATTCTGAACATGTTTAAAGGCAGATAGATTATGGTTATGGATGGATGGGTGATGTGGGAATGATTTCTTACTAATAAAGAAACTGCCTTGGCCCATTTTATTGGATAGAAAATTAGGTAGGCGGAGTATACAGAAGAGAATTCTGGAAGAAAAAAGGTTAGAGAAAGAGTCGCCATGGTTCTCCCGCTCCAGACAGACGCAGGTTAAGATCCTCTCTGGTAAGCCAGCTCGTGGGCTACACAGAATATTAAAAATGGGTTAAAACAATATGTAAGAGCTAGCCAATAAGAAACTGGACCTAGCTGGGCCAGGCAGTGTTTAAAAAAATACAGTTTCTGTGTAATTATTTCTGGGTATAAACTAGCCATGCGGGCGGCTGGGTGCCGGGGACGCAGCCCCGCCGCTCTTAATTCAACAGATGGGGAGGGCTGGAACAGGAGGATCAAGTGGAAGCAGGGACAGAATAGGGGGTAAGGGAGGGAATGCAAGGAAAGAAAGCTAAACCTCAGGGCCGTTTGAGGGGTGGTATGGAAACCTGATGCAGTAGAAGCTTCCCAATATACATATGAAGATGGTCTAAATGAAATCATAAAATAATGAGGGTAGGCAGAGCCCCAACTGGCCATCTCTTGTCACCAAATAAAGCCTTCGATAACAGGGATGGGTTATATCTAATCAAATTGTTGGCCGAAGGGGTCCCATGGGAATCCCCAGATAACCCAGGCTGTTGCCAAGACTGTAGGTTGCTCTCCACAAACTGACAGCCAGGTCCCATTGCTGAAGACAATGCTTCCACAACTCATTGAACATGGGGAGTTATATAGAGTAAGTGCTGATATAGAGTAAGGTACTCTGCATGGTGCCAAAAGAGGAATGTGAACACCAAGTCAGCCACAAGCTCTTTGATTTACAATGATGTCCTGCCTTCAAAAAAAAAAAAAAAAATATGCCACGGCAATGGTGGCGCAAACCTGGTGGGAGTAACCACCCGAAATCTGATTTGATGTGAGGCCCACTCCATGAGATGGAACCCACACCCATCAAGTTTGGATGACCAAGAACCAGAGAACTAGGGTCAAATCAAATACTACTGGTCTAAAAAAGAAACCAAAACCAAAAGAGTAGCAAGAAACTGTCTCCTAATGGCGTTCTGCTATGTGCACAGATCAGTGCCTTGCCCGACCATCTCAGAGAATCTTTTTCCTGTAGCAGATGGGAACAAATACAGAGACTCAGAACTAGACATTATGCAGAGAATGAGAGACTTTGGAACACTCAGCCCCAAATGGCATGTCTCTATCAAATCCCTCCCCTCAGGGAACCCTGAAGAAGAAGAAGCAGAAAAAAATATAAGAGTCAATGGGGATGGAGGACACTGAGGAAACAAGACCCTCTAACTCAATATGAGCCAAACTCCTGTGAAGTCAGAGATTGAAGCAGCATGCCCAGAGCCTGCGTGGATCTGCACCAGGTCCTCTGCATATACACTCTGGCTTCCAGTTTAGTGTTTCTATGGGATTCCGGAGTGTGTGACCGAGTGGATCTCTGATTCTTGTAACTTCTCTTGGGCTCTTTTCCTTCTGTTTGTTTGTCTTGTCCAACTCCCTTGTGATAGTTTTTGTTTTATCTTATTGTATTTTATTTTGTTATATTTTACTGTTATTCCTTAAAATCCTATTTGTTTTCTGAGAGACAAGAAAGGGAATAAATCTGGATAGGAGGGGAGAGGAGGAGGAGGAACAGGGAAAAGGAAAGGGAGGGGAACCATAATCAGGATTTATTACGAGAAAAAAAAACTATTTTCAATAAAAGGAAAAATACGGTAGTCTGAGTGAGATGTATTAAATACATACAGTGTTTTCCAGATGGGTTTGCTGGGATGTGACTGTCATGAGTTAGGGGACATCTCTATCCCAGAATGTTGTCCATTGGGTAGTCTTCATCATTGACCTGCTGAGATCTCCAGCATGAACTTGAGGCATCAATTTACATCTGGGCCCAATTGTCTTGCTGATTACCCCACACCTTGCCCTATATGTCTTGAAGAACCTCCCACAGCTCCAAAGAGACCACACTAAGCAAGTCCTGTCACACAAGAAAAGCTTTTTACAAATCTCCTCCTTAGCCCTTGGCTCAAATACAAATCAGCACCCGGTTCCTGATGACAACATTGCCAGTGTTAGCATCTTTGCCTGGTACCAGCATAAGTGCTAACCTTATGTACAGACCTCCCTGCCACTGATCTTGCCTCCCTCCCTGTTGTGATTTGAATGTAAAAGGCATTTAAACACTTGGTTTTCAGGTGGTGGCATTATTTGGAACGATTAGAAACTTTAATGTTTTCATCAGAGAAATACAAATCAAAACAACTCTGAGATTCCATCTCAAGAATGGAATGGCCAAGAACAAAAACACTGATGACCACTTATGCTGGAGAAGATGTGGGGCAAAGAAATCACTCCTCCATTGCTGGTGGGAGTGAAAGCTGATACAGCCCCTTTGGATATCAGTATGGCAATTTCTCAGAAAATTAGGAAACAACCTTCCTTAAGGCCTAGCAATACCACTTGTGGATATATATGCTCAGTCGTGACACAAGGTTATGTTCTCAGCTATGTTCATAGCAACATTGTTTGTCATAGCCAAAACCTGGAAACAACCTAAATGCCCCTCGATCAAAAAAATAGATAAGGAAAATGTGGTACGTTTACACAATGAAGTACTACACAGCAGAAAAAAAATACATCTTGAAATCTGGATGGATCTAGAAAACATCATATTGAGTGAGGTAACCCAGACCCAGAAAGGCAAATATCATATGTATTCACCCATAAGTGGCTTTAGTCTAAAGCAAAGAAAACCAGCCTACAATTCACAATCCCAGAGAACCTAGACAACAGTGAGGACCCTAAGAGAGACATACAAGGATCTAATCTACATAAGAAGTGGAAAAAGACAAGATCTCCTAAGTAAATTGGGAACATGGGGACAATAGAAGAGAGTAGAAGGGGAAGAGAGAGGAAGGGAGGGGAGTGTAGAAAAATATATCACTCAATAAAAACAATAAAAAAGAAAAAGAAAGAAGTTGTATGGGTAAGGAGGTAGGAATTTCTGGGTGGAGTTGGGGGAGGAGAAAGAATATGATCAAAATATATTCTGTAACAAGCCTTCTAAATAAAAAAAAAGAAGAAGTGGTTTACAAAAAGAGTTGGGGCTTTGGCTTTATTGAAAAAAAAATGGGTCACTTGGGGGTGGACATTGAGAGTTAAGCCCAGCCTCACTTCTAACCTAAGTGTTCTGTCTCCTCTCCTTCTCCTTCTTCCTTCCCATCCCTGCTCTTCTTCCCCCCTTCTCCTTCTTCTTTCCTCTTCTTCCTCCTTCCTCTTCTTTCTCTCCTTTTTCCTCTCCCTCCCTCCCTCCCTCCCTTCCTTCTTTTTCCTCCTTCCTTCTCTCACTCCTTCCTGGTGATGACATGTAGCCAGCAACAACTCTACACTCTAACCACCACAGAGACCCCAATGGATGGAGTCACCACCCAAAATGCCTTTCCACCATAGCGGACTGTATGCCCCAAACCACGTGCCCACCTAAGTCTTTCCTCCATTGAGTCGCTTCCTGCCAGGTACAGGGTCACAGCAATGGGAAAGGGAACTAACACACGAGCTCTCCTCCTTGACACACTTACATGGCTCAGGCTGCCATTTGAAGCACCTGCACCACGTCAATCCCATCAGCCAGTTTTCTACTCTTGTGAGGAGGAAAAATAAGCTGTCTAGTCTGTTCGCATAGGGTTTTTCGTGATCCCTTCCACACCCTCCATCATGTCATAAGCATACCTGGCTGTCCCCTGGAAGGGCAAGGCTATTACATACAATCTCCTATGTCTCTGTTCTTTCATTCCAGAGCCATTTCACTTGCTGTGTATTGTGGGACTTTTGAGATTGTAAAGCTGAACAGAACACAGTCCTTCCCAACAAGCCCTGGGTTCTCACAGGGAAGGAAGATATCCAACAAAGGAAGGCCAAGGCCCTCCACTCTGCCTAGAGGTGCCAGGAGAGACCCCAGAGAACATGACTTTTTTCCTAAGAACTGTCTCACTATGTAGCACTGGCTGTCCTAACCCACAAATCTCCTGCCTCTATCCCCTCAATGCTGGAATGGCAAGCATGAAACTCATCTGGAGAAGAGGAATAGGCATCTGCAGTGGGCAAGGGAGAAGAGATTCCAAGAAAGCGGCGGTCCTTTGGTCCCGAACAGCCATCACTGGGGCTCTGGGAGTGAGGACTGCCGCCTCTGCCTCTGTCTGCTTCTTTCCCACCCACGGTGCTGGCTGCCAGCTGTGCTCGCTGTGAAGTACAGACAGGACCTTTAGAGATACTAAAGTATACATTTTTAACATGTCCTGGAAGGCCTTTTATCATCTTTTATATTCTCCCCAACTTTCCCAAGACTTTCTCCTGCTTGACCATGTCCATGTGTATTCTTGCATTCTGTCTGTCTGTCTGTGTCTGTGTGTGTGTGTCTGTGTGTGTGTCTGTGTGTGTGTCTGTGTGTGTGTGCATGTGTGCATCTGCATGTGTGTGTGTTATGAATAAAATTCCTGCAGTTCCCGTGGGATAAACTGCTTTTTCTCTTCTTTGGTCTTTGGTATTGCCTTTCTTTGATTCTGAACATCTCTCTCCAACTCTATAACCATCACCAGATCCCACTGTTGATATTCAAGGTTATAATTTATAGTAATATAATAGGATTTTAAGCATAGAAGCAACAAGCCATACTTAGAATTTTATTCTAAAGACCACACTGGTGAGCATAAATGGGGTGCCTGGAAGAATGGGAGATGGGGAATGGGTAGGCAGGGAGATCCTCAACAGCTTACCGCTACAAATGACCTTCATAAATGGGGAGACCTTTTGCTATATGGGTCACGCTGTTACTATAATATCTCCATTGTCTTGAGACTTACCAAGCAACTGAGTGTTCTCCTTCCTAACACCTCCATCAAAAATAAACACTCCTGTTCTAGTTAGTTATCCAGTGATAAATCAACTGAGAAAGAGGAAAAGTTTCTTTTAGACCATGGTTTGGAGGTTTCAGCCCTTGGTAGGTTGTCGCTGCTGCTTTGGGGCCTATAACAAGACAACCCATATTGGTACAAGTATTTGGTGAAGGAAGCTGTTCACCTCATAGCACTCAGGAAGCCATAAAAGTTGAGGCACTTGGGTTTCAAACACATGGCCCCAAATACCCAGCCACTGCCTTCCACTCCTGCCGTGTCTGAAGTTTCCCCCATATCTGCCTAGGTTGACAAGTGCAGGATTAAACCTTCAGCATATAGGTCTTTGAGGAACATAGAAGATCTAAACTGTAGCAATTAACCAAATTCATTCCAAACCTGAGCTCCCCTTGTTTATATCAACTCATCTAACCTTCTGATAACCTTATGAAGAACATGCTGTCTCTGTCATGTACTTACTCAATGACAAAATTCATAGTTCAGAACTCAGACAGGTGGACCAAATGAAGCTTACTCATTGCTAACCCATCCTTCACTCTGGCTCAGAGCATGACTGATCAGATTAAAGTGTACATGCCCTCCTTTGTCTGCCATGAGAAAACAGCCTGTCTAGAACATAATTGGTCAAAACTGTTCTATTGGCTTATTAAGTAAGCCTGTTTTGCAACAAGTTCCCTCTGTTTGACATGAAAGAACGTGATGATGCATCATGAACAATGAGCAAACGTAACTTTCCCACCTTGTCATCCGCGCATTCACGTGCGCTCGCACACACACACATCCCACTTTGATTGGTTCATCTCTTCTGTGACTTCCCTCAACGTCCCTCATGCTCCTCCACCACCCACAACATCTCCCATATCTGACCACCTCTTTCTCTTGGGTGTATCTACAACTTGTCCTAACACAGTGAAGATGAATATTCAGAACTAGAGATCAAGGTTTGAACATTAAAACTTAAGACGTATTTGTATTTCACTGATGACCAATGATACTGGAATCTCTTCACAGGATGCTGGTCATGTGTGCATCTTGTTTGGAGAAATACAGATTCTTTGTTTACTTAAAAATCAGGTTGCTATCTTGGTTGTATAATTGTAAGAATTACTTACATGTTCTGGAAACAGGCTTCCTATCTGGTCAATGACTTGCAAATATTTATCACATTACATGGGTTGTCTTTTCACTTCTTGATGACCTCCCAAGGCATGATTTGGTTTTCGCGTGCAGAATATGTGTGAGAGAAAAAGAGCAAGAGTAAAACTGAGAGTGAGAGACAGATGGGGAAGGGGGGAGAGAGAGCAGAATAAATGCATGCCATGTGGCACTCCGGAGGTCAGAGGACAACCTTGGTGTCCGTCTCACTTTCTAGTTTCTACACGGTCTCCCTTATTGTGCAGGGCTGCACATACCAAGGTAGCCAAGCTGCTAGTGTGCAAGGACTCAGGTAGCCATGCTGCTAGTGTGCAAGGACTCAGATAGCCACGCTGTTAGTGTGCAAGGACTCGGGTAGCCACACTGCTAGTGTGCAAGTATTCAGGTAGTCATACTACTAGTGTGCAAGGACTCAGGTAGCCACGCTGCTAGTGTGCAAGGACTCTCCTTTCATCTTCCCATCACAGAACACTGGGATCACAGACACTTACAGTACTGGGTCCAATAGTTTTTCACATAAATTCTGGGAATCTGAACTCAGTCATGGGACCTATAAATCAAGCACTTCCCCCACTGAGCTCCTTTACTCAAATTTTCAGTATTTTATCGACCCCCTCATTGTGAGTCTACTATGTACCAGAAGCTCAGTATTCACGTCGTCTCTGAGGGCTTCTTCCTGTCTATACTATGTAAACATGTAAAGAGGGTTCTTACATTTATCACTCTGGGAGAATTTGGGGATGGCATTATTGGACAAGACTGAAATATAGGCGCTTGGTATGGGTAGGTTACTACATTAATAAGTGGAATTATTTTATTATTATCCATACTGGTGGCAAATAACCAACACTATGCAAATAAGGTACGGGCTGCTCAGCTAACTGATACATTACAAACCACTGAAAACGAAGCCATGTGGAAAGTATAACAATGCTCACTTACTGCAAAGTGACAACCCAGGGTTGGTGGCGAGGGTGGTAGATGGCTCTTTTCCAGGTCATTCTCTGGGGACCCTGGGTAATAGAGGCTCAGCCAGTTTCTCTCTGTCTTCCCTATGATGAGTGTGGAGTAGCTGGCAGGGAAGTTGTCTATGGATCAGACCTAGAAGTAGTGAGCCTCACCCTTCATGTCCCCATGCCTAGAGTTCAGACTCATGGCCACGGCTAACTGCAAAGGAGACTGTGAAACACAGAGGAGCCCCATGCTCTGGAGGAAGAGCACATGGAACATGGCCTCTGAGGAGTAGCAGCATTCTTGCAATAGGGGCCTACAAGAAAGGGCAAGTTTGGTATGGCATGGTCATGTTTACTGTGTGTATTCACATTACAGATTCATATGTTTGTCTCCCAGGGGAAGGCATGAGATGCTCAGATTTCAGCACTCAGGACAAAGGAGAGTGTAGTGCATCAAGAATTCCCCTCCAGATAAAACCGGACTCTCTGAACATAGCGGAAAATGAGGACTGCTGAGAAGTCAAGATCAATGACACTGGGTTTTGATCCTACTGCACATACTGGCTTTGTAGGAGCCTAGGCAGTTTGGATGCTCACCTTACTAGACCTGGAAGGAGGTGGGAGGTCCTTGGACTTCCCACAAGGCAGGGAACCCGGACTCATCTTCGGGCTGATGAGGGAGGGGGACTTGATTGGGGGGGGGAGGGATATGGGAGGCGGTGGAGGGGAGGAGGCAGAAATCTTTAATAAATAAATAAATAAAAAATAAAAAAGAAAAGAAAAGAATTCCCCTCCAAAGGTGATACATATACAGGACTCTGAGACAGCAGCTGGCTGCTTGAGACTCTGTGGCTCCTTGAGACTCCACACGGAATGTCATACAGCTATACTGCCAACATTGAGGAAGCGACTTGTTTTCCTCTTTATTACAGCAGGTGACCATGCATCCAGTTCATACAGCAAGTGTATCAAGTCATTTGGGCACAAATTGCCTATGTTTTGTGACATCTAGCATCTGGATTTTTTGGGGGAGTGTAGAACCTATTCCCAGCACTATGACCAAATCTCTAACATATGTTCTGGAAGTGAAGGGGCCAAACTAAAGCCATACAGGTAAAAGGGCCTAATGCTACTTGTGGCACACACCACTTCTGTAGTCCTGGAGCCAAATGTGCTTATGGTTTGCCAGATGTAATAACTTTTCCTTCATCTCTAGTGAGTGCCAGGTTTCTCTTGCTCCTGGACTCCTGTAAAACCATGTAGTACACTATCTGTGAGAATGACGAAACTACAAAATATGAACAACGACAAATATTTCTGAGTTGGCACAGAAATTGGCACCACCTTAAATGGCTAGCAAGAATATACAATTTTCCAAAGCACAGCCACTTTGCAAATACTTTGAGATTCCTTGAAAAAAGTTCAGCAGAATTGCCGTGTGACCTGATGATTCTTCTCCCTCCCAAGTGTATACTCCTTAGGGAGGAAAACTGACAGGTGCCTGAGAGGTCAAAGAAGCATCCCTCCTAGCAGTCAGACAGCAGAAACCAAACATCAATCAGCTAACACGTGGAGTAAGACTGTACTACAGGCTTACAAGGGGATATCGCTGAGCCATAGAAAGGAATGGAGTATTGAGTCACGCCAGAAGGGAGCTGAACCTTAAAAGCATTGGGCTAAGTGAAAGCATCTCCAGACACCAAATGTCACACAGCATAAAGTTCCATTTGTGGTAAATATCCAGGAAAAGCAATTCTAGCTGGGCGGTGGTGGCGCACGCCTTTAATCCCAGCACTCGGGAGGCAGAGGCAGGCGGATCTCTGTGAGTTCGAGGCCAGCCTGGTCTACAAGAGCTAGTTCCAGGACAGGCACCAAAAACTTCAGAAAAACCCTGTCTCAAAAATCCAAAAAGAAGAAAGAAAGAAAGAAAGAAAGAAAGAAAGAAAGAAAGAAAGAAAGAAAGAAAGAGGGAGGAAAGGAAAGGAAAGGAAAGGAAAGAAAAGAAAAGAAAAGAAATTCCATAGGACAAAGTTAGATTATTGCTTCCCAGGGACCAGAGGGAGGGGGAAAAGGTGTGTGACTGTCATGGAGCACGGAATGGATTGTGCAACTCTGTGAGCAAAGTCAAACAAACCCACTGGATAGATAGGTTTTATGGTATGCAAATTATATATGAATAAAGTTGTGGCTTTTTACAAGTAGAAGTCCTAGAGCTGAAAATTACAATAACTAACAAGAAAAGTGGGTGGGATGAGCATAAGAGAAAACTGAGAAATAGAGAAAAATGGTTAGTAAAATTTTAAAAAACAGATCAATGAAAGTAATCTAGAGAGCAGAGAACTCAGGTTGGAAAGCATTTGCTCAGCCTCAAGGACTACTGGAACAGCATTCAACAGCCCAGCAAACATATGTTTAGAGTCCCAGAGGAAGAGAAAGAAAAGGGACACAAAAATGCCGCAGAACTATTGACTGAGTCACCAGTAACTTCTAGCTCTCAGGATTTCAGCAAACTCAGCTGAAAAAGCACAGCTACATGCAGCACGGTCAGACTGCTGGGAAAGTAGACACAAGCCTTCTATAGCCCACCAGGCTAGAAAGAGGCTCCATCTGAATGAAACTAGCATAGGAACTAAGGCTAGCTTCTTGTTCAAACGCTAGAGATCATTCCGGGAAGTCCTGGAGTAGGAACAACAAAAGGTCCACCCGTATTGTACGAACAAACAAAATAGCCTTTAAAACAGAGGATGAAATGAAGACACATTTCAACAAACCACAAGCTGAAAGAGTCTGTCACTGGGAGAATGACCCCCCCGGGAGGTACTAAGGATGGTCTCGAGGCTGAGGGGAAAGGTCAACAGCTGGAAACCAGGACGAAAGCAATCAGCTGGGTGCCATGGCACATGCCGGATGTGCTGGCATGTGCTGGATGAATCCCTGCACTGATGGGGCTGATGAAGATGGAAGACAATGCAAGTTTGACACCAGCCTGGGCTACACAGAGAGCTTCAATAGTGAGACACTATCTCAAACAAGGCGTCTTAAATGGAGTTTCCTATACGCTGTACTTCCTTTCCAGTTAGAGATTTAACCAATTGATCCATTATCATAGAAACCCAATGGCTTGCAATCAGCTACTTTAAAAAATGTAACAGAGAGAGGCTGGAGAGATGGCTCAGCCGTTAAGAGCTCTGGCTGCTCTCCCAGAGGACCCAAGTTCAATTCCCAGCCCTTACATAGTGGATCATAACCATTTGCAACTCCAGTTTCAGGGGATCTGATGACCCACTGCCTCCAGACTGTAGGCGTGCACATGGTACACAGACATGGATGCATACAAAGCACCCATACACATAAATAAAATACGTTTTATAGGTAACAGAGAAGACTGACCCACATATGAATAAAACAGAAACATCTTCTATTTTAAATGATCAGAAGCCCCACAATAACTATCCATGGATAAATAATATTCTTTAAAACCTACTAATGGGTGTTAGGTATTTAGCTCAGCAATGGAGCTTAGCCAAACCAAGGCTCTCGGTTTGGTCCCCAGCACTGATAAACAGAATAAGATCTATTAGTAAAACTATTGTTCTTTATGTTGGGCAACATCGTAGATAGTATCAATATGAATTGCCTTGAGGAAGTCTCTTGCTGTGCTCGCTACACTGGCCTGGAATTTGTGGTTCCCTTGCCTCAGCCTCCTGAGTGCTGGGATTATAGGCATATGCCATCACACCCAGCTTGCAACACTCATTTTAAACTTTAATGCTGGTGAGCGCGTCTCCTTTTATAGACAGTGAGAGCCACGAGACTTATTTCCTTTTCTGACCTGTCAGAAAGTTCATAAATTTTTCTCAATGACGGTAGCTATTCTTAGTCTAGCTAAGTGTATATCCCTAGCCTGCTTGGTCTTGAGCCCACGATGATCCCGGGTTGGAAGCAGGGTCGGGACACAGCCTTCCCTGCAATATGGCCACGACATTTAACTAACCCCTTGCAAAATTAATACCTCCTTCAGCAGCCCCGTTTTCGGCCACATTTCCCATTCTCAATTACTGGCATCCACACTTCCTCCTAATGACTTCCTTTAAATAGAACAAACGCAATAAGGTGAGTTGGTGGGGAAATATGTGGTCCAAGGTCAGATCCGAGTTTTAATTGTGGCTTCATCCTTCGATGACTGAGGTTGGTGAGCACGTGATCACAGGCATGGCCTTTAGCATTCTCTGAACATCAGGTTTGCCTTCCATGAAAAGGTTGAGGACTGGCCCCCAGAGTGATCATGCCAACCATCTGCTCGTGTCAGGTGCATAAAGCTGCTTGATGAAGAACAGTCTTGCTTTCCCTTTGGATACCAAGAGTCTTTGGCCTGAGCTATAGGTCACATGGCCAACCTTTCCCACTGGCTTCCTGATCACACTGCCTTAGCCACTGGCTGCCCCAACACTTTCAGGCCATGGGACCTATATTTCCTTTGCTTAACTATTCTGTGACTTTTTATGCAATGTCTGTTCAAGCTTGCCCCCTTCCTTAACCTGCTGGCCACACACAGAAATTGAGAGAGATGGGTGCTACACTATACTAGCACCCCACACCCCATTTCTAGCTGTCAGATACACGGTCTCCATGTGTGCTACAGCGCCATGCACAGGCTGGGACAGGCTTTTCTCATCCAGCAGAAAGGAGCCACTGAATAGACGGAATAATAATAATAATAATAACAATCAGATCCTCAGAGAATAAGAACAGATGTGCTCCACTTGGGGCCCAAATGTCTCCTTTCTACTCCTATCCCACAATGGAAGACAAAGAGAAAGTACACATAGAAACAAAAGCTGAACTTGGGTTAGTGTCTGGAACCCATCCCCAGCCCTCACATAACCTCTCCAATGAGCAGCCAAGACAATGGTGAAGGATACATAGAGGCAAGCTGGAGGACAGGGCCTTCCCAAGGGATCAGGTCCCAGCATGACAGTATAGCAAAACAATAGCAGAATCACACAGGCCCTGGCTGTCCTGCAGCTGGAACAAGGTGACAACAAGATTCCTTCCTTGAGGTCTCATGTCAGATTGCAAAATTCAAACAGGTAAAAGGACCAAAGAATATCACTGTTATCTTAAAAAGCAGCTTTTCCCATCCTAACACACACTCAAACACACCACACACACACATACACACACACATACCACACACACACACACACACACACACACACACACACACACACTATGCCAAAGATCTCTTACCACCTGCCACTTGCCCCTGGGCTGAGATCTGACCTAGCCCAGTGGGACCTCCTGCCCTGGGCCAGGACCCACATAGCCCCTGGGAATGTCTGTTCACAAAGTGTCAGGGCCGTGACTGACACTTGCCTTCCACTTCCTTCTCCTGCTCATGTCAAAGCCATAGGCACCTCCCACTCCAGCTCCAGCAACAAGACATCCAGCAGATCCCACCTCGGGCAAAGCCAAGCTCCCAAACACATCTGTCTGATCATTCTGCTTTGGGAGGTGCAGCCAGACAACAGCCGTGTCCCCCAAACTCCACCTCAGTCAGCTTTTCTTCCAAGAAACACCTGTGCAAATGCCATACCTGTGCTTGCTTGCACCCAGGTAAAATGCCTCATGTCACAGTCCTTCCTGAGGATGGTTTGGAAGAAGAGACTTCCCAGAGGCCACTCTGGGATGCTGCGTCCTCATCAGACGGTCATGTCAACCTGACTTCTGGTTTACTTATCCTCAGGACTGGACCACATACACAGACTGTAGCAAGGAGAGGCAAAGAACAGGGGGAACTGGTGGCCAGCCACTGAAAGGTGACTCCAATCCTCTGTCACCTGCCCCCTCCTTAATAAAATGTGTAAAGAAAAAAATAAGAGTTTGAGGGATTACTTGGGCATCCTCATCTTCCCCACAACAGAGAATAGGGCTAAGCTTGTCACACCACGCTTTCCAGCTTCACCTGAAGACACTCATCCCAAAACACAGATGTTAGAGATCCTTCTCCTCCACATCTTCCCTCAACTTATGAGATGCTGAGAACTAGGATCCTGGTGCAGGGGAAACTTACCTCGCAGCCCAGGGGCTGCCATGGTGCCGGTCCCCGAACGCCAAGCCCCGACTGGTGGCCCTTGGCCGGCGCTAGCCTCTGGACAGGCTTGTGTGGCTGCCGCGGAGTTAATCCCATTGCAGCTCAGCTCAGTCTGGACTTGCCTGCCCCTCCCCTGCGGCTGCCACCTCCTCTAATCCATCCCTCTCCCATGGCAGTCCCCCGTGCTCCTCCTGCGCTGAGAGCTAGTCTAACATCCAGGAAGGAGCCCAGGCTCAGGTGCAGCCGGGTGACACGCTGGGGTCATGGGCCGCGGGCCAGGGAGTAAATGCTGCTGGCGCTCCTCCACCCGGAGCCTAAACGAGAGCAACACAGCCGGCTCGCCTGTGATAATTCAGCCGGATTACCTCGTGAATCGTCTGGCTGATTAGTTTCCAGTCCTGCCAGGGAAGCCTCCTTCCTGTGGCCCCAAGGGTCGCCATTTTCCAGACTACAACCCTGAGTAGTGATGGGGGGGTTAAGCAGTACAATGGGGCCCCCTCCCATTCTGTACCCCATCACCAGCTGTCTTGGAGTAAAACAAGAGAAGTTGCAGTCCTGCGAGTAGGGAGCAGGTGTATGTACACAAGATCACAGGGCAGAGAGGAGAGGGCATGGATTTAGGAGACTCTAGGATAGCTTGTCGGGGCAAACGTTAATCTGTGGTACATGAGTAGTGTCATTTCCCTAGAGTGACTTAGGGACCTGACCATGGCTTCTCTCTCTCCTCTTTCCCTTCACAATCTCCTTCCTTTACAGAACCCTCTTCCTGATTCTAGGGGTGCTTGCCCACACCATTTCTACCCCTAAATGAATAAAAAGGCACCCATCCACCATGGCTCCATATCCATCTTTCAATTATCCTCCCCCAGGGAGTTCTTCCCTGATATTCCTCTAAAACACTTTCGGGAACTGTCCTGGTTGTACTTCTACTGCTGTGATTAAGTGTCCAAAGCTGTTAGAAGAAGAACGGGTTTATTGGGCATAAATTTCCAGGTCACAGCCCATCACTGAGGGAAGTCAGGGCAGAACAAAGGCAGGGACCTAGACACGGGAACAATGGAGGAAGGCTGCTTACTGGCTCTCTCCAAGTCACTACAGATCCGCAAAGGCCCACCTGCCAGGGCTGGTGTTTCCCACAGCGGGATGGGCCTCCTGGCGTCAATCATCAATCCAGACAATGCCTAGCAGACATATCCACTAGACAATCTAAGCTGAATAGTCCCTCAGTGGAGGGTCCCTCAGATGGCTCTGGGCTAGGTCAAGGTGACAGATGAAGGTAACTAAGAAAGGACTCTGTCTCATTTGATCTAAGGGTGACCATAAAAAAGGGGTTCTCGCTATCAAGGGTAGACTCTACCATTGGAAAACCTGTAGGTAAAGGAACACAGATGTGCACATAGACACATGTGTGTGTCACACCCACATACCAGTTAGTTTTTGTCAGCTAGACACACGCTAGAGTCATCTGGGAAGAGGGAACCTTAATAGAGGGATTACCCTCCACAAGGTTGCCATTAAGAAACTCTTTGGAAGCTGGCCTCAGAGGGGTGGGCACTGGAGAGCTGGCCCCACATCACCACCTGAGCAGTGTGGAGAGCTGGCTCCAGGGGTGTGGGCACAGGTGAGCTGATGGGCTGAGCAACTTAGCTACCACCCAGGCCCAGATTCAGACCTGTGAGCTGGCTCACCCCAACATCTACCCTATCTACGACCTGCTAGAGCACAAAGAGGGACCAGTCCCACAGAGCCATGGCCACAGCATCTCCATGACTCAGGACAACGGCAGGATATCCTAGAGAGGGTCCAGTATCGATGGTGGAGCAGAAGTCAGGGCCCTTGAACCAGAACAACAACTCATTGCAGTGAACTTTGCAAGGAAAGCCATCTGGGCGAAAGAGTGTACTTGGATGCCACCACACACTATATGACAAAGATGGAGATGAGGGAAAGATGGAGGAGAGCAATGGCACCTGCACGGCAGAACTACGACAGGGTGAGAGAAGCCTGTGGTTGGTAGATGAGCAAGTTGTTGCCCAGAGAGGTCATATGATTTTTTTTCTTAATTTTCATTTTTTTATTTTCTTTTTGTGGGAAGGTTACCAGGGTGGAGTACAGATCTGGAAGGACTGGGAAATTAGTAGGATTGGGGTGCATGATATGAAATTCACAAAAAATCAATAAAAAAAATGCAGAAAGAAAAGAAAAATATTCAGAGCCTTATCTTGATAAACAATTGAAGACGGAGGGCCCAGCCCACTGTGAGCAGTGCCTGCCCTGGGCGGGTGGTCCTGGGTTCTATAAGAAAGCAGGCTGAGCACGCCACGAGAGGCAAGCCATAAGCAGCACCCCTCCATGGCTTCTGCATTAGCTCCTGCCTCCAGGTTCCCAGCTTGTGTTCTTGCCCTGACTTCCTCCGTGATGGGCTGTGAGCTATATGCTGAACTACAAACCCTTTCTTCCCCAAGTTGCTTAGGAGAGCTGTTTAATTATCTTAACAGACGGCAAAGTAGGGCAGCCCACCCATTCCTCTTCTTGTGTTTTCAATTGAAACACGGCTTTCTTGACCTCAGTTTGTTGTTGTTGTTGTTGTTTTGGGTTTTTCCTCCTGTGGAATAGCATGAGCCACTCATCCTTCAACCACCAAGGGCAGGTTACAAAAAAAAAAAAAAAAACCTGGCCACACTTGTCCTCATCCACAAGTAGTGACAACTGATCAGACAGAAAGTCAGAAGAGTGACAGTTAATCCTGTCCCTGGATCTGGTTTCCTCCAGAGACTGACCTTACAGGTGGCTCAAAGTTGGGGCACACAGGGATGTGGAGAAATGACAACCTCTGAATTATTAAGTAGTCATATAAAGCACCCATCTATCTTCCCCCTGTCTACCCCGCTCAGCTTCACTGAACCCTGTAATCATCATGGTTTGCGCCCTGTGACAGAGCTTCTCATGCAGTTTGTCCCAGGCAGTGGAAGGTGACAGAAACCTAGGAATGTAGCAGCTGCTGATTCTCACAGGAGTGACAAAAGACTCTCTAGGCAGCAGGGACGGTGGTGCTCTGGCTGATTGGCCTGGGAGTTCTTGTCTAGATGCGAAGGCGCTCGGGTTTTGAACCCGGACCCGTGATCCAGAGACTTTGTAACGTTTGCAAGCCATCCAACTTAAATGTTTTCTTTCTCCATACAGGGGTTAGACAAAGATGGCAGACCAGATGCCAAAACCTTTCCTGCTGTATTGTGCAGCCCTTTTGTGAGATAAATCTCCCCTACGTGAAAAAGACTTGGAATGAGCACCAGGACCCATCAGTCTCCCAGAATACAACCAGGACATACCCTCTGTCTTCCCTCCCAGCCACAATCCCTCCTGTTCTGCTAACATGGACATGCATGGTTTCTCCATAGATTTCAAAGAAAGTGCACCTGCACGTGAGCGTGACAGACCACCTAGGGGTCTGGAAACTAGATGCTGTGTGTTCTCAATGCTACCCTTCCACTAGGATGTCTGGAGCAGGTAGGGCCTGGCAGCTAGCCTAGTGCTCACAACAGTCAACATGTCAGCCATAGATACAGGAAGTCCCCAAAGCTCTGCCACTGGTGTTGCTGGAGTCCCTTGTTCCTACCTGTCAGAACGGGTTTCTCATTTTTACACTCATCTCTTACACTAGAGCACTTTGAGATCACTTGGACAATTCAAGCTTTATCTTAAGCACAAGCTACTGATCCTGGCGATCGTATAAATGAGATGACCATGCTAATTTTATGGATAAAGAAACTGAGTCTAAGCCGGGAGGTGGTGGTGCATGCCTTTAATCCCAGCACTTGGAAGGCAGAGGCAGGAGGATCTCTGTGAGTTTGAGGCCAGCCTGGTCTACAAGAGCTAGTTCCAGGACAGGCACCAAAGCTACAGAGAAACCCTGTCTCAAAGGAGGAGGAGGAGGAAGAGGAGGAGGAGGAGGAGGAGGAGGAGGAGGAGGAGGAGGAGGAGGAGGAGAGGGGGGGGGGGGGGGGGGGGGGGGGGGGGGGGGGGGGGGGGGGGGGGGGGGGGGGGGGGGGAGAGAGAGAGAGAGAGAGAGAGAGAGAGAGAGAGAGAGAGAGAGAAACTGAGTCTATAAGGCATTAGGGGTTGTTGGAGACAGGACACTTGGGTGAGTACCACAGGTAGAGCCCACGGCTGCCCCTGAGCCTGGCGCTCATCTGCTATAACTGAGCCTGTGATGGGACCTGGCTTCTGCATCCGCTGGCATCCAGTCTCCGGGTACCTCCCTTCTGCAGGGACTGCTAAGATGCTTGGGAGTTCGTCATGCCTCGCCACCATGTCATCCACCCTGACAGCAAAAGCCCAGTTGCAGGGCACACCTCTCTGTCAGGCACAGAAGCAAGCTGGCTGAGTTCCTAAGTATATGTTTACAGGTTCAGATCACCCAGGCTAAGCTTCTGGAGAAACACCTCCACCCCATCTCTTCCCACACAGAAGATGCTGTAATTCCACTGCTTTCTGGTAGTAGACAACCTAGGTCCCAGACACTGGGCTAGGAGCATTTGTGGAACCCTGTGTTTGCTCCTCAAAACTACCCTCAGACCTCAGACTTAGGCCACAACTGCCATTTCAGACGTCAGACACAGTCCACCACCAACCAGCCTTCGTGAAGACAAGAGCTTGGTCTTTATTGTGGGCCCAGGAGGGCACAAGGGCAGGATGCACAAGGGTTGGAGGGACTCTCTGGCTGGTCAGGCCATGGCACAGGCAGCAGTGGGGCTCCACTGCATCTCTGCAGTCCTCACTTGCTGCATTTCCGAGGAGAGCACCTGCACTGCATGGCATTGATGACCTCGTGGTACACGACGGAGCCGTTGGCACAGTGCAAGGGCACACGCATAGGCTCTGTCCTCGAGGGCGAGCAGCAGGAACATTGTTCCTGCACATCCTCAATGTCAATGGAGTACACGGCTTTGCTGGCACACTTGCCCTGTAATAGAGCAGAGGAATGAGGCATGGCGATCCTGAATGGGGCGGCAGGACTGGGACAGCCTGCACCCATCCTCCTCCTGCCTTCCTAAGCAAGACGGGCCCTGCCTCACCCAGAAGCACCTGGGAGAGTTAGGCAACCCGTAAAGGTGGCTCTCAGGAACTACCTTTCTCCAGTTATTACACACACACACACACCCAAATCCCTCTTGCTGTGGTTTCTACACACACTGACTAATCCTGAGTCCCCATCTTGAAGAAATGACTTCCCAGTCTCTTTACAAGATTGGCTTTGGTCTTACTTCTGGGTCCAACAATTCTACTCCCTAAATGAAACAATCACTTTAAAAAGCATTGTTTATCGTTTCTCGTATCTCTCTTCCTTGTAACTTTTCCAGGTTCTTCTAGATGACGACTAAGGAAACTTTACCCTTTCGCTCCCAAGACGTCTTGGAGTCGCACAGCCTTACCTGGCAGTAGTGAATGTCCACTTGCTCTTGGGACTTACAGTCTCCCACTTTGACATACTGCAGCTTGGCTGTGATGTCCTTGCAGTCGGGTTCCTCACCTATAGAACAGGGGAGGGGTGGAATGGGAGGGCTGGCTGGCTGTGGTTCTACAGAGCATTTTTCCACATCTGGCGCCTTCCCTAAGTTGGAAAGGGTCCTCTTTCTATCAACAATTAGCCAGAGCCAGTTGCAGGAGGAGGAATTAAGTTTCTCAAGCTCACCCCAGTTGCTCCTGGCTCCTCCAATTCAGAGATATCATTGCTACTGGATAACTCACTTAATGGCACAATTTTAATTGCAGAAGGAGCCTAGGTTGGCTGTGCTTTGGTCATATAGATGGATGAGGCTTGCTTTTATATAATTTGAAATTCGGAAAAACGTCTTGGCCTGAGCAATCTTGTCATGCTGTAACTATACACAGAAGCTAATGGACAATGAAGTCGCCACTAGATAAAATTAATATCAGTCCATCCCTGTCCTTGGCTAAGAAGACAAATGCCATGACCACACAGACCTATTCACTCCCTCTACAGAGGCTGGGAGACTCCTAAGAACCTTTGGGCCACCATCTCCTTGAGCGTTGCTACTTCAATGCCATTGACATGAGTATTATTATATACAGTGGCCTTTACTCCTGAAGCTCTGCTTGACTCCCTGGGAAGTCTAAGCTCTGCTACCAGCTCACTATGATGCTCTGAGTCCTGACAGTTTCCCATGCTGCATGATTCCACATGTAGGCCAGCCCTGTAGACATATTAGCCTGCCTCCCAACTTCAGACTAACTTCTTGTTGGACAGAAAATTTTCCAACCGCACAAGAGGGTGAATCTGGAGCCCATGTGCAATATTCTCTTGTTGTAAGGTTAAATCCTTAAGCCTAGCTTACTTTCCTTCTAGGAGGCCTTACAGCCTCCCGAGCATGTTGGCCATGGAAGACTCTTTATTGCTGGTTTTGTAGAGAGCGGCCTCTTAACCAAATCCCAAGAATAGCGTCTTCTCTGATGACTTCCTAAATTCATAAACTTAGACTGTTCAGAGGAAAATCTGCGAGGAAACACTCTCAGAGTGTGTTTCCTCCTCTGCAGTTGGGAGATGGCAGTCACTGGGGATGCGATAGCAAAGCCACCAAGAAAAGAAAAATGACAGAGGGCATTCATGTTTTCACTCTTCTCTAACTTCAACCAAGCATGAGTTCACGACTCTAAATTCAAACTAAACAAACTAAACTAAAAGAAGAAATAAATATTAGTCTAAGCAAAAAAAAAAAAATTGTGCTCATGAACACAAAATGGATGGGGAACCTACTACCTGGTGCACATCTCCAAACCGCCCACCTCTGATTGGCTCTCCCAATCAAAGCCACTAATACGGTCAAGTGGGACCAAGGTTGATGAAAATAAGGCCATAAACTTGGACTGGTCTTCTGATGCTCCCTCATGATAGATATATGAACAATCAAAGGTTCTAAGGTTCGTAAGAGGCTAGAGATGGAGATGGGAGGAATCAGGAAGTAGTTGCTTCATGGCATTCCATGAGATCTGAGCAGGCTGTGGGCTAATGAAGGTCAGGAAGGGAAGGCAGTTGACCAAAGGGATGCGCATAATGAAAACTGATAGGGTAAGAACCGTTTTTCTGGAATAAGGTTTTCTTCAAAAAATGGTGCCTGGCCTTGGTCTAATGGATGTCAAAGCATAGGCTGTTAGGAATGGACTCACATGTATCACAGCAGGTGCCTGGTATTTTCATGATTTTCCCCTAAGACAAAAAGAAAAGTACAAGATCAAGCGAAATGATTCAACCTGGCTGAGCTCTCAGGTCACGTGAATTCCTGGCTCTGAGCGCAGAGCTCTGAGCTGAAACCCCCAGGTGTAAACGGCTTTTCCATCACAATTGTGAACCAACTGGATATTTTACCTAGTCAAAATAGTCTTAATCCCCAGGAAAAAAAATGAAATAGGGTCCATTTAAGTGTTACAGCTCTGAAGGGAAAGGTTTCCCCTATACAAGGGCTGCAGTTCTGAGAGGAGCCAAGGAATACCACCAAGTCACCGCACAACAAAGCTCACATAAGAGATTCATTGAGAAAGACACATGGGGGTGACTGCCTCTGGTTGGGTGAGAAGCAGCAGGGAACTGGGCAGGAGGCAGGCTTTATGCAGGGTGTCTTGGAGACAGAGATTTCCAGGGTAAGAATTGGTGAGATTCCAAGGAAAGCCCAGACATTGGTGGGTTTTTGAGATCAGAGATTGGTAGCTTTGGGTGAGTTTTCAAACCCGGAAGTAGGCTCTGGCTTTTTGCCCTACAATCAATGTCCTGTCTTCCTATTCAAAGATCATGGCTTCCCTCTGGTGACCAGCTATTTTCAAAGCATCCTCCGCCTCAGAGAATTCTCTCCATGACCATCTCACCAGTTCCTCTACCCATGCATGGATCTGTCTTGGCCACTGTGAGACTGCATAAGAGTTGCCCTGACTGTTGCGCACAACTCCACCTTGGAGTCCAACAGTGAGATCTTTTAAGACAAAGAGAGTCTGAATTCCAACTACTCACGCCTTCAGCCAGACACCTGTGTTCATCAAAGGGCGGGCAGCCTGTGACCCTCTTCTCCCAGATGTACTCTCCTCTCTCGTTGACCTTGCAGAAATGGCTGTCACAACCATCCTGGAGCGTCTCATCTCTCTGTAAAGAAAGAGGAGACTCGACAGAACGAATTAACGACAGCGTTTGGATCCAAAACAACTGCCGGCCATGGCCTTGCGACTCTGAATTGCTAAAACAATGTGGAGAACTACAGAAAAGGGATGAGACGATGTATACAAACAACACACTCAGAATACAGACTGGAGCCCGTGTCTCAGCGCCATCATTTATCTACTATGACGACAGCCGCAGAAATACAGGAAGTCCCCGGACTCTTCTGGCCACGTACTTACAAGATGGAGATGCAG
The DNA here is from genome assembly GCF_014885135.2 of Alexandromys fortis. NCBI lineage: Eukaryota > Metazoa > Chordata > Mammalia > Rodentia > Cricetidae > Alexandromys > Alexandromys fortis. The sequence continues at coordinate 441,903 of NW_026068027.1, forward strand.
TGACAGTAAACTCATTGATAGCCAGATATGCTGTGAACCAAGACACCGCCTCAGACCCGCCAGTTAGTTCCAGAGGTCACAGGGGGTCTGCTCACCCTGATTGCCTGTCCAGGCCCACAGGGCCTCAAGTCCACAGAAAATCTTTTTCAAAATAAAATGAATCTGCTCTAGATGAGGTCATACACCAACTATATGTTTGTCAGGAATGCAAAAGTCTAACAAAATCAATGAGGAAACCCTGTGCCTTCCACAAGTCATCTGCACTTCCCTTAGAAGACGAAGTGAGGCCAGCAATGAGCCCAAGCTAGTCCTCCTGCTTGAAGAAAAGACACCCCTCCCAGGGAGGAACCAACGGAGCGTGAGAGGAGACTCCTGAGTTCAGTTCGTTCCCACCTTCAATGTCATGATCTGTCCTCCTCTTAGCTGAATAGTACAAGCTGTAGGCAAGCATCTCCCACAGCATTCACCCTCGTTCTTCTCTTCACGATAGCCCTGTATCCAGGAAAGAAATCAGCCATGGTTAAATGCCCAGAGCCCCGCAGTTATAACTCGGCTCACCAGACTGGCTTCTTGCCTCCGCAATCCCATAGTTACTCCCAGAGTTCAGCCAACATCCCATGGCTGTTCCCAGAGTTCAGCTGACATCCCATAGTTACACCCAGAATTCAGCTGACATCCCATGCTTACTCCCAGAGTTCAGCTGACATCCCACAGTTACTTCCAGAATCCAGCCAACATCCCATATGTACCCCCAGAGTTTGGCTGACATTCCATAGCTGTTCCCAGAGTTCAACTAACATCCTACCCTGACTAGACTTTTCCAGGTCTCACTCCCTCTGACATTTCTTCCCTCCAAATATGTGCATCTCACTCCATTTGCAGCAATCTGAATTATCAGAGAAGACTTCTCCACTGAGCTCTGAATTTATAAAACCAATTGTGTACTAGATGACTGTTCGTCTAATCACCTTGAGACTTCTATCCAAAATGAAACTTGACTTTTTTTTTTTTTGGTACACCAAATATCATCTTCTTCCAGTTTTCTTTATCTTGGCAGATGACCTAGCTGCTCGAACTGGACATGTGGCTGTTATAATGACTCCTCCATCTATTTTTCTAGTGCTTCCACCACAGCCATTACCAAGTCTTGCATCTCATGCGCATCCACTGTTAGTCATAATCAACCCCTACTGACTCTGGCAAAGCCTTATTCTGTCTCCCTGCCTCTGCCCTTGCCTCCTACCATACATAGATTATCACATGTCCATTAGAATGACTGTCTTAAGAAATGCCCACCATGACACTGTCCTCCTTAAGACCCTTTGTATGCAGATCTGGTTCTATTGGTGGCACAGTGGCTTGTATTGGACAGACCCCACCCCTCAGATAACCACAGCAAATGACAGACAGATGTAAAACAACTATTAGCGGCAAAATCAGAAATAAATTGTTGGTTGACCCTTGAAAAAACTGAAGAATAATGAACAAAATTCACATTTTAATGTCTTTTCCCATTGGGCAGTTTGTAGGGCCCTGGAATGCCAGAACTCAAGAAGAATTTTAGATGAGTCTACTCCTGACAACGTAAAAGACAGAGTTCAGAACTGCTAGAAGACCTGAAGACTCAAAAAGAAGAAATCCAAACAAGGAAGCCTACAAAGCTCTGTGTAAACTCCCCTCAAGTATTTGGTTAACCTTTAGTTATGTGAGTACTGAGAAGCCTGGAAGAAGCCCAGGGACAAAGGACAGACAGACACTCAAGAGATGTGAGCAAAAAGTTCATCTGCCACACATCAGAAGAAACAGTGTGGGGGAGCTAGGTAAACAACTTGGCTGTCTAAGGAAAATTTGCAAAGACACGAACTTACAGACACCAAAAGGATAACCCTGATACAAGAGCCTATCTAAGGCATTGTATTTAAAAGGTGAAAATCAGAAGCCTCTCACTCTTCCATCATAGACATGAAAGTCCCATTTTTAATTATAAATAGATCTAGTAGTAGATGTAGAAAGGGTACCATGCCATGACTAGATGAGGTTTATTCACAACAATGGTAACCTCACCACGTGAAACAAACAATGTAATTCTTCATGTTTTCCAGAGTTAAGGGGAAACTATCAGATTGTCTAAAAATAAAAAGCTATCTGACAAAATTCAAAGAATTATTCACAATTTAGTCTCTCATCACCGTATGACTAGAAAGGAATTTCTTCCATGTGATTAAAAAGTGATACACTCCTGTCATGCTCAGAGAACCGGTCCCCAGTCGATTAAAACAGTTATACTCATCACTTCTATTCATTATCACACCAGTACAATGAACAAGAAAAATAGCCTGGCTTGGTGGTGCACACCTTTGATCCCAGCACTTGAGAGGCAGAGGCAGGCAGATCTCTGTGAGTTCAAGGCCAGCGTAGTCTACAGAGCAAGTTCCGGGACAGTCAGAGATGTTACACAGAGAAATCCTGTCTCAAAAGAAGTTTTAAAAAATACAAGAAAAATAAACAGAAATTATAAATATTTCAAAAGAAAAAGTAAAATCTGTCTTTAGTTGAAAGCATCATAATTTGTTTACATAAAAGATCCTTAGGGATCTGTTCTGCAAAAAAATAAATAATTAAAATGCTATTATTACTCCATTTAATCAGTGAATTTGCCAAGGCTGTGGAATACAGATACAGGATCAATGTGCTAAAAAATTAATTGCATAGTATCAATAAATGATACGAACATAACACTTTAAAATTCTATTTATAATACTACATAAAACACTAAAATTCTATGAAATAAACTTTTAAAAGTATGTGCAATACGCCTACATTAAAACCCACAGATCACTTGGAGAAAAGTTAGAGCCGATGCTGCAGTGGGAATGCATAAGTCCCTCTATATTTTAAATGCTGAAACTTAAACCTCAAAGGGACAATGGTGAGAGGCTGGGATCTTTGGGAAAATGACTGAGAGTTGAGGGATCTGCCCTCATGGATGAAATCAATCCCTTGTAGGCAAGACTGACCAATATGCCTTCTGCCCGCGTGATGGGACGACATCCTAAGAGAGCATCGCCTATGAGGAATGGGCTGGACAGCAAGTCAACAGGGAGGTCATAATTTTAGACTTGCCAACCTCCAGAATTGTGAGAAAATAATTTTTTCTTTAAAAATTACCTTTTCTCACTGGGTGTGATGCTAAATGTGCATAATCCCAGCACCTGCGGAAGACTGAGAATTCAAGGCCAGCCTGGCAAGACCCCGTCCTTAAGACGGACGTTACCTAGTGTCAGTATTTTCTCAGAGTGGGGCAAGCAGACTGAGAGAAAACCTAAATAAATGGAGAGATATACTGTATTCAAGGATGAAAAAACTCAGGACCGTCAAGATGTTCACTCTCTTAAGACTAAAGTATATTCTGGGCAATCCAGTAAACTTTTAAAATCTTTTCATAAAAAGTAAAGAGTTGAAACTAAAGTTTTATGGAAATAAAATGACATACGATCACCCAGTCTTGTAACAGAACAAATCTGAAAGCCTTACACTATCTGATTCAAGACTCACTGTAAAGCTACAGTCATCAAGTCAAGGATGTAACCACGGATTCACACATTAATCGGATGACTAGAAAAGGGAACCCAGCAATAGATCTACATATCTGCAGGCAATTCGCTTTTTACACAGGTATCAAGATAACTTAGTGAGAGGAAAGGTAATCTGTCAATAGATGGTGCTGGAATCACTACATAGCCACATTGGGGGTGTGGCTTAAATACTGTTGGTGGGGGTAGTGTGTGTGTGTGTGTGTGTGTGTGTGTGTGTGTGTGTGTGTGTGTAGGGGTGCACTGGGGGAGTGTGCATGTGTGTATGTATGTAGGGGGGGACACACGCATGCAAAACTAAATCCCCAGTGGTCATAGATCTAAACACAAAACTCAAACTATGACCCTTTAAAAAATAAAAAAGAGTATTTTCATGGCCTTGAAATATGGATTTCTTGAACAAAAACTTAAAATGAGAGGCCGTGTCTAAAAGACAAGTTGGACAGCTGACCTCTGGCTTTTGCATGTAAACACAGACACACAGAGAGAGGAGAGGGGACACACAGAAATAAATAAATAAAATAAAAATATAGATTTAGTTCTGCCAAATACCAACTCTTGCCATTCTTGTTTTCACTTGGCCACTTTCAGGGATCACCACACTGGAACTATTCACTGGGGTCTGGAAGACCCACAACAAAACTCTGTAACATTCTAAGCACAGTGCCTAATGCCTAATCCTGGCATTCAGGAGGCTAAAGCAGGAAAAATATCCTTACGTTTTAGGCCAGCCTAGGCTACAATATAAGATTCTATCTTGAAATACAGGGAAAACAAAATAAAAGCAAAAACAAAACCAAAACTTTAACCAACCAGTGTTACATCCCAACGAAGTCTCTGCCGACAGGAAGGGCAGACATCAGTAAGCTTGCCCAGAAGTGAATTTAAGTAATTTGCTCCTCGTAAATTAACCTATGAACTCAATGTGCCTTCTAGGGGTGGAACATGAGGATGGAACTCAACACAGAGGCAGGGAGCCTGGGCCAGGGGTCAAAAGCACCACTTTGAAATGATGCTATTGGAATTGAGGACCACATGATAGAGCTTCAGTCCTGAAGTTGAACCTGGTTTGAAAATGCACAGTCCCTGGAAGGTATACTAGCAAGGAAAATGAGAGAGGAAGAAAAGAGAAGGACTAGGCACCGGGTGAATGTGACTGATTGATTGGTTCTGAGTCCAATGAAGCTTCTGTCAGGCTGGTTTCACGGGAACTTGTATTGGAGCATTTTTAGCGAGTGGCAGAACCGCATAGAAAATGGTGTCCTGAGCAGGAAAAGGGGGCAAAGTTTCTCTTTACCCAAGAAGCTAGGAGACAGCTGCAAGTGAAGAAGGGGCTGTGGTAGGAACGGGTAGAGAGTGGCTGGGAGGGCAGCCCACACCCCAGGGAGGCAGAGCCCAGCCAGGAATAGAAAAAGCAGAGAGGACTAGGAATAGAAAGGGAAGAGCAAGAGGGTGGCGAATAAGGAAGCTGTAGTTTTCAGGGATGGTGGGGCCTTGGAGACCAGAAGGCTATGCATCAGCACAGGAGTGTGTGAAAGAAAACAGGTCCCTTCCTCTCCCAACAATCCCCCACCCCCGACCCTCACCATGTCTGCTCCCCTGTGAAGTAGTTGCAGCCATTACTAGGCCCAGAACAATAAGGGGACAGGAAGAGGACCTGCCTGAGCACAGGACACCCAGGTGGCCACTGCCAGCAGGTGCCACTCCCCTGGACATCCAATTAAACAATCAACTTATTGTGGAAAGTACACACACACACACACACACACACACACACACACACTGTCTCTGGCTATCACTGGACTCTCCAATCACTGTAAGAGAAGACCAACTCTTCCTCCATCAGGGGATCAAGTTCCCAGCCAGCCAGGGACATCCCTGCTACAGCCAGTGAGTCCTAGTTACAGCCATTTTAGTTCTGCTTCCTGTGTCCCACCTTGTCCCAAAGCTCCGCCTTGCTAACCACACCCCGGCAACTGTTTCACCTTGCTCTTGCCCTTCCCTGACCTCTGCTTCTATCTGCTGGCTGCTCCCCGTCCTCCATCTTGGACATTCATGTTCGACCTTCGTCTTGTTGTGGGAAGCCAGCTGAGCAGTCCACGGCAGAGCAGCCTCTCCTCTTTCCCTATGTTCGTCTCTCAAACCTCTTCTCCCAACTCAGCACAAACCATCTTGTTCCGGTCTCCGTGAGAGGTGATGCTAACACTGTGTATTGATGGAGGCAGCAAAGAGGTCTACCTAGATGTCACTCATTATGGTTGCCCTGCCCCCAGGGCCTTACTGAGGTCCTTCAAGGAGTATCAAGACCAATTAAAGATACCCACCTACAATAGGACCAGCTGAGGCAATTCTCAGCAAAGTTTGCAAAAAAAAAATGTAGAATGTGGCTAATCTAGTGATTCTAAAGGGGGCCACACTGCCCTAGCAAGTTATGAAACTGTTGGAGAAAAAAAGGAATAATATAGAACAACACGGGCATGTGTTTTCAAATACATACAGCACCTCTGGAGGCAGAGGAAGTGACTGTACCACACTTTCTGAACACCAGGGGGTGCTGCTGCTGGGGGAGGGGGTTGATAGACCTCCCTCACCCACACAAACTACAGCCCCACCCCCTACCCTAGCCCCAGCTCAGCTTCCAAATGACAATGGTGTGAATCTGTTTCCTCACTGCCTGGGATGCAGGTCAGCAGACAGCAAAGGAGAAAGGTGGCCTGCAATTCCAGACTCCATGAAGAAGGCCTCAGCTGCTGTAGGGGGAGCTGGTTTTGCATGCACATGCTAAACCCCAAATCCTAAAACAACAACTGCAATTTCGCCAAAGATTAAGAATCTGTGTTTAATTGGTTTCTTTTTCATCAAAGCATATGCATTCTCTTTGAATTGAACCACGCTATCAGAAAGAGTTGCGGCTCCCACAGGGCCGTCCATTCCACTGACCTTCCATTAAGTCCCGCTTTGAGCCTGACACTGTGTAAGTGTCATGGAAGATGTAGGTCGCATGTCCCTTATTCTAATAAAAGCTGGAAGCACACACATGACCTCTCCGCTCCCACTCTGTCCCTGTCCTGTCCCTGTCCTTCCCAGGTGCCACTTCCCCTGCGATCTGCAGTACTCACAGAGGCCCCGACGGCCCCCCACCCATCCTATGTCTTTGTAGAGCTGATAGGAAGACCCCTCTGGTGTCACCTGAGTGAAAATTGCTGCCTTTAGCTCACAGGAAGCTCATTTACCAACATATTGTCTAAAACAACTGAAGCCCAAACACAAAGGGCAGCTGGAAGAGAAACTAGGGCCTCTTCAGACACTTAGGTCCCATCAGCCTGTGGGAGGCCTACAATATCCCTGTTACATAGGATTAAAGCCATAATGAAATAATAATATCACACACCTCAAATACATATAATTTATGTGTCAATTAAAATTAAGAGTAGATTAAACTAAAATATGCTTCTGAACTATGGCACATTGATTTTTTTCACCTACTAAACAAAAATTATCTACTTGTCAGTACTCTCCAGAACAACTGAGAATCTCAACTTGACAAAAAAATAAAGAATAAGAGTATGCGTGTGCATGTGTGTGCACATAGGAATTTATTTTCCACAGGCGCCTTGTGGAGGTCAGAGGGCCACTTCAGGCTGTCCACATTATTCGAGACAGGGTCCCTTTGTTGCTCACCAACCTGTATGCCGGGGCCCATAAGCTTCCAGGAACTTTCTCTGTCTCTGCCTCCTGTCTCTCCGTAGAAGCAGTGAGATTCCAGACATGCTACTGCACACAACTTTATGTGAGTTCCTGAGATTTGAACTCAGATCCTCATGCTTGCACTGCAAGTGCTTTACCCCTGAGTCATCTCCCTAGCCTCGGGATAAACTATTTAAATGACCGGAATGCCTACTAATGAAAAGTAGATTGTATACATTAGGTCACATCCATTTAGATGACGGCTGTGTAGGATCTTGCACATTACAAGGGTCTCACAAATATTTCTTGACTAATTTTTAATGTTTTCAGAGTATGGCAGTAATGTTTCTTAAAATATGTTTTTAAAGATACAGAGCTGTGAGTATCAAATGCCTTGAAAATATTGTGTTTATTTTTAAAAACACAAGAAGAAAATGCTTAAAATTTGTAAGACTAAATTGCAATTATTTTTGAGGGACACAGTTTGGGTAAGCGTCCTGATAGTTGTCAGATATCGGCCATAATCAGAACAAAGGCAAGGTTTAAGGAGCTCAGTGAGGTCCTGTTGCTTGGGTCCCACAGAGGCCTAGCATCCCTTAGTCCCTCGGAGGCTCTCTTACCGTGGGGCAGGCCGCACAGGTAGTCTTCCTGCACTCCAGCTTGAACCTGGAGATGGCCCCTGTTTGCACAACACAGCGACAGGTCGTGCACAAGTCAACCATCACACTTTTCCCAGGCTGGAAACAGAATCAGAGTCAGGTTTTCCCACAGCCAGACACTCCTCCTGCCTCACCCCTCAAGCCTGCCTGCTTGCCTGAGGCTGCTAGTAGCCATCACTGAGATGATGTATCCCCACCTCTTGTGGCCGTTCCATCCTGCCTCCCCACATCAAGTGTGGACATGGGGAAAAGAAAGAGAGGTAGCCAGACAGTGGGAAAGGTATTAGATGGAAATACACTCTGTGACTGTGTTTCACATGTGCTAAAAACCATGTCCACATGTTGGAGTGCAGGTCAGGAGGTGAGTGCAGGGCAGCCAGTCCAAGCCCTGAAGAGTGGGCAATGTAGCCCCACTGCGACTATGAGGCTGAAGATCCCTAAAGAGGTCTCCAGCTTTCCCTCAATTCCATCTAAGTCTGTACCCACCCTTCCCACACACACCCCCATCCCATGCCACCACCAGCTCCAACTCACCCCAATGATGGTGCCATTGAGCAGGCAGGCTTCCACAGGTTCTGGGGAGAGAGGTAACACATGAATGTAGACACACCCTCCTCAAGCCTCCCTTACCAGTCTTCTCTATCCCTCTTCTGACTCCCAAAAGTTCTCCACATCCCCCTTACCCCATCCCACATGGTGTTGTGTGTCTTCCTGCTTGGGCCCCAGTGACCTCTCTTTCCCTTTCAACCAATAGATAAGAACTTCCCCCATTCCGTACTTCCCATCCTAACAGAAGAGCCTCTAAGGCACTAGTTAGCTGGGATTGTGTTTAGGGGACAGATGGGTCAGTTGTCCTCTGGGCTTGCAAGAAAAATAAAGTAGCTTATGATTTGTTATTGCTGTCTGTCTCTCTGCAAGCAGCGTTCAGGGATAGAAATGCCTTCCCCTAGGTGAAGCAATGCTTTACTATAGGAAATGTGGTTCCAACGTCAGAGAAACCTGGCCCAAGACAAGTCCACCCCCAGTCAGGATTGCACAAGATGATGGGGAGAACGCCATCGCTGGGCTCAAGCTAGCCATGGCGGCATGCACAAAGCTCCCGTTGTCTCCTCTCATCTGCTTTCTCCCAGCCACAGTAGTGACCGCCATAGTAGATTGTGTCCATTCCTCTGAGTTGCCAAACAGACAGAGACCTCAGGGAGCTGAGGAGAAAGAGTCCTGAAGGTAAACCCAGGCCCAGCCAGGCCTGGCCAGCCCTACTCACCACAGTGACAGCTGGGACAGCAGGCTGAGTTCTCACAGCTCAGCTGGAAGCCTATGGGACAGGTGGGGACAGCCAGCTGTGGGCAGGAGATATTCCTCTGCTGCACAAAGACGGCCTCCTCCACTCGGACACACTCGTTGACGAGGCAGGGGTTCTCGGGGACAGCCCACCGAGAGCCAACCTGCAGAATACCAGAACCCATCAGCGGTGCCAGGCAAGGCTAGGGTCCAACATCTTGGGGCAGCATGCTGTTCTTGGGGAATTTTTTGGACTCTGAAGGTGAGCCCTCATTCAAACCAAAATCGAAACCATGGGGTAATGTTCACGGAGGGAATGACAGGGGTCGTCACAATAAGTCTGGGTCTAAGTCACCCTGACTAGATCCTAGGCCAAAGTCACATGTCCCTGACCCTGAGGCTCTCTGGAATTGGCATCTCCCAACTCCATCCTCTTTAACTTCTGAGTCTGACATCAGCTATGATTATCTAGGAGACAGTTCTTTGCTGTTAGTAAAATGACTTGGGCATGGCATGATGGTACCCATTTGCAGTCCCAACACTCAAGAGGCTGCGTACAGGGGCATGAGTTCGAGGACAGCCTGGTATACATTGTAAAAAAAAAAATGTCTCCAAAACCATGGGGAGACAGGGAAGTTTCTCATTTACACAGTTGGAACTTTAATGCAGGCACTCATAACTGGTCAAAGTGCCAAGAATACAGAATGGCAGAGTGTTCAGCCCTAAATAAGACAGATTTAAGCACTCCTTCAAGGTTCAGGGAATATCATAGAAGAGGGGTAGAAAGAATATACATTCCAGACAGGGAAATGTGCTACCAAAGAGCTGTCTTCTAGACAGGACCCACTGTTGCACTCAGAACCTCATGGCAGCTATGGCTATCTGCACAAGGCCAGCACAAGACTGGCCCCTTCAACCTCAGCATGGAGGTGGGGGAGCCTGCTGTACAGCATTTTCCTCCCAGACAAAGCTTTCATCTGAAAGGAAGTCTTTAAGAAACAGGATGTTGTTAGAGGAGGCAAAACATTCCATCTTGCAGGGGCACTCCTTAAAATCGGAAGGTATGCAACTCAAAAGTCTTCAGGAAGTTGCTGAAACTGACCAGAATCACTAGGCCTCCTCCTCTCCAAAGTTATATGAGCTATAGGCTGCTTAGAGACACTCTAGACTAGCTGAGCTTCCTAAAAGGAGCTAAGACCAGCTGAGTTGCCCATAAGAGAAGGGACCAGCCAAGGTGCATGGAAGAGGCTCAGACCAGCTGAACTGCCTTTAAAGGAAACTCTCTAACCCACTGAGCTGCCTGCAGGCCCTGTGGTGGGTTCCAGGTTTCCAACTCTAGTGTGCTGTCACCCATGCTGGGGTGAGCTTTGTTCATGTAACTTCCTATGAGTCATTTCTGCTCCTGCAAGTAACCCCGATAAAACTGATTGGTTTACCAGGCTAAAATTTGGTGTCCATCCTTTGATCTGTCAATGGTTTCCATTCTTGGGTCAAGAGATGATGGGTCATGTCTCTTCAAAAATAGTAGCACACAAGAGAGCCCACGAAGCCCCCTTGAGGGGCAATTGGCAATTAACAACTGTTGGGGGCAACCACTGATGTTCTCATAATAACCTCCTATCCATACCAGGAAAAGAAACTTTAACTGAACTCAGTGGGCCACACACAAAAAGAAAGCATGAAAACAGGAGGGAGGCATTTTAAGAAGAAGGGCTCTGGTGAAGAAGGAGAGGAGAGAGTTGGGAACAGGACATGAAAATGACTGAAATTTATTATATAAATGTATGGAACTGTCAAAGAAAAACAAACAGAAAAAAATACTTTAAGGAAAATGGCTTCAGGAGCTGTCCAAAGTGAACCTCCAGGGATCACAGAAGACAGCTACCCAAGCTGCTCTGAACTGTAGTTCTTCCTGTAGGAAGGAATTCCTCGGGCAGAGGAGTCAGGAAAGAGCAGGAGACGGGCCAGCAATGCAGCCAAATGCTAAACCTAGACTTGCAGGAACACAATCTTCTTGTTGCTTTGAATTGTAAATTTTTCCACCCTCTCAATCCACTGGGGAAGTTTCTATGGAAGTCAATGACAAAGTCCAGGGCTGACCAGCACAGTACAGTACAGTGCTTGAAGCCAGTAAAACCTGACGGACCACCTCCTATCCAAGATGACAAGGCTAGCCCCCTCAACCACTGAGGGACTGCGTAACCTCAGAGTCACCGTGAGCTGGAGACCATAAGTCCCTGGGAATTTATAGATCTCTCAGGGAGGCCACCAGGCTTCTCCTCGAATCCACAAAATGGGAAGTCTGAGACAGCCTTAACTAGTTCCTAAGGGGGAAAGGGAACCCAGCTGGGATCCCAACAGTGCCAATGGCCAGATAAGTTCCCTGTAGGAAAAGTAAAGAAGAGGGAGAAGAAAACCAGGCCAGAACTGATGGACAGCAAAATGGATTTCCAGGTTGGAGTTCAACACCTTCCTCTCCCACTTCCCCAGGGGCCAAAACCTACACTCTTCCAGGCAGAGTGGGAATCTCCCCGCAGAGAGCCGGCCAGGACCTTGCAAGCAGAGGGCAGGCACCTTCCACAGCACTCCCCATCACGGATAACGTAAGAGAAGCCCTGAAAAACAAAAACACAGAGTGGAGGCCAAACCGGCAGTTGAGAATCAGGGCTGACCTAAGCTTCAGGATTGCTGATCCCTGGGCCTAACCAAGACATGTGGGCTGGATATTTTCATCCTTGCTGCCCACTAGCCTCAGAATCACACCAAGAAGTGACCAAGAGACTCTAGCCCTGGGTCACTAAGCTAGGTCTTTGCTGGCTGAAGAGATCAACACCCCCTTCAGAACATTCCATGTTGAGACCAACATCTAGTGTGCATGAATACTGAAGACAGTCCAGAGTTCAGTTAGACACACCTAATGAATGGCCAAACCTAGGGTAGCTTGTTGACTGCCACACAACCTCCGAATGCCTGGGTTCTAGTCTTTGCTCTGTGGTGAGGACCTGCGCAAACGTGTATCTTGATCCTAGCGCTCCTCTCTGTGTGTGATGCTTTGGCTCTTAAATGTCCCTGAAATTACCACATGCTGTCCTCTAGCCTCTGGTACTACTGAGAGGTGGTAGAAAATTCTAGAGACAGAGCCTAATGGAAACAAATTGGATCACTGAGGGTTTTCCCTGGAAGGACAATTTTGGACCCCAGCTGGGGTGACATTTTGTTTGTGTTTTAACAAATAAAGCTTGCCTGAAGATCAGAGTGCAGAGTTAAGCCACAAAAAGTTAGGCAGTATTGGAACATACCTTTAATCCCAGGACTCGGGAGACAGAGACAGAGGGATCTCTGTTAGTTCAAGGCCACCCTGGGCAATACTGAATCTGTCTAAGAGAAAAACAAAGCTCACAGAGAGGTGATCCCAGCACTTGGGACCTCATGCCTTTAATCCTAGCACTAGGAGGTAGAGACAGGAGTGATATGGCTGGGAAGAGACAGCAATATAAGGCAGGAGGAGACAGGAGCTCAGTGCAGTCTGAGGACGCAGTCTGGGGAGACAACAGTCTGAGGATGCAGTCTGAGGGGACAGTCTGAGGACAGGATCGCCCCTTCAGTCTGAGCACTGGTAGAGGTAAAAGGTCTCTCTAGTGGCTGCACTGCTTCTCTGATCCTTCAGCTTTCACGCCCTAATATCTGACTCTAGGTTTTATTTATTAAGACCAATTAGAATTCATGCTACACCCAGTCTGTCTCTGCACCCTTCCTCCATCTCTCCCCTTCCCTGATTACCATAAGATAAACTTCTTTGCTGCACAATACCTTCCCCACAATGATATCCAGCCTCCCTGAAAAGAGTGACTGAGCACAGACTGAAACCATGAGCCATAATTAACCTTTCCTCCAAGCTGATTTTCTCAAGTGCTTTGTCATAGCGATGCAAAGCAAGCTAACACACTAATTTGTAGACATGAGCATCCTTGACATTTATCTAGTAGTTTAAACATTATTGTGTCTATTTAAAAAAAAATGTGGTGAGGAAAAGATAGAGACTGACCTTCCCCCAGAGACCCTCACATGGAAGGCCAGCATGCTAGGAGTTTGTCAGTCCATCTTGCCTCTGGAAGATCCTCTAATATGGCAAAAATATTAAGAACCCAGATTAAGGGGCTGGATGGATTACTGGGTACTTAAGAAGACCCAGATTTGATTCTCAGCCCCTACATGGTAACTCACGACCACATGTAACTTTGGTTACAGGGGATCCAATGCCCCTTCTGACCTGTGTGGCCACCAGGCATGCATGTAGTGCACACACATAGATCATACACCTAAAATTAAAACTTTAAAAGAACTTTTTAAAAACTCAGATTAAAATTCTCCTCTGAACATCATGGGCAAAAAATGACAATGGCAGCGTGGCTGAGTCTGGCGCTCAGGGCAAAGAACCCAGGGCAAGGCTTCACCTCGAGGCTGTGTCCTTAAGAGAGAAGGAAAAGCTGGCTGATCTGGATAGCAGGGATGCCAAGTATTCGTGGCTCCCCAGGCACACTCAAGCGCAAGGTCAAATCTGAAGAGGTACCAACACTGCTTCCCTGGGGACGTGCAACCACCCCAGAGACTTAGCTCAAGTTCACACCATCTCCATGGGACTTATTGACATCCCTACCCGCGTCACAGCAGTGCGCAGCAAGCGGTCCCCAGCCTTTTATCAACTAAGACTCAAGTCACTTACTGTGCATAGATGAGGTGCAGGGAGCTACGGAAGAGTTGAAGAACTGGGATAATATACTCTATGCACTTTCCACTATAAAACAGCACATGCCAAAGGCCATGAGAGAAGCAGAGACCCCAGGGAAACCTGGGGGAGTTAAGCAATGCCTTCAGGCATCTGGTATACCTCCCTAAGCCTCTCAAAGTGCCGAGTCATCAGGATGGCTGTACTCCTGCAGTCTTCTGATGCACCTCACACCGTCACTATTACAAATGATCCCTGGCTACCTTGATCCCAGGAACCCACTGGCTTCTCAAGCCCAGATGCCCCAGCCACACTACAGAATTCCTCTTGCTAAATCACCCTCCCAACAATCTCAGAAGAGTCAAACAAAAACAAATGTTTTTTTCATCTCCTTTTCCATTATTCCCCCAAACTCTCTACCTTATATGTCTTGTCAAAAGACTCATCTCGGGCCCTCTAACCTACTCTTTTTTCATCCTGTTTCCACTGGCTCTCAAATTAAGAGAAGAAAGTATAAAGTATAGCCACCCACCGTGCAGGCATTCACCCCTGGAAAGTAAATTCCTAATGTCCATAGCAGGACAATCCTTCAACCATGATTACCGTGACTGACATGCGGATGGAGTTCTGATGCCATGTCCCCTGTTGAGGCTATCTGGGGGCCATATGCTGAAGACCCCATCCTTCTTCCCAGAATCCCACTGGTACATGCACCATTGGGGATATTGGTGACTTCTGTGTTGCTGTGACCAAGTTCCTCATGGCAGAACAGGAAACAGGGAACCAAACAGGGATGGAAGCCAGATTCCAACCTCACAAACACTCTCCCAATTCTTCCAGGTAGGTCTTACCTCCTGCAATTTCGGCCACCACCCACATGGCCCTACCACCTGGAACCAAGCATTCTAGTCAATACAGGAGTCTCTATTTCATATTCAAACCAGAAAACTTGGGTTTCAGTTGCATTGCCTAACAAAATGGGCTGTGGGCTGCTCTAAGTCACCCAAACGTTGCTGGTTCTGATGAGTTGAAGAGCTGTGGCCAACTCCACTTCCTATGCTGGCCCCTCATTTCCTATGGACAAGCATAAAGAACAGCCTTCACTCTTCTTTCTCCTGATAAATACCATGAGAACGAATAAAACATTATCCTGTACCATACAGACATTCCAATCAACAATGGGCCACATGTATGGCAGTGGCTGATTAACATTACAATGGAAGCAGGCATTCTGTCTGGCACATGCCTGTAATCCCAGGACTCATGAGACTGTACCAGGAACAACACAAGCTTGAGGCCAGTCTGGGCTACATAGCGAACAATGCCTCAGTATTTTCTCTGCGTATGTTAGCACACAAATGTGTTAGAGCAGAGCTAAAACATTCCTATCCTCTAGCATCCTAACATACTATTACAGTGCACTGTTCTCACGCTTGTGACATCGCTGTCAACAGACCTATGACCCAACCAGTCACATAAAAAGGATTTGTTTGACCCACAGGTCTCCCTAAGGATACGTGGACCCTCCTTCTAGGGTCTGAGCAGTCCTCGGTGTGCTAGAACAAGTTCCCTGGCAGAAAATGACAGAATTTGGGGAGTACAGGTCACATGTTCTAGACCTCAAGTGATCCAAAAATTGCCAGTCTGTGTGGAAACACTGCCATGCATGGAAGAAGGCGGGATTATAGGAGACTCAGTGTGGGTCTGTTCTAGGGTTAGCTGGGGTGGTGTCTGAGGGGGGATGAAGACGACATTTTCCTGTGGCTCTGCTCAAACCAGTATGGACTTAACACCATGTAATAGCCACACCCACGAGCCGAGGACAGCCCACAGAAGGGCCGAATGACAATCTTTTTCTCACACTTCTTTCATTTTACCCAACCTTCCGAGGCCTGGATCTGAAGTGTTGCTCCAAACATTCATGCATTGAGGGTTTGACCAACATGCACCGGTGTCTAAAAATGGGGTCTTTGGGTGGTAACTGGATAATGAGGATTCCAACTTTATCAACAGAGTAAACCATGGGATGTAGAGCTTAAATGAATATTAGGAGGCATGGAACTTTCGGAAACATGGTCTAGCTAAAGATCTATGCTGTATTCTTTCTTCCTTCCTTTCTATACACCCATCCATCCATCCATCCATTCATCCATCCCTTTCTCCCTCTCTCTTTCTAGATAGATAGATGGATGGATGGATAGATAGATAGATAGATAGATAGATAGATAGATAGATAGATAATAGACAGATAGATACTCTTCCTTCCTTCCCTCCCTCCCAACCCCTACATCCCTTCCTCTCTTCCTTACCCAACGGTTCTGTGCAGCACCCAGCCCTTGTGCCCCACTTACTGGCTGGCAGCTGTCTTCACAGGGCTTCTGAGAGCACTGGGCCACCCGCAGGCCCATGACAGTATCCTCCATGTCGGTGCAGGTGCAGGTATCACAACCCTCCTCCCAGAACCGGCCCACGGGGTAGATGGTGCCTCGGTGGACACAAACCTGATGACAAAGTTTCCGGGAATGAACTCACTTAGAATCAATTAACGATTAGTGATAGCCATGGTGTGGAAAGGGTTTAGGGAATGGGAAACCATATTCCCCCACACACCAAGTCCATCATGGTGGATCTCTCCTCTTTCGACTGCTATTTATAGCTTACCAGTTGGAAATATAGACTAAGGCGATACATGCTAACAAGAGCAGAAGTCAGGATTGCATTCTACATGGTTCCTATAACTTCTAACATAACACCAGTCTGTTAAAACTTTGTAGAAGCTTGAGTGTGTGGAGACGGAGGATACATGCATGGATGGATGCATGGATGGACTAAAAGCAATGGACAGATGAGTACACTGTTAACTACTCCCTAAATAATCCTTGCAACCACAGTCTCTCCTTAGCTAACCTTGTTCAAGCCATACATCGATGACTGTGACCTCAGCGTCTGGCCTTGACGAATACATAGTAGATTCACTGTCACTACCTCCTGAGTTAATGACATTTCCCTGTGCGTGAGAAGGAACACTCACTGCTCACCCTTGGTTCAGGGAGCAAGAGGGCTAGGAAGTTCAAATCTCCTGTGAAGAACAATGAGTGGGCCAGCATCGCGGCCAGAGGTGGGCAGTGCCTACCTTGTCGGGGAGACAGGTGGTTGTGGTGCAGCCACAGTCGTTGGTGGTGGCCGAGGCCAGGTACCCGAGTGGGCAGCTCACTGTGGAGTTGGTGCAGCTGCAAGCACACTCATACTCATCACAGCACTGGGTCTTCCTAAGGGTCGGTGTCCGATGCGGGGGACAGGTGGGTGGGGACACTCTTTTGCACTCTTCTTTCCTGCAGGCTGGGGTGGATACAGGTGACAGCCTCAGTCTTGCCACATGGAGCACCATCCTCTACTAGTGCTACGTGCTTGGCTGAGGCAGGGTTCTAAGGAACCAGACCCAGGGTATTGAATCAGGCATGCACATGCACTCAGCTCGGTGGCTATAGGATATTCAGATACCTCCAAAATGGTCACTCTTCTGAATGCTGCACTAATGAGAAATACAAGGGTGTAAATCCTCATGGAGAATGGAGAGGCCACTAAGAACATGTTGATGAGACACAGTCCTCCCAACCACAGACTCTGAGAGATACCAGACACACACCCCTAAAGCCCGGAGGGACCAAGGCAAATCATAACTGGTAGACACTTGCATACGCTGTCAGCTAGCAGGATCCTATCCCCACCTAAGGGCCTCAAACATCACCCTCCGGTCTTACCACCTCCAACAACGCACAAATGAAATGCTGCCACTGTCACCACCACAATGTTATTTTATAGATGTTCAAGCCCATTCTTGCACCCTACACCTAATCCCAACTTCCTTATAATGTGACCGCTTCAACCCCAAAGCTGAGGAACTCAAGTGATGTTCCAAGAACACCCCGAGACCTGAAAGCGACCCTTGGTAACTAAATACAGATTTCCGTGTCTCACCGTGTCTAATTTTAGCCCACCTCTATGCTAAAAATGTATTTTATGATTAAATATATAAGCCCACAGAGAAAAACAGCCTAATTGAGTTTAAAAATAAGGTTCCATGAGGAAGATAGGCAAGGCAATGTCCCTTCCACTCCGTGGCAGAGAAAACGAGGCAAACAAGAAACTGTTGGGTTTGAAATCTCACTGCCTGAGCCCCATCATCTTCTTTGTGTTTGTTAGCTTGTTTGAAGTTTATTTCAGTGTGTTGATGTTTTGTCTACATGTATATCTGTGCAACACATGTGTGCCTGGTGCCTTCGGAGACCAGAGAAGAGTGTCAGATCCCCTGGAACTGCAGCTAACACAGACAGTTATGAGTCATGCGGGTGTTGGCAATCAAACCTGCGTCCTCTGGAAGAGAAGTCAGTGCTTTCAACCACTGAGCTACCTCTCCAGCACTCCTGTGTCTTAATGTACCCCCCAAATGACATGGCTGCACCCGCATCCACACTGGTACACCTGCGGCTGATATAGTCAGGGCTGTCAGAAAACTCAATTACGGAGGGGACGGGGGAGGGGAATAAAAAAAAAAAAGAAAGAAAACTCAATTACATATGCCCTTAACCCTTTTTTCCAAATGTACCCTAAATGTAGGTTCAGCTAGCTGAAAAAGAAAACAAAACAATCTTGGTCCCCAAAACAGAAGATGACTTTCCAAGGCTAGGATAGAATGGCCCCGCAGCCGCTCCTCCCCATGGCAACCTTACCACAGGCGAAGGTGGGTCTGCACTCTCCAGGGTTGGTCAGGGTTGGCTGGAGCCCTCCTTCACACGGAGGCACCGGAGGCAAGTTGCAGTTGACCAGGTCACACACTGAGGTTTAAGAAAGAGGGGTGTACGCAGGTTTTGGTGAGGTTACTCTCCTATTGCTTGTCAGTGAGATCCGCACACCCTCTCCTGTGGATGTCTACGACTTTAGGGGGATGGTGATGGCCAATAGAGGGAGGCGGAGATGGAGATTTAAAGAGAGAGGTGAAACATTGGATGGATGGATGGATGGATGGATGGATGGATGGATGGATGGATGGATGGACAGGGGTAGGGGAAGGTGGATGAGAGACAGCTAGTTGATGGTCAGGTGAGTAGATGCTTATATACAGAAGGAAGATGGATGAGAGAGAGAGGGAGAGAGAGAGAGAGAGAGAGAGAGAGAGAGAGAGAGAGGGAGGAG
>NW_026068027.1:461062-479377 GCF_014885135.2 Alexandromys fortis
AGAGAGAGAGAGAGAGAGAGGGAGGATAGGATAGATAGATAGATAGATAGATAGATAGATAGATAGATAGATAGATGATAGAGATAGAATAGATAGATGATAGATAGATAGATAGATAGATGATAGATAGATAGATAGATAGATAGATGATAGATAGATAGATAGATAGATAGATAGATAGATAGATAGATAGATGATAGAGATAGAATAGATAGATAGACAGACAGATAGATAGATAGATAGATATAGGATAGATAGATAGATAGATAGATAGATAGATAGATAGATAGATAGATAATGGATGACAGATGTCATATAAATGTCATGTTACCTCACATAGACTAATAGTATCATTTGCAAAGACTTGAAGCCTTTCTGCCAAGTCTGAATTCTCTAGATCTCAGTTTTCCCTTCTGTGTAGTGGAAACTCTAGTTTACCAGGTCAGCCTGGGGATTTCATGAGCTAATGGAAGTACAGTCCCTAGCACATTATAGAACTGAAATTTGTCTATAAGCTGGGAGACTGGACCTAAATGATCCCCTAATTTTCTCTACCACTAACATTCAGGAGATCTATTTGATAATATTGTTCTCAAACCAGATTGAACCCCCTATAAGATTTGTGTTGATATCTGATCCAATTTCATCAGAATAAATCAACTTCCCAGAATTCTGGCTTCCTGTCTAGTCTCTTGGTCTTTCCCTGGGCCTCTCTGCTCTCCCTTGAAGATCCACCTTCGGAGCATGAATTAATAAACATATCTGATGGGGCAGATATGAGAACGCCATTAGCGCCCTGCCATGCAGCCACGCTACTGTCTCTGACGCCCCTGAATTACACGTCATTCACCACCATCACTGCCCCTGCCCCATACGCAGCCATGTGCTGAAGGCCTTCCCCATAGCTCACATCCTCAAAGTCTCACTGGAAACGTCTCCTGGCAGTGTGGCATTTTCCTCGGCAAAGCTCTGTAGCTCCGGCAATCACCCCCCCCCCCCCGCTGTCATGGCTCTTAATCTCACAGTCAAGCCACTCTGAAAGAAGCTGTCGTCTCCCACCCCCCTCACATACCCTGTGACTAAGAACAGAGCATTTTCGGGTATCTATGACCTGACCCACTTGGGGCTGGACTGGGGTCTGGACCCTGGAGGAATTGGCTGGGTGGACACATACCGCACTCATACTCTGGGCAGCACCTGTTTGCACTCTCCTTGAGGCGAGCCACTTCACACGGGCCACACGTGGGAGCTGGGGGAGAAGAACAGACACAAAATTCAGGGGAAAAAAATCAACTACGGCCCAGACTAGAGAATGTTTGCAGTTCTCATTCACAGAAAGGTAGCACAGATCCCTCATGGGATTCCCAAAGGATTGGGACCATGGGACCAAGACAGGATGCTGGACAGAATGAGTCTTCACAATGGGTCTTGCTAGCATCCTCAGGATTTCCCTCCCGGGGCCTCTGAGTCTGATGACAGCACTGGGTCATCATGGATGAAGGACAGGGGGAGGTACAAGAGCATCTGCTCCAGGCGCCAAAAGGGACTCCTGGTCTCAGCAAATGGAAATGAGGTCTCTTCAAGAAAAACACATCCATGTGACCTTTACTTGGATTGGCCTATCATGACAGGGTGGCTGGAGGCCCATGGAGTCCTTCTTCCTGCAGGGACAGCAGACATCGGCCTTGCTTACCTCTGGCTGTGGGGCACGGCTGCGCAGTGCAGTTGACTTTCCTTCCACTGAGGCACACACAGATCTGACAGGGCTGATGGTCTGGGACCCAGGTCTCCAGGAGCTGAGGGGAAGACAAAGTTAAGCAGGGGTGCAGGACACTGTCGTCTGAGCCCCAGGATCATGGGAGTCAGTACTCCCATCAATGGCTTGGCTTGCTCTCTTGAGGGCCTGGAACATGGGCCATGAGGCAGGTGGGCCAAAGGGGCAGCCTTGCTTGTCTACTTGAGTTTGCGCTGCTTGTAAGAGGACCCTGTCTCAGAAAGAAACGTGGCAAATAGCCAAGCCGCTGACTGTTAGGAGG
This sequence comes from Alexandromys fortis, assembly GCF_014885135.2. Lineage (NCBI taxonomy): Eukaryota > Metazoa > Chordata > Mammalia > Rodentia > Cricetidae > Alexandromys > Alexandromys fortis. The sequence goes on from NW_026068027.1 coordinate 463,099, forward strand.
ATGGAGGAGAGGAAGCAGAAAACCACAGAAAAGCAGGAGAGGGGTGGGGTGTGTACACCTGTAATCCCAGCCCTGGGGAGACAGTGACAGTGGGATCTGGAGTTTGAGGCCAGCCTGGGCTAAATATAAGAGCTTGAATCAAGGAAAAAAACGAGGCTTGGCATAAAGGAGGAGAAGGAGGAAGAAGAAAAAGAGGGAGAGGAGATAGAAAAAGAGAAATGCAAACCAAAAGAAAGGAAAAAATGAGGCTGTTCTAGATGTTATTTCAGGCCAAGGCTTGGAGTCCCGGGAAGGTGCACAGGGCACTGGCTCCCTTCTGGGGCAGGAAGCTGAGAATGACAGCCGAGAAGGAGGGAGTCTTGCTGTGATGTTTCTGTTCTCTTTTATCCTTACTCATTCTAAATGCGGACCTCAGCTATCTAAAGAATAAAGCCCTGTCCAGCGATCAGAACGTGGTGCTGATAATGCGGTGCGATTAACCTCCCTCCCACCAAGGCACGCGCAGACTCCACAGGGCTGACGGTCTGGAGCCCACCATCGAAAAGATACCCCAAAATGAGTGTACAAATTATTCCTCTAGGACTTTTCACCTTCCTGGGAAGCTTTAGCCAAGCACACTCAAGGCAGGACACCGAGTCAACTACCCCTGGAAAAGCCAGTAAGTTCAGCCCCTGGAGACGCCACCAGTCTGACTGCAGCAACTATGCCAGCAGGGGGCGCTATTACACAGGCCCAAGCTGTTTGCAGGCTGAACTTTTCATCCACAGAGTCCAAATCAAGGCGCAGAACAAGTATAAGAACAGCTGGATTTCAAGATTAAACAAAGGGGCCAAAAGAACAAGCTGTAGAGAGTATGGGGTAGGAAACCAGAAGTGCTCAAGGCCAGTCAAAAGACACATGTCGCCATTCGCCACCCATTAGAAGTTGCACGGTTCACCATGGAAGGTGCCAAAGGAATGTAGCCCTTAGCCCGAGCCTGAGCTTCAGAGCCTCTGGAGAAAGGAGGTGCCAGGCCAGGCCACGGGCACAGGGTAAAGGATGCATGTCCCCCTGAGCTGAAGGGGTACTCTGAATATCGCTGCACCAGCAGCGGCTCCAGGGAGAGACCACAGCCTGTGCGGGACTCCAGACCCCATCTGATCCTACTACAAAAGCTCACATCTCCACGGTGCATTCTGTAAAACAAACAAGAGCTATGGAAACTGGTAAATATTTTCCCTCTTCCCGGGGTATAGCAGATTTAAGCCCCGGTTATTTCCCTGAAGGAAGGTTTTCTGGGCTTTCTGTTTCAGTCTAAAAATTCATTTAATGGAAATGTTCTTCATATTAGATTTTCATTCTTTCTCGGCTTTAAAGCGGATGCTGGGAACACAGGTGGCTGGATACGCGCTTGTTTTCTCCCATTTAAACTCTATTTTCTGAATAACTAAAACCGGCTGTGTTCTCGTCAGAGGTTTTGATTAATTCTATACTTGATTTTTTTTTTCAAATATAAAACCGCTCTTATGTCCAGAATCATGTGCTTTTTGGACAGATCCCTTAATGCAACTCACATGCCTATTCCAATTTGTTGTGTGAAAAGTGAGGAAAATAGAGGGAAGGAGAAACAGAGTCAGAGAGGAGAGGGGGAAGAGAGTGTTGACCACACCAAGGTTACAATAAAAGTCACACGTTTCCTGCCTTTGGGACCTGCAGACAGGTGACACTCACGGAGCCAGGAACACTCAGCTGGAGAGCTTACTCCTCACCACAGGGGGCCAAGGAAGAGGGCAAGACCATTTCTGCCTTGGAGAGGAAGCGCTTTGTGCTTCACACAGTTTGGAATGACCACTGGGTGAGTGTTAACGCTATACACAAACACCTCAGAGTCGCCCGCCCACCCCGCAGGAGCCCTGAGGAGCAGGGAGTGAAATGTGAAGTTTTGCCAACTCACTCAGGGACTCTTATGTCCCTGGACTTAATTAGCTCAGCAATTTGAAATATGGTAGACAAGTATGTCTGGGGTTCTTCCCCCTTCACCTATTCATGGTGAGAAAAAATGGGGCTCATTGGGATGAAGTTCAACTACTGACCTCAAGCAAGAGACCCTACCCAGTCCCCAGCACTGCTCACATCAGTGCCCCTCTCAGCGCAGGTCCTCCATGGTCCTCCTGAGGTCCATGGCAGAGCTGGGACAACGCAGGATGACCTGGTGCCATCAACAGCAGTCCCATCCATATAGCCCATGCCATATGAACCTTGGACTTCTCATCCATTAAATATGACATGTGATAATGACCCCACAGAGACTTAGAGAAAAATCAAAACTGATCTATTACCTGGTTTACAATGTCACGGACAAAACAATGGACTTTTGATTGTCTTTATTCTCTTTGGTTGGCTAGCTTTACCACAACTTCCACCAGCTGTGACTAAATACAGGGGTAAGTTACCCCAGCTGGGACATTAAGGAAAAATGGTTCTCTTGCTGAGTGTGGTGGCTTGAAAGAAAATAGGGAGTGGCACTATGAGAAGGTGTCGCTTTGTTGGAGTAGGTGTTGCCTTGTGGAAGGAAGTGTATCATTGTGGAGATGGGCTTTGAGGTCTCCTGTATGCTCAAGCCATGCCCAGTGTCTCAGACCACTTCCTGTCACCTGCAATTCAATATTTAGGACAGACACTTGGCTACTTCTCCAGCACCATGTCTGCCTGCATGCCACCATGCGGCATCATGATGATGATGGACTGAACCTCTGAAAATGTAAACCACCCCCAATTAAACGTTTTCTTTTATAAGAGTTGCTGTGGTCATGATGTTTCTTCACAGCAGTAGAAACCCTAACTAAGAGAGAGAGAGGCTGGGTATGTTAAGTCTTGCAAGCACATTCCCCTTAACTGGGAACCAAATAGGCTTCTATATCTACCATGCTTGATGAAGTCACTGACAATGATAAAGGATGGGGCCATTATGTACCTTATCTTGTAAATATAGGGGTTATCAACTTAGAAGAGAAAAGACCACTATCATTGACCAATGGAAGAGTTGATAAATAATATCCTCTGGAAGTGTTATGAGCCCCCGGAAAGCTAAAAGAATTGGCAACTCAATGAATCCCAAGCAAATCATCCCAGGAACAATTGCAGTAAACGTGCTTCTGAATAACAGAAAGGGCAGGTCGTCAGAGTTACAATGAGCTTCAAATGCCAAGCGCAACATCAAACCTGTCTCTACAAGCTGGATCCACAGGAAAGTTGACTCAGCAGGGTTCCTTGAGGGCTCTCTCTATTTAGAAGCAGGGTAGGTTAAACTAGCATCTTCTGATAGAGCCTGAGTTCAAAGGATTTTTTACGCGCACGCACGCGCACACACAGATACACACACACACACACAGAGAGAGAGAGAGAGAGAGAGAGAGAGAGAGGCATGCACACACAGACACATGCTTCATAATCAAATACGTTAAAGAAGCAAAAACCTTCTGAAACATTCGCAGTGTGCATCAGTCCACTAAAAGCAATAAAGAACCCCCACATTGAGGAAAGGTCATGAACTCCTCATCTGTACCCCTTAAACTCACTCAGTCACGGGTGGCTACAGACACTCTGGAGGAAGAGAAACATGTCTTTAAAGAACATGAAGATAGCATACAAAGTACATAGTATGTCTGAATAGTGGCAGACATCATCTTATGTTATTTTCTCCTTCCTTCCTGAGTTCCTATATCACTCTACATGCATGAATAAAAATAATATTAAACGATATGCTAACACTTTGGTGTTTGGTCCCACAGCTAATCCATGGGAGACCCAAGAGGTATGCTCTGATCTGTCTGAATCCAGCGCTGGTAGGCATGCAATCTTCCTAGTCCTCTGATTCCATAAGAGTCAACCCTGCCGTGGGAAATGGAAGGGCCAAGCCACTGAGATGGAGATGCCAGGCTCCTACCTGATGTCGGACTCCATCCTCCCCAACACACTGAGTGCAGGCCTCCTCGGGGACACAGCTGCCATCCAGCATGACTTGGTGTTGGGGACAGAAGCAGCCTTCTGAGGGGTGGTCCCCACAGGAGCTAGTGTTCCCGTCACAGTGCCGAGGGCAGCCACGCTCACAGTGGTTATACACCAGGGACGGTGGGCACGACATAGCTGTAGACAGAGAATAAGGTCATTCTCAGTGGCCTACACCAGCCAGAAGCAAAAGAAGCATCCAGAGTGGCCAAGCATCCAGCAAACTTTCCAGAGCAGACACGATTGGTCTCCCCCAGTGTCCACTCTCTTCACCTTCCACTGTACTAGAATCCTTGCTTCGGCATGCGACCGCTCAGAAAAACAAATACAAAACCTCCTTTGTGGTTGTGTGCATTCACATGACTAAGTTCTGACCAATTAGCTGGGAGAGGAAGGAAGTATCCTATCGGTGGGCCCCTGCAATCTATTTTACTTTAGAAAGACAGCTGTGCTGGTCTGGGTCTGAAAAAGCCTGGGTTAAAACAGGTCTCACTGAACATAGCGGACAATGAGGGCTACTGAGACCTCAAGAACATGGGCAATGGGTTTTTGAGCCTACTGCACGTATTGGCTTTGTGGGAGCCTAGGCAGTCTGGATGCTCACCTTACGAGACCTGGATGGAGGAGGGTGGTCCTTGGACTTCCCACAGGGCAGAGAACCCTGATGGCTCTTTGGGCTGACGAGGGGGGGGACTTGATTGGGGAAAGGGGAGGGGAAGGGGAAGCAGAGGTGGGGAAGCGACAGAAATCTTTAATAAATAAAAAAAATGTTAAAAAAAAAAAGAAAGACAGCTGTGCCTCCTTCCTGTAGTTCCAGTCGGACCCTGCACTTCATACCAAGAGCTGCATCTTCAGCCTTGGGAAGATGACCAGTACCAGTGATGCCACCTCCCCCTGATCATCTAAATGACAGGAATTCTTACTTTCTGCTACTTGCAGCCAGCTATAACCCCAACCAATAATATGAAATCTCTGCCATTCTTTCTTTGGAATACAGACATATCTAAGACTTTAAAAATGCTCTTAAGAGAAGCCACTAGGAAACTCCCTTCACACATTATAACCTGGCTGGACAAACTCACATGGCCATATTCACATAGCTAGTGGTGGTTTCCAAAGGCTTAAAGCACAGGGGTTATCTCTGTGGGCGCAGTAAACACTAAGGACGTGCACAAAGCAAGTAAACATAGAAGGTGCTTCCATAATACAGACCACAGCTTCTGCCTGTTGGTCTGCAAGCGGGTAGAGTGGAAGCCATATCATCCACATGGACATGAAAACCTGCTGTGGAATATTATTTTAACTATGGAAAGATGTGTTGCATTTGTTTATGTTATAGAATATTACTTTAACTGTGTAAAGATGTATTACATTTGTTTTTGTTGCATTTATTTAATTATGAAAAGATGTGTTGCTATTTCACCTTGCCTGCCTGAGACACCTGACTGGTCTAATAAAAAGCTGAATGGCCAATAGCTAGGCAGGAGAGAGGTTGGCTTTTTTATAGGGCAGAAAATTAGGTAGGTGGAGTAGACAGAACAGAATGCTGGGAGAAAAAAAGCAGGGTCAGGTAGGTGCTATGAAGCTCTGACCCGAGATGAACGTAGGTTAGGATCTTTCCCGGTAAGCCACAGCCTCATGGTGATACACAGATTTAATAGAAATGGGTTAATTAAGATGTGAGAGTTAGCCAAGAAGAGGCTAGATATAATGGGCCAGGCAGTGTTTAAATAAATACAGTGTCTGTGTAGTTATTTCAGGTGTAAACTAGCCGGGGAGCCGGGCAGAGGGAAGTGGCTTGCAGCTCCCTTTACAGCTGGTAGCCCTAAAGAAAAGGCCTGGTACAATAAAACCCAAGAACTAAGAAATGTCTGAGGAGGCAGGGGACTAATCTGGTTCTTTATTCTACTCTGCCAAACCTGAGGTGCGGGAAGACTAAGAGAATAGCCCATCACTAGATGAGATGCCCAAGTCCACAGCTCCTGGTCAAGGATGCGGATACTCTGATGTATGGACTCTGAGACACCAACATGTACAGAAAGTCAATGATGCCACTTGACATAGAGCAGGATGTTGGTGTTGTGTTCATGCTAGCAGCTTGCGGTAATAGAATCCACATCTGATTCCTGCTGGTAGTCTGTGCGTTTCAGATGATAAGCAAAGGGTAGGCTCAATTAGGAAGGCTGCCTTGACGGGGTCTACACTAGCATTTCTCTTGGTAAATCAGCAGTTCTGAGGAGCCAAAAGACAACATGCTACTCCCACTTCAAAAGCCTGCCCAATGGGTGCTTATTCCCCATTGGTGAAATTTCAAATTCTATGCTACTGGTTATACAATACTTAGCTGATATCTACCTGTGTCTAAAACACAAAATTCACAACTATTTAAATTAAATGAATACACTTTTATCTTCATAAAAATTCTGCATTCAAAGGGCTTCTATATCTACAGTCTTGTTTGAGCCTAACTGGAATCCTAAGAGGAAACACTCATCTTCATTAGGAAAATGTGAATCTGAAGACCAGAGAGTGTGAATGATCACATACTTGAACTGTTTCCAAGGTTGAGGGAGTGCATACGGGACTCACCACAGAAGTCAGGTGTCCTCCAATTAACACAGACTCCATTGGTCCGACAGAGGTGGGCATAAGAAGCAATCACCTCGCACACTCGCTCCTGGTGGCAACTGTCTTGCTGGCAGATGGCATGGAATGTGGCTGGAGCGAGGACCTTGTGGCACTCAGAAAACAGGGCTGAGAGGAGGACCTGGCAGCGGGAGCTCTCCGAGACAGGACACTGCTCCTCGGGAACAGGCTGGCATGTGTGCCCTGGCTGCTGCACTGTCCATTCCTGGATGAGCCTTTTCCAGTCGGTGGTGACCGTGCCATCCCTCAGCATGAAGTCATTGGCCCCATTCTCATCACAGATTCCTAGAGCAACAAAAAGAGACAGGAGTGCCAAACACTTGGCCCTTCTCCACCCTCAAGGATGGTCTGACCCTCACCACTGGATGCTTGAAACAGGATTCAGTAATATAAGCGCCAACCTCCATACATCCAGGAAGCATGGCTGGGTTTACAGCACAGAAGAGGAGTGGAGCAAGCACCTCCTTACCACAGAGACCATACATCTTCGAAGCAAAGGTCTTGGGGCTAAGTTGCAGTTGGAATTCATTGTTTTGTGGAGTGAATGTGAGGATGTGGCCAAGATGGTTGAACCTGACTTCATACATGATCGCACCGTAGATGCTGACTTCCATGTCTCCGCCCACGTAAGGGGCAGGGACCAGTCTCCCATTCACTGCCATCTGCTCCAACAAGAAAAAGGTCACCAATAGTTCTCACGCATCAGAAGCCACAGGGCTTCCCTCTTGCTTCTTACTGAAGCTACTGGGAGTCTCTGCACTCACACTCCTCTGACTGCAGAGCTTAGCCCATGCCTGATGTTTGTCAGCAGCTCTTGCTAAACAAAGGGGCTTTGGAGAGCTTGGCAGCCTAGACCACTATAACAACACTGCGCAGGCAGCACAGACCACTATATCACTGTGGACAGCTCAGACCACTATAACACTGTGTGGGCTGCACAGACCGCTATAACACTGTGCAGCAGCCCTGACCACTATTACACTGTGCACAGACCGCTATAACAACACTGTGCAGACACTGTGTGGACAGCATGCTCCTGAACCAAAAAGCCCAAGGCTCCAGGAACCTGATCTGTGTACCTCAGTATGAAAGATGACCCCTTTCCGATAGGCCAGGGAAACTGTCATTGCACCAGCTCCTGGGGCAGGGTCTCCAGAAGGACGCACCTGCCAGGATGGCTGCAAATCCTTCATATTAGCACAGTGCCTTCCTTCTGAAGCCCCACCAGAGAGCATATCAAGCATATTAAAATGTACTCACATTCTGCAGCAAATGTAATTTTGTTGTAAGAATTTTGGAAGGGTTTTTTTTTATCACTCTGATTTTAAGATTTCTTTGGCTATGACTCCTCGTTTGATATATGACTAACTCTGATTTCTCAGCAATTAGTGCTCGTACTCAGGAATCCTTACCAAGTGAGAAAATCAAGTCTACAAGTTGTTTTCACACCATGAAATATTTATGATTTACAAATGAACAAGTAAAGACGTTGGCATAACATAACCTTTTGTAGGCATTTAATCAAATATTCATTTATAGCGGTTTGGCAGTCTCCTCTCTAAATTTTGAAGTCATACTTTTTTTGTTGAGGCCCTAAATATTTTCAAAGGCCCTGATTTAAGCACTAAATATTTCCGTTTGGAAAGACCCCAGGCCTTTGGTACTGGGCTCACAATGCCTACTGTGTCCATGGTCCTGGTGCCAACCCAGCTCCTAATCAATGCCAGAAACTGGGACTAAATTCATAACTTGCTATCTAAAACTGATCCGCTCTCCCAAATCTGGACTTAGAGCAATGTGAAATCATGCCAAGACTAGGGAGATGGCAAGGAACCCCTCTGAAGGAGAAAGTGCCCTGCTAGTCGAGGCAAAGCTGACTCCCAGCACCATGCGGTTTTTCCTAAAGCTCCGCTCTGCCCGGCCATGGACCCCAGAGCAAATTCATCTCACCTCCATGTCACTGTGCAGTCCCACAGAGAGGCCAGCATGCTTCACTTCAATGGACTTCATGCAGGCTTGCATGGCCCCAGGGCTGCAGGCCCCATTGTGGAGAATCACCTCCAAGTCCTGCTCTGTGTTTCGAAAGAGGACGTAGGAGCAGTTGCCAGTCAGCTTGAAGTTCTGCCCATCGAAGGTGACAATGTGCCGAGTGGAACTGCCCGTGCACACACCTGAATGGGGAAAGCAGACGATGGATGGAGCCTATCCAGCCCCCTCATGCAGGCCTGCAGCAATGTGGCCAGGCTGTGCCCAAAGTGAGCCGGATGCTCTCCAGGTGAACCTGGCCAAGGGAACACAGTGATGTTCCAAGGGCGCAATGTCATGTTGAAAGCTTGAGGCACCGAGCAAGCTATTCATGACCTCGCTGAAAAGAAAATTCACCTTAAGACTTGTATCCCTTCATCTAACAGTACCGGTTGCCACAGCGACTTAATCCCGCAAGAGATTACATGAGAGAAATATTTCCTGGGCCAAAATAAACAATTGGGTCTCAGAGCTCACTCAGGGAGCCACATTCACGTATAATCAGCAGATTCTCAAGGTTCCTACTAAAACAGTATGTGAATGCTAATCACTGGGCATCCACATAAGACGACTGGGGGATGGGGGAGGGCCCCACTTTGAGTGCCCCAGTGCCACTGATCTGGAAGAAAATCTTGGACCTAAATGAGTTTGGAGATGAGTTTTTCATGTGAATCATGGCTCATTATAGAACGAATGAACAAAAACCAAGACATGAGAGGAAAGCTCAATGAGACGCCACCCACACCCCTTACTCATAACCAGGCCGGAAGCACCATCGAAGGTGATCATCAACACGGCTTGTGACTGGCAGGGTTGGCTGCACCATTCCTCAGAGCTGAGCAGCCTCCATGGCTTTCACTCAACGTCCCCACGTCCGTAAGCATTCATCAAGTAACAGACGGAACGCCACAGTCCTGTGGGTACCCATGCTGCTAGGGTTTGGGCACATGTCCCCCAAAACATTGGCTGCTGGCTGGTGGCCCTGCTGGAAAGCAGTAGGATTTTAAGGGGTGTAGCTGAGTAGAAGGGAATCGGGTTTTTTGGGGTGTGCCCTTGAAGGGAACATAGCACACCAGTCTCTTCCTCTCTCCTAGCCATGAGGTGAGCTTCCTCCTCTTGCCGCGTGTTTCTGCCAGTATTTCCCTCACCGAAGTCCCAAAATAAATGGAGCCTGGCAACCATAGACAAAACCCCCAAAACTTTGAGCGAAAGTAAACCTTTCCTTTGATTTTAACTTGTGGTATCAAGTATTTTGCCATAGTGGTAAGAAAACTGAAAAACATAATCCCCCCAGCTCTGCTGTTAAAAGCATTACATCAAGGCAACAGCCTCGATTACCAATGACAACGTGTTATTAAATCACAAGACAAAGACTGTTAACCAAAATGGCTCTATCCACCATCAGACCAACTGTGACACGGTAAGTTGGAGCCAAAGGAGCTCCGAACTGAATTGTGTTTTGCCGCTTGCTTGTGCAAGACCCTGGTTGAATACTGGACTTCAGCAATCCCTCTCCTATCCCTCTTGCATGATGGGACAGCAATCACTACTTTTGGGGACTGTCATGAGAGCTGGTGGCAATCTAGACTAAATGCCAACCTGATAGTACGTGACATGCATATTCATGTTTCACGGATGAATCTGTTAACCTTAGGACTAAGCTAATGCCACAAATGAAATTCAACAGCTTTTAGTCCTGACATCTCAGTGTGAGAGGCTTCCAGAATCTGAGTGACTTTTGTTTACAGAATACCAACTTATCTTTCAACAAACCGTCACAGAGTACTCCAGTTTGCTGGCCAGGCTTCCAGGCTTCTCTCTCTCTCTCTCTCTCTCTCTCTCTCTCTCTCTCTCTCTCTATCTCTATCTCTATCTCTATCTCTCTCCATCCCTCCCTCCCTTTATTTCCTTTACTTAATTTTTTAGGTTTGTACAGGTATTTTGCCTGCGTGTGTTTGTCTGTGGTTGCCAGAAGTAGTCCTCTGGAAGAACCCCAGGTACTTTTAACCACTGAGCCATCTCTCCAGATCCTACTACCAGTTGTAATGAGCCATATAAATTAACAAACTCCAATGTTCAAGACACAAGAAAAGTTAAAAGAAAACTTCAACTGAAGAATGAGAATCTGAGACCTACATAATGTTATCACAAAACTACAAAATATTTTTTAAATATACCACTCATAAACATATTCTAGAATCCATTTTCTCTCTCCTCTCTTCTTTTCTCCACATCCTATTATCTCACTGCCTCTCTACATAGCAGAGAAGAATCTAAAACCAAGCATTTTGTTAAAACTATAGTCTGGGTATCAAAGAATAACGGACACGCATTACAGATGTCAACTGACAAGCATAAAGATTGATAGAGATGCTGGGAGCTGGAGCCGGAGCTCAGTGGTACTGGGCTTGCCTAGTGCATGTGAGGCCCCAGGTTCCCAGCACCAAAACCAGGGGAAGGAAATGGGAAGCTATTTGGCAATTGAGAAGCAACACATAAAAAATATCAAAGAGGGAAACTGGGGACCTGGAAAGACATTTTAAAGAGCGCTGAAACACCCCGAAGATGTGAAATTCTGCACACACATCGCTAAGGAAATGACTTTCCCAACTGGTTCATTGAAAGCAAAAAAAAAAAAAAACCCAGACAGAAACAGATCCACACAATGAACAATGAAGACAGTGACAAAGTCTGTAAGAATGACTTTGAAAATCAGGAAGTAAAAATCCCAATAGAGACTCTATCTCAAAAATGTCATGGAGAAAAAAACTATGACATGATATGGTAATTTAAATATACTCAAAAATTTACAAAAAAAATGAAAACTATATTGAATATTTAAGAACTAAGAAAAGAAACAAGGCCAGGCAGGTGGCTCTTGCTGCCAAGCCCAGCGACCTGAGCTCCAGGCCCACGGCCTACATGGTGGGAGGAGAGAACTGACTCCCTACGCTGCCGCCTGACGTCCACACGTGTGCCACGGCATGTGGGATCACATTCACAGACTAAAACACATAAACAGAAAATGCAAGAAAAAGTCAGAATGGAGATAGATTTTTTTTAAAGTTGATTGGTCTCAGGAGGAAGAAACGGATAAGATCAAGTCAAAAAAGAAGGCCCCAGGGGCAAGTGGACCACAATGAAAACTGGAAAGAGAAACATTGAACAAAACAAGAAGTCAGCATAAGAGCGAAGGGGGTGCAGGAAGGAAGCAGGGAAACCAGAGAGGAAGTCAAGACCGCGTGGGGATGGAGTCCTTAAGAGGGATCAGAAAAGACATGGCATTTAAAGACTTGGTCTGACTCATGAGAAGACTCCGGACCACAAAGAAGAACCAAGCCTTAATGCTGCCAGCACGTGACAAGTGTCTGCAAACTTTCACCCACATCTGCTGGCCCTGAGTAAACCTAAGGGAAGGGTGGAAAGGTAATGGCAAAAGTATTCAACTTCTCCCGAGATGAGGCGTGGAAAAGAAAAAAATTTAGTATTCAACTTCATTTTTTTGTTTTGTTTTGTTTTTTTGTTTTTCGAGACAGGGTTTCTCTGTAGCTTTGGAGCCTGTCCTGGAACTTGCTCTTGTAGACCAGGCTGGCCTCAAACTCACAGAGATTTGTCCGCCACTGCCTCCCGAGTGCTGGGATTAAAGGTGTGCACCACCACCGCCCGGCAAACGTATTCAACTTCAAAGATCAAGAAAAAAGTCCCCAGGTATCACATGAAGATATCCAATAGTTCACAGAGTGAAAACCAAACCAAAACAAAACACAGAGCTCGTCAGTAGAATTCTCAAAAACAATATACAAAGCCATGAAAGCCCTGAGTCCCATTCTCCAACAAGAAGGCAGAAATGAATCAAGAGCAGAGATAGAGGGGAATGAGACCAGGGAATAACATCCATGTGGGCAAGCCACAGAGTAGTTCAAACCCGTTCTTAAAAACTGCCTTTCCAATTAACAGATGATTAAATGAGGGAAAAGAGGGGAGGAACTTCAAATCCCCACAAATGCATGTGTGGTAAAATTCATCAATATGAACAATCACCCTATTTGATAAATACAATAAAAATAAAACTAATTAACAGCATAGCCACTGAAGGGCAAAGGGAGGGAGCTAATGTAAACAACTTGGGAAAACCAAATCTCACTCTGAGACTCAGTGCAGCAAGGACGGCACACAAATGCTTTGGCTGGGGGACTTGTTCTTCATACAGACTCTAGAGTGATAATACGTGCATGCTAGAATTAGGACTGGATGATAAGATCCAAGATTTATGCTGTCTGAGAAAGATCAAGTATGAAAGATGCCAAAAGGACTCAAATCAAATCAAACAGATGCCCAAGAGCCACAGCTCGGACCAATGAAGCAAGAAAACAACTGATGGTAGCCAACTCTTACACAGAGTAGAGAAAGGCAAGAATCCACGGCATGGCTGCGTGAGCACAAACAGTTATTCTGATTGATTAATTAATTAGTGAGAGATGTGAGAAAGTTCTTTTGACAGAATTCTAACTAACATATATGGTGTGGATGATAGGAATTGAAATCCCTCCCGACTGGACAAATAGTACCGAAAAACAAACCAACAATCATCAATGGATGCTAGAACTGGGGGCAAAGGCCAATTTCTGTAGACTTTGTGAATGCTATCACTATGTACAATGAATATCCACCAACAGAACTGTTTTAAGACAGACTTCTAAAATCAGAAGGAGCTTTCAATTTTAAAGTATTTAATACCCCCAATATAGCTTTGTCACTTGATGCCTTTCACTGGTGGGTACAAAAGGAGGGGGTATTGGTACTAGGCTGAGACTGTCTTGACAGGATAAGTCCTTTGTTGCCCCTTCCCTAATAGGGAGAAATGGGAGGGCCACGTCCAGTAAACGGGACTCTCAGGAGGCAGGAGCTAAGTTTGTGTCCCAGTCAGTCATAGGGAATTCAGGACCAGTATCTGATTCTTGCCTGAGGGATCTTTGGGTCACACGTGGCCAGACCGCAAGAGGACATTTACTGATGTTTGAGAAGAATCAGTAGCTCTGTCCCAGAGGTGGGATAAGGGCCAGACTAATCTTGGGGACTGGATAGGAGCTAGGAAGGATGGCCAAGGGCTGTGTTCAAAGTGATGCTTTTCCCATCCATTTGCATGCAAAATTCATGAAGTCATTGCTTTTTACTGCTGAGTAGTACTCTAATATGTATATATTCCATACTGTCTTCATCCATTCTTCCATTGAAGGGCATCTAGGTTGTTTCCAGGTTCTGGCTATTACAAACAATGCTGCTATGAACATAGTTGAGCATATACTTTTGTTGCATGATAGGGCATCTCTTGGGTATATTCCCAAGAGTGGTATTGCTGGGTCCAGGGGTAGGTTGATCCCGAATTTCCTGAGAAACCGCCAATGAGGACTACTGAGAACTCAAGAACAATGGCAATGGGTTTTTGATCCTACTGCACGTACTGGCTTTGTGGGAGCCTAGGCAGTTTGGATGCTCACCTTACTAGACCTGGATGGAGGTGGGTGGTCCTTGGACTTCCCACAGGGCAGGGAACCCTGATTGCTCTTTGGGCTGATGAGGGAGGGGGACTTGACTGGGGGAGGGGGAGAGAAATGGGAGGCGGTGGCGGGGAGGAGGCAGAAATCTTTAATAAATAAATAAATTTAAAAAAAAAACAAAGTGATGCTTTCTAAGAGAATTTCTGTCAAAGAGAGAAAGGACTCTGAAGTTGAGGGATTCAAGATGGACTGAAGACAAAGGCATCAGAAACTTTGTGAAGAAATAGCAGCCGTCCAGGCCTGGGAACAGAAGCAGGACTTCAGGAAAGCCTCAAAAGAGCTCATGCACAGTCCCATGTGACCTTCTGAGCCCATCCATCCCCTTCGCTGTGCTCCCAGCTATGAGAGAAGCTGTCCACACTCTTTTCCCCAAAGGCAGGCAGTAGCAGCTGCATCTGGGTAGGTATCTAAACTCTAATGGAGTTCCAAGTTTCAGTTATTACACAGCCACCTAGTTACCAACTGAAACTGTCAGACCATAGAATTCTTTATGAATAAACAGAGATGGCATGGACTCTGAGACATTTTCATCTAAGACAGAAGGGAAATGTTCGCCCCTTACATACATCCTAAAGGGCAAGTGAGATTGCGAACCACCGCCCTGATGGCATCCTACCTTTATGTCTGTTTCCATTGTTGAGAACAGATCATCACAGAGGCCATTTCCAACAGTGAGGCAGAGGGCTGCCCCTCCCTGATGAGTATTCACCAGGTTTACAGGGGATGGACCTGGGTCCAGCTCTTATACCAGGCCACCTGATAACATACAGTTGCATGCAGTCCCATCCAACTATAGGAGTGACTCGGGAGAAGGACTCTGGAGATGCCTTAGACACGCTGCTATACTTCTGACATCCCAGTGATATACATTCTTAAGGATTGATTCGAAATGGCCAAGTTGAATTAGAACCTCAGAAAAGCAAGTCTTCCTGTGGTACTGGGAAAATACATCTGTCTATGGTTTTCCAAGACTCTGTGAAACACATCCAGATGCCATTGGAGGGAAGGAGGAAAGGAAGGACAGGGCAGGAATGTTGTGAGGCAGGGGTACTTCCACCTGTCCCCTTCCACAATGTTGCCTACACAGTGAGTTAAAAACCTGCTCCTCTACACAATATAGACTAGCGAAATGAAGGACTCACAAGGGCAAGTCCAACGGCAGCCACAGGTCTCCTCCACTCGAATAGGGGACTGGCTGTTCGAACATGAAGGCCTGGGTCCATGGTCACAGTTGACTCTGTGACTCTGCAGCAAAGTCTGGCCATTTGGCAAGCAGGTCACTGTATGGCATTGATCTGGCAAGGTCCAGACATCCCCAGGCTGCAAAAAGAGAAAACAGATTTGAGAAAGGACCAAGATGAGTTGCACTAAATCTAAATCCACCCACCATGTCACTGTCTGCCTCTGAAGATGGGCCAGGGCTGGACCACAGCCTTACGTTAAGGAGGCTCTATGTGAGATTTGCCTCAAAATAGGCTAAAAATAAGCAAGAGAATGAGGCTAAAACCAACCAGGGTAAAACTAGTCAATAAGAACAAAAGCCCCCAACATATACTTCTGACCTTTCCCCAAAATCAAAAGGAAGGGACTTACCTTCTTCTCATTCCCATTGTCGTCCACACAAACTCCGGAAAACCCTGAAACGGACATAGAAAAACTTGAGTAATCACCTACCACCAAGAATTCTAAACCATTCACATTTGCTAGTCAACACACAACATCTGCTAGTCAATGTACCATATCTGCTAGTCAATGCACAACATCTGCTAGTCAGCACACAACATCTGCTAGTCAATGTACCATATCTGCTAGTCAATGCACAACATCTGCTAGTCAGCACACAACATCTGCTAGTCAATGTACCATATCTGCAAAACAACACATGACATCTGCTAGTCAACACACAACATCTGCTAGTCAACACATAACATCTGCTAGTCAACACACAATATCTGTTAGTCAATGCACAACATCTGCTAGTCAACACACAACACCTGCTAGTCAATGTACCATATCTGTAAGTCAACGCACGACATGTGCTAGTCAACACATGACATCTGCAA
>NW_026068027.1:481021-513249 GCF_014885135.2 Alexandromys fortis
CTCACAAGGGCAAGTCCAACGGCAGCCACAGGTCTCCTCCACTCGAATAGGGGACTGGCTGTTCGAACATGAAGGCCTGGGTCCATGGTCACAGTTGACTCTGTGACTCTGCAGCAAAGTCTGGCCATTTGGCAAGCAGGTCACTGTATGGCATTGATCTGGCAAGGTCCAGACATCCCCAGGCTGCAAAAAGAGAAAACAGATTTGAGAAAGGACCAAGATGAGTTGCACTAAATCTAAATCCACCCACCATGTCACTGTCTGCCTCTGAAGATGGGCCAGGGCTGGACCACAGCCTTACGTTAAGGAGGCTCTATGTGAGATTTGCCTCAAAATAGGCTAAAAATAAGCAAGAGAATGAGGCTAAAACCAACCAGGGTAAAACTAGTCAATAAGAACAAAAGCCCCCAACATATACTTCTGACCTTTCCCCAAAATCAAAAGGAAGGGACTTACCTTCTTCTCATTCCCATTGTCGTCCACACAAACTCCGGAAAACCCTGAAACGGACATAGAAAAACTTGAGTAATCACCTACCACCAAGAATTCTAAACCATTCACATTTGCTAGTCAACACACAACATCTGCTAGTCAATGTACCATATCTGCTAGTCAATGCACAACATCTGCTAGTCAGCACACAACATCTGCTAGTCAATGTACCATATCTGCTAGTCAATGCACAACATCTGCTAGTCAGCACACAACATCTGCTAGTCAATGTACCATATCTGCAAAACAACACATGACATCTGCTAGTCAACACACAACATCTGCTAGTCAACACATAACATCTGCTAGTCAACACACAATATCTGTTAGTCAATGCACAACATCTGCTAGTCAACACACAACACCTGCTAGTCAATGTACCATATCTGTAAGTCAACGCACGACATGTGCTAGTCAACACATGACATCTGCAAGTCAACACACATCTGCTAGTCAACACACAATATCTGTTAGTCAATGCACAACATCTGCTAGTCAACACACAACATCTGTTAGTTAACACACAACATCTAGAACAACATAACTCTAAAAAGAATCTGAGTGGGCTTCACATTGACAATATGAGTACACAAGGAGGTGACAATCTTATGGTCCTTCAGATGTACTTTATGATAATTAATAATTATGATAATGATAGCTATCACATGGCAGTAACTTTCACTTATCTCATTTCATGCTTGCCAGCAATAGACATGGGGGGAGGTAAAGCAAGATCCATAAAACTTGAAAGAGATATACTTCATGGTTGCTGCCAATGTAGCTACCATCTGTAAGGAAAGGTCTGTAACTCTGCAGAAGGTTTGAATTTAAAACTATTTACAGGGGCTGGAGCGATGGCTCAATGGTTAAGAGCACTGGCTGCTCTTCCAGAGGACCCGAGTTCAATTCCCAGCACCCACTTGACAGCTCGCAACCATCTGTAACTCCAGTTCCAGGGGATCTGATACCCTCACACCAATGCACATAAAATCAAGTTAAATAAATCATAAAAAATAACAACTACATTAATATATACACCAGGCCAGAAAACAAAACATGTTTCTAACCTAGAATCAACTTAACCTGTGGTTCTTCAATAGTGGCTTTGATGGTATATTTCTAAAGCCATATGTGTATATATGTGTATATATACGGTATATATATATATATATATATATATATATATATATATTGACAGCAAATATAGGAGCAAGATCTGTAGGATGCTGGGGTTCCTTGCTTAGATCTCCCAATTTTTACATCCAAAGTCCCAGGGACAAACAAGCCAGGACTTCTTCTGCTTCTGCTTAAAAGGTCGGATGGACATTTTAAGGAAGCAGGATGGTGCACAGGAACTTTTCCAGGGCCCCCTGGAGGTGACAGCATGCGCCTTCAGCAAGCAGAAATGTGACAGTTCTGAACCATATGGCAATCTTCACTTAAGACTAAATTTTGTACATCAGCATCTTTGAGTCACCAGAGTGGTAGTTTTATTCGCTTTCTGGTTTAGTAGTGGTCATGGTGGCAGTAGTTGTCTGAGAATTGGAAAAAATATATATCAGACGACTTACCAGAGCATAGTTTATGGAAGAAGGAATTGCCCAGGGTCACAAGGGTGGGGAGATCTTCAACCTGCTGGAGCTTTACCACGTTGGAGCTGGCCCCTGGGCCTGCCAACATCCTCAGCTGGGCTTCATCGTAACGATCCCCAACCCCAATGGGGAACACGGCCACTCCTAAATTAGCCGAGCAATGCGAAAGGGTCTAGGTCAGATGAGAACAGCATACACACTGCATCTAGCACTATGCAGAGCCCCTGCGATGCAGGCCACACACACAGCAAGCCTGCGAGGGAGAGGTGCGCACAGGCAGCGCTTGCTGTGAGCTGCTCCTGTTCCTCAGGCTCCTTCTCAGCAAAGGGGATACAGCCGTGAGCCAAGCAGATTAAAGCCCCTCCATCTCCTGTCTCCACGGCTAACACTAGAGGAATGCAAACAGCGCACACACAAAATAGTAAATGGCACATTCAGGTGTAGACAGATGCTTGGAAGAAACTATGAAATGAGAAGCACGGGAAATGCCCAGAGGGGGGGAAAATAATCATTTCGTGGGAAAAGACCTGTGTGGTGGTTTGAAATGGCCCGCAAAGGGAGTGGCACTATTAGGAGGTGTGGCCTTGTTGGAGGAAACATGTTACTGTAGGGGTAGGCTTTGGCGTCTTTTCCTCAAGTTTCACTCAATGTGACAGTCAAGTTGACTTCCTATTGTCAGCAAGACGTAGCTCTCTCAGCTCCAGCACCTTGTCTGCCTGCACGCCACCCTGTTCCCTGTCATGATCATAATGGACACCACCCTCAATCAAATGTTTTCTTCCTAAGAGTGTTTGTGGTGTCTGGTCACAGCAATAGTGAACCCTAACTAAGACAGCCTGGAAAAGGCATAAAGGTGCCGAGAACACATCTGGGCAAGAAACGCCCCACACGGAGAGTGTAGCAACTATAAAAGGCCAGAGTGGAAGCAGAACATGGAGCATGCATGAGAAGAGGTGAGGTCTGCAGTGTGCAAACCCTCACTGGCCACAGCACCAACCCAATGTCTTCTCCGAAGACCACGGAGGGATGGCAGGAGCTCGTCTGTGCAGCAGCTGTGCTGAGGATAAGCTTTGAGGATGGGAGCTGGGGTCCCTTGGAGAAGGCTGTCCCTGTCTCTTGGGTGTGAGGTGGTGGGTTGGCATGCTGGAGAATGAGTCTCAGTATTTTCTGAAGATTTGGCTATTTGATTGGTTGCACTTGAGAGGAAGGGGGAAGCCAAAGGGGTTGGGATTTAGAACCTGTATAACTTCAAAGAATGGAAAAGATGATAGGAGAAGGGGATGCTGGGACGCAGCAGGAGCAGAGTTACTGATGAACTGTGTATCAGATCTAGGCTAAGTGAGGTCAGAAGTCTGAGACAGCAATGTCAAGATCAGTGGTCCATAAATATTTTTAGACCCGTGACCCTGAAAGAGATCACTCAAGGGGATGAGGTGAAAAGGAGAGGCTGGGGACCCAGCTCAGTAGTAGAGTGCTTGCCTAATGTCTGCAAGGTCCAGGGTTAAGTGTCCAACACTGCAAGAGAGGGGAATAAAGGGAAAAAGAGAAAGAATGCCCACCTACCCACGCCTCCAGCCTTTCGGTGGTATCTCAGGATTGAGCACCAGGCACTTACGGTTGGATGTGGCAGCATCCGCTGCTGTGTCCACTGAATCCAAGGAGGTGTCCATGATGAGGATGACCACTGCTTTGGAGGCTCCAGGCCTGGCTCCGTGGATTTGTGAAGTTACATAGCGCACGGCAAAGGCAAGAGCATCCCCTGAGGAAGAATGGTTTAAGTCTGGACTGAGCACAAGAACTGGGTTTTCTAAACCCTCTGAGTATTGGGCTTAAAGTGGACCCTCGGTGAATTCAAAAGATGAACAGTTATGACTCAGAGCAACACTTGGGATGAGAAAGAGACCCAGGGGACCGTCTAGCTCCTTGCCATCCAAAAGAAGAAACTCAGGCCAAAGATTAAAGTTACTGGCCAAGATCACCCGGTCCCTAAAGTCAAGATCAGAACCAGAACGCAGATTTTCCATCTAGCTTGTGGGTCTAGCATTACCAACTTGGCTGGGGCCACCCTCCCGCTGCATGAGGTCCACCAGACTCAGTAGGTGGGCTTTCTCCTGGGCCACATTCCACGGTATGTCGATGGTATTGATGCTTCCATACTGCATGACGGACACCTGAGTGAGGTGGGGCCCTAACAGAAGAGAAAAGGGGAGACTTTAGAAGGAAGTGGATCCCAGGAAGAGCGGCTCCTACCTGCAGCCTCGGGGGCATCACTCACCGATGTTGGCCTTTGAAATGAAAGCCTTGGCAAAACTCTTCATGGTATCAAAGTAAGACTCTGGTAAACCGGAGGAGCCATCCAGGAGGAGGACCACATCCAGGGGTTGGCTGCAGTCTGCCAAGAGGAACAAGAAGATGAGTACACGGTGCCAACAGAAGAGCAACCATCAGTCACCAGCACAGCCAGTGGCTTCTCAGGGTGGCACTGAGCACACAGCACCACCAAGTAGGGGGACATTTACCATTGAGGTCACAGCATGGGACTGGGACAGTTAGAGGGGCAGAGGAGGCAGTTCCTGAATCTGAGTTCAGTAGATTGAGAGACATTTAAAAGATTCCAGTCCTACCCACAGGCCTGCCGTGCCTGCAAATGGAAGGAAGGGGCTGCACTCTCAAAAGCAGGAAAGTAAGTGGGGCTGTGTGGGGAGCAAGGGAGTCAGAAATCTCTATATAGGAAAATGCCATTTTAAGACCCATGATTGTGAGAATTAACTAAACAATAACTAAAGCAATTAATAAGAAAATGGACTTCTTGTTATTGGGTCTAAAACTGGAAAATAAGGGGAAAGACACAGTATAGTGTGTAACTGGGAAAGAGGCTTGTGACCTTTGAAGGGGTCATGAAAATGTGGCTTCTGTACATGGAAGAGAAGGAAGCTGTGTCATGAGAAAACCCACAGACAGATGTATGCTAACGCCAAGGCAAACAACACAGTTACTTTTCTTATTAGCAGAAAAAATTAAAACAATATCAACTAACTAAAACAAAAACCCAAGACTGAGTGCAGGGATGGAGAGACAGTAAAAGCAGCTGGTTCTTCTGCTGTAGCGACACCAGCTTGTCACCCTAGCTCCTCAGGAGTGTTGCAGCTTGTAAGGCCTGCTTTAGGCAGCATGAGCTTCAGGTCAGTCTGGGCAGCTTTGTAAGATCCTGTCTCAAAAGGGAAAGGAAAAGAGGGCTGGGTGGCTCCGTAATAGGGCACTTGCCCAGCTCAGACCAAGCCGTAGGTTCAATCTTTAGTCTCAGCATAGAAACAAACAAACTAGATACTGGCTTGACACTAGTATAAATTAAGAAGGCAACAGTTTAATCCCAGCCCTCAGAGGCAGAGGCAGGAGGATCTCTGTGAATTTGAGTCATGCCTGGTCTACATGGAGAGTTCCAGGTCAGTCAGGATCATTTAGTGAGACCTTGACTCAAAACAAAGAAAAAAAAAACAGCAACAGCAACAACAGCACTTTTTGTATCCTCACCACCTGCTAGATGCTGTGTCAAGCATTTCACAAATAGTTGCTACTATCCGCAGTTCATAGACAGGGAGAATGGCAAGCCAAAAATCATCAGCCACTGAGTGGCTCTGGGTCTGGGTCTGCCTGTTTAATCTACACCTCTTTCCTGACCGCCCCCCGGCACCACAGCTTTGCCTCCAAGAACATAAGCTACTTGGAATAATTCTACGCATCAGTGTGACCCTAAAGAGAAGTAACAATCACCAAAACTAGCAGAAGTTAACTGCCAGGCAGAAAGTGAGTCTGGACTGGGTGCGGGGTGGATTAAGACTTGCAATTTTTTTATGCATTCCCTGTATTATTTAAATTTTAAAAATGGGCCCCTACTACCACTGAATTTACAAGCCTGGGCAATAAGAAAAGACCCTTCTCACCCAAGGAATAACAGTTCAACTCTCTGCCTGGAAGCAAAGGAGAAACACAGGCAGGGTAAGGCAGGGCTGTGAGGTAGGAAGTTAGCATTAGAACCCAGGGCTTCTGGCATCATCAGACAAGGCACACAGTGCCAAGGCCGTCACACAAAGGGTACCAGCGTACCAGGAGTGGGGGAGAGGGTGGGCAGCTGCAGCCCCTCCCTGGAGCAGCATCTCTGCAGGACCAGGTCAGGAGCCTCTCGTGGAAGTGTCTCAAAGTCTCGGATGAAGATGGGAGCATGGGGCCAGCCAATTTTCTCCAGTTCCTGTGGGTTGGCATGGGGGCCCACCCCAATGGGTACCACCTGGATGTCTCCAGGCATCCTCTTGATCTCATCCGAGGCAGGGTTCCCTGTGACCATGTAGACGAGATTAGGTGCCTGCTTCCGGTCCCCCTGACTGGGAGAGAAGCTGTGCTCAGAAAGGTACTGTAGGGCCTGCGCGGTGTTGGTTTTGTTGCCACCATGGTAACGGATCTCCCGCACGTGCCGCAGCACGTCATCCTTGGTCTGGGCCTCGTTGAAGGTGTATTCCACGGTCACCTTGTATGAATACTGCAGCACCGAGATGTGGATGCCCTCCTGGCCCACATCCATGCGCTGTATCACCTCCTCCAGGAACTCCTTGCTCTTATTGAAGTTGGCTTCACCAATTTCGTCTGACCCCTCCAGGACAAAGACCACATCCAGAACCATGGACTTCCGCTTAGGTCCAGGTGATGAAATACCAAGGATCCCTGGACCAGTAGTGATTTGTGCTACCTGGGGTGGCTGAGTAGGGGCTTGGGCCTCAGGGGCAAGGTCACAGAGGTAGTTGATTATTTCATCCCTTCTCTGCTCCAGTTCATCCACCCCACTGAGCAGAAAGGCCTTGTTTTCGGGGGCCTGCTTCTCAATGAGGCGGATCTGCTTGAGGCTGGCATGTGGCCCAATGCCCACCGGGATCACAATGACCTTCTTCTTCTTCAAGCCCTGGACATAGCGGACCAAATTCCTGGCCAGTCGTGGTGGCTCCTGGCTAGCCGTTAGGAGCAGAGCGATGCGGGAGGCTTCAGGGCGATCAACTTTGCCAAAGATCTGGAACATTGTGTACTTCAAAACCTCGCTGGTAGAGGCCACCTGGCTACCTGCATACTTCACCTGGCTGGCAATGCGCCGAAGCTCTGAGGGGCGCTTGCGGGCTGTGAGGTCGATGTAGGCATGGGATCCATCGTGGTACTCAACCACCGCCACACGGATGCGCCTCTGGGAGATGTGCAGCCTCTCCATCATGCCCACCACAAAAGTCTTGAGCACTTCAAACTCAGCCTCGGACAGCCTGGAGGAGCCATCGAGCAGGAAGACAAGATCTAGGAGCTTGCTGCAATAGAAGCTGTGCAGGGGTGGCTCAGGGGTGTCCTCAACATATGGGGTGGTAGAACTGACTGGGGCATCTGTTGGGGGTACCACCAGGCCTCCAGGCTCCCGGCAAGCTTCACAGGTAAGGTTGACACCATCACAATGACTGCGGCAGAAGGGAAAGAAACCAAAATAATTCAGGAAGAACCAGTAGGCAGGTAGGACCATCTCACGGGTCCACTATAGAACCTCCCATCTGCTCCCACTGAGGGCCTTTCACCCTAATGAGATGTCACTTTTGACATTTGTTCCCAGGTGTGTCTTCAACACACAAGCATGCGTGCATGTGCACACACACACACACACACACACACACACACATGCATGCACACACATGCACAAGAGAGGGGAGGAAGCAGAGCCTTCCTAAAGCTTTAATCCATCTTAGAAACTGAAAAACAGTCTTTGTTGTTCTAAGCCCTTCACAGCCATTTAATGTTGACTTCTTTCCAATCTACGTCTCCAACCATATTAATATTTAATTATAATCCAAACCTTCTTATAAGTGTCTCCAAGGACAAATATCTTTCTAAAATGTTGGCACATGCCGGAACTTGTAAATGTTCCACTGGAGATAAATGGCTTACATTAGAAACCATTATAGATGTTATTAGAATTTAAGCTGTATGGATTTTGATGCGTGTTTAATTATGTCGGGCCTTAAGGAAAAGAAGAAAAAAACTAGAGTAAGAAGATTTTAGAAAGATGAATGAAAGTTTAAAACCCCGCCGTTTCATCTAGCAGAAGAAAAGACAGTAGGAGGGCTAGGTGTGGTGGCTCTGGGAAGTGACCTTAGTGCCACCATGTCTTCTGCCCATAAGCAGATGGTGAACACGGAGTGTCTACCATGAAGTGGCTAGCCCTCAGCCCCGCCCCAGGATACCCACAGTTTGTGTTGAATCATCACCTACTCCATGAATTTCTAGGGTACCAGACAACCTTCCAGCCTTTTCTAATCACTGTAGCCTTTTGCCGTGTTCTAGAAAGTAAAGGAACAGGCCGGTCCACAGAGAAAATGAAGACGTGCTATGGTGGGGATCCCCACAGGATGGGGTCTCCTCTATTCTGCACCCTTGGTCTTCAGTCTTTACAATAAATCTGAGAAGGTGACCATGTCCCTAAACCCTGACCGGGTCCCATGGTCTCACTGCCAGCCAATGTCCCCAACCTTGAAACTTGCGCACATCGTGGGCAGTAACAGCTGCCCCTCTCTGCAGGCCAGCTGAAGAGACATGAGGCGCCTGGAGCTTCCGTGTCCTTAGAGCTGGACACCCTAAGTAAGCTTGCAATGAACACCCTTTCCTTACTCCTCAGGTCTCTTTCAGCACAATGAAGTTGGGTGGGATCTTACCGGGAAGTCAGTTCCTACCTCCTCCTAATCCTGCGATTTATTGCCTCGATCCTTGGTTAACGGTGCATGAGTGACATACTTTCTGGTTTCCTGTGTTTGCTAGAAAATTCACCCTGGGCAGTGCTTGCTCTTGTTTGTGCAGATGGTGGGCGGCAGGATCTGGCTCTGGCAGCTGTGGCCACAGCCCCTCCCCAGTGACTTGAGGTTCTCAAGTTGAGGCTCCCATTATTCTTGATTGGTGTCAGGGAGTGGTGCTGACTGTGTGAGCGTTTTAATAAATGTTCCCGACCTAAGGGCAGGACTTCAGAAAGCCCAGGAATCGGCCTCAGGACTCCTCTCCTCCCCAAAGCCAGGTTCCCAGAGTTTGTTCCAGAAAGAGCCCAAGGTAGCAGAGACTGTCTTCCCTCTCACTTCTGAAAAGCCACGTCCTGTGGCCTGGACCACAGCCCTAAGATGCTTGTGTTACACTTAGGGCCAAGGACCCCATCTCTCTTTTCCTTCCTACATTCACAGATCTCTCAAAATGCTTAATATCCATAGATACTGGTCCTCAGATTGGATGTAATGCCCCCTTAGAGTGAAGTAGAAATACTAACTACCATTGCTTGGTCATACATGCTACATACATGTGTTGGGATATTATATTCCATCCCCCAAAATGTATATTTTCCACAAACAAAACAAAAAGTCTTTAACAAATATGGGGGGGCAGAATCTTATAAAGAAAAAGAATCAGACTCCAGAAACAAATCCAACTGCACACTAAAGGGTGGGTGGATAAATGAATGGGTGGATATGGGTGGGTGGGTGGGTGGATGTGTGGGTGGATGAATGGAGGGATGGATGGATGGATGGATACATAGGTGCATGGGTGCATGGATGCATGGTTGCATGGATGAGCTAATTAAGCTCAGCCTCAGTCCATGGTGCCCCAAGGTGTTTTCCAGAGCCCAGATTCTAAGAGCCAGCATGGAGAACAGCCAGTCAAGAACTCCGCTTTAGGGCTGGAGAGATGGCTCAGTAGTTAAGAGCACTGGCTGCTCTTCCAGAGGTCTTGAGTTCGATTCCCAGCAACCCACGTGGTGGCTCACAACCATCTGTAATGAGATCTGGCACCCTCTTCTGGCATGTGGGCAAACATGGAGGCAGAATGTTGTATACATAATAAATAAATAAATCTTTAAAAAAAAAAACTCTGCTTTACCAATTCTGACAGTGTGCAGGGTCATCAGAGTTCAAGGTAATTTTCTTTCCAGGAGCCAAACGTCGACCAGCCACCTCACACACAGGGCAGTCTTGGGGGTCCACACAGGTCTGCAGAAGTTCATCCAAGATTCTCCCTGCACAACACACCACGTTAGGAGCCCACCTCTCATATCAATCAGGTAGGTCCACCTGCCACTGAAGGAACCTATCCCAGAAACCCACTCTCTAAGTTCCCAGGCGGTCACCTCACCACACAGGAAGCATCCTTCTTCTTTGGCACCTTGTCTGCCCCTCTGGGAAGCTGGGATGGGGCTTCCTACACATCTCTCCCCTTCCCAAGCCCTCAGACAAATGAAATCTTATCTCCAAACAGCTGGGGAGTGTCTGGGCTCAGCTAGCTCCTCTCAAGAGTGAACTCAATAACTTTAGAGCTGGTCTGTCTAACGCGACACACCATGAGGCTACTTCTATGTAAATGAAGCATAATTCAGCAAAATAAAGAGGCCTTTTCCTCACACCTACTAGCCATCACTACATTGACCAGAATGTTGCTGCCACTGAAGCAAGTTCTGCTGGAAAGTGTTGCTCTCTTTAACCCAGGAGGCTGAGGCAAAAGGATAGCAAGTTTGAAGCCAGCCTGAGCTATACAGAAAGACTTTACAGGGAAAGAAGGAGGGAGGGAGGAAGAAAGGGAGGAAAGAAAGGATTGACTGTTCTATGTGATAAACCCACAAATGAAAGGGATTTTCAGGAGGAATGGGGTGAAGCTAAGTGAAAGCACATGGGCATCAGAGCACAAAGGGCAGGTGAGAAAACCCTAACGTGGCAAAACTCAGAGCCGGCCTGGCTTTGATACAGAGATCCAGGCAATCAGACTTGTTTGAGGTCCAGGGATGGGGCGGCAGGGGCACCCCTGGACAGAGGAGGCCAAGCTGAAGCACAAGGAAAACACCTAAGAGCCCGTTCCTCCATCTTGCTCGAGCCAAGGAGAGGCCTCACCTGGAGGGCAGTGAGCATGGCACCCCTCCACACACTGCACAGGGCAAGCCAGAGGCTCGGGGTGCTGACAGGTGACTGGGCAGGCAGGCGCGCAGCTGTTATAGCGCCACTCGCACTCGTAGCCATTTTCCCGAATGTTCCTCTCTTCACAGGTCTGGGCTGTGGGGACAGAGAAAGAGGTGGTGACCCTGGAAGCGCCAGGTGACCCTCGGCAACACAACAGTGTCCCTTCTTCCAGGATTTCTCCAGAAGTCTCCACATAGCCATCTTGACTCCACGACCCTACTCAGTCTGACTGCATTCCTTACTTTTGTCACCATACTAACCTTCTTCAGCATCCGTGTCCCCCTCACTCTTGCGGAGATGCCTTCATCCCCGTCTTCACTCCCACATTTCCACTATTCCTTTAGTATAAACTTCCTCACCCTGCCACTTCATCCCCTCCACCCGTGCCTCAGGGCACTGGGGCCAGCCCTCTCCACCCTGCGAGTGCTCTCCCGTCCTCCCCATAGGCCTTCAAGCCTAGGTACTTATAGGAAGGTGCATCTGAGACTGTGGGACTTGGGAACTCACGGCACAGTGAGGGCGTCCTCCAGGCTACCACCTGGCCGTGCTGGGCACACACATGGGCATAGGCAGCGATGGTGTCACAGAAACAGGTGCAGTCCCCAATGGACTCACAGGAGCAAGTGTCATAAATGCAGACGTCGAGGTATGGCTCAGGGTCCACCTACAAAAAAAGAACCTCACATGGCCCCAACCTGAACCTGGGGTGAGAACTCTGGCTTATGGTTAGGGTGCAAGGGATGGGGTGGGGAGCTCCTGCACCAAGGAAATGTAGAACGTGAGTCCTAGAGAATGAATGGATGAAGAGGCAAAAATTTCTTTGTTTCTAATCTGGATTCCACTAAGAAATACTAAGGAAAGCAGGGCTGGTAGCCTCTCGTGCATATTGAGATGCCCTCAGCATTTGCTAGAAGGTTTCCTCTGCTGTCTCCCACCTACCTGCCTAGCTGCCTGTCCTTCCCATGAGTGTGGCGTATTTTTACACAAACACACACAGATTGGTCACTCTCTGTCCTTGCCTCAATGCGGCAAACAAAATGTAGCGATGAACCAGAACACACAAGATGCCCCCCTGAGGAGCTATGGGGCAGCTCTGCTAGACAATAGGGCCTGGCTGGGCTCCGTTAGTTCCTGATCCCAAGTCTCCCTGTAGGGAGGCGTGTCTGCCCACAAACATGCTCAATCACATTGACCACTTCACTTTAATTGTCTCCAAAACATGCTACTATTCCCTCTTGGCTTTTTAAAGTAGTGAAGAAGGAGATGAATTCATCAGCCAACGAATTGCTGCTCCCAGAACGTTTCATCATCCCATGAGCCCCAAGTCCTTCCCCCCTGCCTTCCTTCTTCCAACGCAGATACACTAGCAAACCATAGACCTCTGGCTGACTATAAGTCTCTGGAAGGCTGAAGATCTGAGGTACATGTACTCAACTCATCCTCCGTATGTTCATGGTACCGCACGGCACAGGTGTGTGCACATGGCTGTGTATTTGTATACACATAATCACACATACTTACATGCATGCCTGTGAATGTGCCTGCATTTGTGCCTGCATGTGTGTCACACACAAATGCACAGAGAAAGAAGTCCATCTGACTCCAGAAAATTCATCACTCTCATTTGAAACCAAGAATTCAAGGACCCCCAAAATCACTGGCATTAAGGTCAGGAAAAGTTAGTATGAGAAGCGAACTGGGGACTGAAGAAGTGGTTTGCTGCTTGTCGTGTGTGTTGATGGTTGCGGGGGTCCTGATTGGGTCTGGTGACAAGGAAAGGAATTCCTTGGCTCTGGCAGGATACATGCAAAGAGAACTAACTTCAGACCAAGAGACTTCTTGTGTATGGAAAAGTACTTACTTGGCCAGCCATTGCTTTCCTCAAAAACTACCCATGCTCCCCCTCAGCTTGAAGCCAAGAAAGCTACCATGGTTTCTCAATAGGAATCATTTTGGGGCTCTGCTTCGGTAGTGTTCACATTAGACATCCACAGACAAGGAAGTCACAAACCTTCTGACCACTCTGCCTCCCTCCACCAGCAAAGCCTCACCAGCCTGTTGCAGCCCTGGAAGATGTCGCTGGTAAGGATTCTGCAAGATGAGTCCACCATGGTCTGCTTCATGATGTTGTTGTGGCAGGTGGCCGGGGAAACATCTAGCGACAGCTGGAACAGGAGAGAGTACCAGAGAGGCCGAACGTCAGGCAGCCTTGCTGAAGAAACTCAGCCCAAAAGCCCAACTCTGCCACTGTCTACAGCCCCTGCCGCCACAGCCGCCATGAGAATAGGGGAACCCTCCATCTGCACAGACCCCAGAGGTACCTTTCTCGTGTCGGCACACTGCGAGCTCACTTTCCAGGAATTCCCGAAGTCGACGGGGTCTTCCTCCACCTGAAGGCTGCTGCTAGTGAAGTCATTGTTCTGAATGCCATCGAAGTTCCCGCACAAGCCACACACCTGATCCTGAGTGAGGGGCGGGGAGACACACTGTAAACCTTGGCACACTCTCTGGGTCTGGGGAAGAAGGTACCAGGTGACCAAGGAGTCAGAAATCATCAGAGGGAGAAACGGAGGAAGGAGGAAGCAGACAGGGAGAGAGACTCAGGGAAGAAAGAAGGAGGTCCGCAAAGTCTTGTCCTCACGCAGCCTTTCCCTACACTTCCGCACTGACCCATCTCAAAGTCAAGGACGCAGAGAGTGGCGATGTGCCCAAGCCTCATGGTCAAGGGCAGCAGGCAGCTTGACCCCGGGGTCCCTCTGTGAATCATCAGCCTCCCTGGTCAGACTGTAAGCTGAAATAGGAGCAAGCACCACTGTACATGCATGGGTGAGAGAAGGAACTAAGGAGGAAACAGGACAGCCCTGCACTGCAGCAGACAGGAAGTCCCCTTACCCAGAGAACCGCAGCTTGTTCAGGGGAACAGGTTAAAATTCTACAGTGTGAGAAAGATCATCATGGAAGGGCTAACTACACACCTCTCATGCCAGGCACGCACACTGAGTTTGGCACAAGCCTGATCACAGAGAAACCATCAAGTAAGGACCTGGGAAGATGGTGATCACAAACCCACCCTACTCCCCATACACAGCCAGAACCCAGTCCTGGGACAAGGGAAAGATGACTTCATTCGTTACTGGCTTATAGGCACAGATGTGAGTCATTCTGGAGCATCTAAGAAGGTTCACAGTTGGACAAAAGTCACAGAATAGCCACTGCCTCTCTGAGCCCTCGGTAATGAAAACCCTCCCCTTTACCCACTGGTCTCCTTGGTCAAACTCTCCAAACGACAGCTACCTTGGGGTCCTTGTACATCCTACTCCTTCCACCCAGTTTCTCTCCCCAGTGTTTACAATCCTCACTCCCTCTCTTCCATGAAGACTCTACTCCTGCGTCAGACAGGGCTCATCAAGCTAACCTGTCTAAAGTCATGTCCCCTTAAGAACACAATCTCCACTGTGGTGATGGAAAGCAAAACGTAAAATGTTGGCTCCACCAAAGATGTCCGTCCTGAGCCTGAGAACTGTGAATGTGTTACCCCACATGGAACTACAATTTTCATATGGCTTCCGTGTGCAGTTGGATCCCCAAAAGGCTTATTCTCTGAAAGTTTGGGTCCCCAGTGTGACACTGAGAGGTGGTGTAACCTTCAGCAGGTGGGACCTAGTTAGATGCAATTGGGTCACTGGTGATGTCATCCTTAGAACAGATGATGTCATTCTCATAGGACCCCAGTCAGTTCCCACACCATACGAGCTTTGTTCTTGTTGTTTCTTCCTAGAAATGGAGATAAAGTAGCTCAGCAGATACAGAGGCATCAGCTGCCAAGCATGGTGATCTGAATTCTATCCCTGGAACCCACGCAGGAGGCCTGGAGGGAACTAAGTTGTCCTCTTCCCTCTACATACCATGGCACATACATGTCCACACCCGTAGATAGAGATGATAGATAGATAGATAGATAGATAGATAGATAGATAGATAGATAGATAGATGATAGATAGAGTCCACACTATAAGATAGATAGATAGATAGATAGATAGATAGATAGATAGATAGATAGATAGATAGATACATGAGATAGATAGAGTCTACAACTATACGATAGATAGATAGATAGATAGATAGATAGATAGATGATGGGTAGATAGATAGATAGATAGAAGATAGATAGATAGATAGATAGATAGATAGATAGATAGATAGATAGAATTTTAATTAAAATAAGATTTAGCATGCTAGGCCCTTGAATGCCTCTGAGTCCCTCTCTCATATGTGACCTCTCTGTATATAGCCATTTTCCCTTCCCTGTCTACTGTGCCTTGATTCCCCACTGCCATAGCCAGGCCAATGCCTGCCACAGAGCAAACAGATGGAACCACCCAATCCTACACTTTCAGCCTCCAACCACCGTAAGAGTTGAATAAACCTCTTTCCTTCATACAGTACTCAGCTTAGAGTGTTCAGAACATGGGGAAATCCCCAGGACAAAGGAACTTGGTACCGTTAGGTTAAGATCTTGAGACAGGAAATTGTCCTGAGCCATCGAGGTGAGCTGTATGTGACCACAGAGTCTAACAAGGAGACAGAAAGAGGCAGAGTGTGCAAGGCATTGTGACCAACAGAAGCATGGAGGGGTGAGAAGGCCTGAAGATACTACTGAATAGCAACTCACTGAATACGGGAGGCGGGGCCACAAGCCAAGGAGTGCAGCCAGACTCCAGAATCAAGAAAGTGTCTTTGTCCCTTGAAAGCTCCACAGGAATGCAACCCTACCAAGTTTCTGACTTCCAGAACTAAAATGTAATACACTTGTGCTGTTTAAAGATTCTGCATTTGTCCGTAGTGATTTGTCACGGCAGCATGAGATCACACACACACACACACACACACACACACACACACACCTGATTTCTCCCCCTGCAGTACCTGGAACAGCCAATACATTGAGTAGAAACATAGTCAGGATTGTTAGACCTTTCTAGAAATGGAGTGGGCTGCCTCATACAGCCCTCACTGACGTAAACAATTTAGACATAGACATTACTGTCAGCGATGTTGCAGGCACCACTTTCAACAAAAATAAACAGAGCTCCTTGTCACTGTCACACCACTTAGTAATACCATCAAAGCCCCCAAGTTTGGAAACCTACACAAATGCCATTGTAAGGAGATCCTCAGCAGGCTAACAAAGTGCTCCCAAAAAAACTAACCTGGGACCCTGAGAGGTAAGTCAAATGGTGACATGCTTGACGTATCAGCATGAGGACCTGAGTTCAACCCCAGTACCCACATAAAAAAGACAGTCATAGTGGCATGCACATGTGACCCCAGCACTAGGGAGGCAGAGATAGCAAGTCCCCAGAGCTCACTGGTCCACTAGCCCAGCATGACTCATGAGTAATCCCAGGTCCCAGTGCAAGAATTTGCCTCAAAACACAAAGTGGATGGCTCCTGAGAATGATGCCCGAGATTGCCCACTGGCTGCCCTCCAGCAATACCCACACATACACCGACATACATACATACATATGAACATGCACGTATATGCATACACATGCATGTGTGTATGTGAGCATGTGTGCTAGCCTGAGCTTGCTGATAAGATAATATTCAAGAATGGATGGCGATGATTTAATATTATATGTGCTTAATTTGCCTCTTTGGGTTAAGAAACCTAAAAAAAGTCACCCTGACTACTCCTGTTCTCCCTCCCCTGGGCAAACAAAATTGTTCCTTGCTGGGCCAATCGAGACACTGTTAAAGATGCTTCTGTCCTCCCTGTGTGCAGCCAGCCTCCATGGCTGCTTAGCTCTCCTTGTGTGAGGAGCAAGGAGGCTGGGCCAGAGAACACTGGCTTCTAATACAATGGGGATGGGCAGCAGGTCACTACATAAGCCACATGAGTCACAGGCAAGATGGAGCAAGAAGGGCCGCTGACCTGGTGTGTGTGCTTCAGGACCACGGAGACACTGAGGCGGCGGTCCCAGACCACAGAGAGGCCTTGACTCAGCAGCAGGATGATGTACCGGCCAGACTCCACCACCTCGAAATGAGACTCATCTTTTAGGGGCTTCTTCACGTTCACCTGAAGGAAGAAGGAACCCGGAAGGGAAGTAAAAGAAGTTGGAGTCCAGTCCCCTCTCTGTTCATAGCTTGTCTGTCTGCCTTGCCAACAGACACCAGCGCTGGCCCTCGAGACCTGTATGGGTCACCAGCGACTTTCTCTCAGGACTCCCTGAGGCCGGCACCACACCTGGGCTTTTGTGTCCATCTGACCCGCCACCCTCCCATGCTGACAAGATGGCAGAAAGAGCACCGTGAAACAGACTGGCCCATTTCCCATTACCTCATGAGAAGGGGAGAAGGGAGGGTCTCTGACCCTTGCTTGTCAACTATACCAGTCCCTGGCTTGTTTTCTAATGTGGTGATGATTTTAGACATCTTCAGTCACCTGGGTGAAAAATCTACCCACCTATAACACTGAGCCCCCAACTCCTCGTACCACCCTCCATTCTCCGGGGTGACTACCATCAGGAGCCAAGACTGAAGGACAGGGACTGTTAAGCTCCATGCTTCAGGCAGAAGCTTCCAGAAGTCTGGCCTGAACTTCTCACCCTGCCCAAGTCATCTCCACTAGCAAACCCTCAAAGGTCACTGCAGAGCACTCGGCCAGTTGTTGGGTTCACAATGCAGAGGCTGAGACCAAGAACCTGCCACTCTTCACGGAGCTCCTCTCCCGAGGAGCCTGCCTCACGTGGGGCTCATCATCTCTGCAAATTCTCGCCCCGCAGATCTGCCATCACCTCTGCAGGCTCACTGCTATCGTCTGCCCTGACTGGAACTGAACTCTGAAATAGAGTTGGCCCTGCCGGCTCCTAGTCGGCACACTTACTAGACAGTTTTTCTTCCCTGTCTATAGAAAATGCACTTCCCGTCCCCAGCTGTCAAGAGTGGGTATTGACAAAACATCGGGGAGCAGGCAGGGGCCACAGGAGCAAATGAACCCAGACTTTAGGAACCTGTAGGGTTGCACATATCCAAACCAACTGAATCAGATCTGTGACCCAGGGACAACCAACCAGTGCAAATGTAGATTCTGGGGCTCCATCTGATCTACCGAGGCATGACTCTGAGGTGGAGCCTGGGGACCTACACCTAACCCCTTCTTGAGCTATCGGGATACAGAGGCTGCATCTGCAGGTTCTGCTTCTCTTTTCACCTTGTCAAACCTATTCATCTGAGGAAATGAGGGTGTGGCTTGGTAGGAGAGCGCCGGCTCATCAGGCCCAGGCCCTGGCATCCATGCCTGGCATGACATGATCTTTAAAAGAAGTCCTTAAGACATAAAGTAATTAAAAAAGCACCTTATAATGTCCCTTCGATGGATGCACACATACCGTTTGTTTTGCTTACTGTAGTTTCGGTTGATTACAAAAGTATTGAATGGAAAATTCCAGAACAGTGATTAAGCTTCAAATAACTTCCATCACAACAGATTGCAGTCATTGCTCTATTTTATTATTAGCCAGCATTCATGCCTTTTTCTCTTTACTTCATAATCCAAACATTATCATCTGTGCTAGATAGTTTTATGTCAGCTTGACACAAGTTAAAGTCATCTGAGAGGAGGAACCTTCTGGTGGGGGAGAATTGTCTATATTCTGTCAATTATGTTTTAAATAAATGCTGATTGGCCAGTAGCCAGGCAGGAAGTATAGGCGGGACAGCCATACAGGAAGTAGAGGCAGGTCAATGAGAACAGAAGAATTCTGGGAAGGAGGAAGCCTATTCCTCTCCAGTCCTGCCCAGACATGGAAGATGGAAGATGTGACCTACCCCACTGAAAAAGGTACTGAGCCATGTGGCTAACATATACTAGAATAATGGGCTAATATAAGTTATAAGAGTTAATAAGAAACCTGAGCTAATAGGCCAATCAGTTTATAACTAATATAGAGCTTTGTGTGATTTATTTGGGGCTAAATGGCTGTGGGACATGGTGGGAGGACAGAAACCAGACAGGACAGAAATCTCAGTCAACAACTCTCAATTGAGAAAATGCCTCCATAAGATCCAGCTATAAGGCATTTTCTTAATTGGTGCTTAGTCAGGGAGGATCCAGCCCATTATGGGCAGTGCCACCCTTGAGCTGGTGGTCCTGGGTTCTATAAGAAAGCAGGCTGAGCAAGCCATGAGGAACAAACAGCTCCCCTCCATGGCCTCAGTTCCTGCCTCCAGGTTCCTGTTCTGTTTGAGTTCCTGTCCTGACTTCTTTTGATGATGAACAGCCAAATAAACCCTTTCCTCCCCAGCTTGCTTTTTGGCCATGGTGTTTCATCACAGCAATAGAAACCCTAACTAAGACATCACCAATATATATATAATAGAACACACTGGGTTCTATACAATCTGTGACTTCAGGCATCCACTAGGGGTTTTTCCCTCTGTCGTGAAGAGTGACCACTATATGAGGAAGGGAAACTCCTCCCACCTGCTACACTCTGCCCTGTCCCCCAGTCAGCACGGCCTCTTCCTGCACATAGGCAGAGATCACTGCTCATGCTTTCCCACACACAGACCACACTTGAACAACAATGGGCTTACACTGTCTATATTGGTCTGCCATTGCTCTGCTCACAGGATAACATGTCAGGACCTGCGTACGCTGCTAGGCCACAATGGCTGCCCATTCTAGCAGCACAGTTCTCCATGAACACGGGGTAAACACTCCTGATAAACCGAGGGACAAGAAGGGAATTGGGGAAACGGGCACTTACCTCTCCATCAAACAGTTCAATCTCCCCTCCCTCCACCAGGACAGTGACCCGCTTCTTGCACTTCACTGAAGGATAACTGCACCCCTCACTTCCCACCAGGATCCGGAAGGTTCCAGGGTTATCACCACAGTAATCCTGGAGGAAGAAGGCACCAGGAGGGAAAGATTATCCCTTCTCCCAGAGCAGACGATGACATCGTGACCTCTGGGGGGGGGGGCCTTTGAATACATGTCACAGAATATCACCAGATGTGCTGTGTTCGTGGGGGACAGGGAGTGGTGTTCACAGGTAAACTCGCCCATGTGTCCAACCTCAGCCCTCACAGATGATCCGGGTACCCATGGTCAGGGCAGTGACATGATAATGAATACAAAGTGGACAGGGAAGCTACTGGAGTCAGCATGTGTGTCCACATACACATACATATACAAACATACACCTACCCATATAAATACCCATATGTACACACATGCATGTACAAACACCTGTGCATATTTATATACACTTGCACATACATATATGCACTCTCATAGACACATGTACATATACACACATATATACATGCACCTACACAAGCATACAACAATAAACATGCATACGCATATATATATATATATATCATAAGTAAACATGTATCCACAGGTGCACACCTGTATACATATATATGTGTGCATACATACTTATAAAATGTATATGTGTTCATGTGTATCCATATACACATACATGCATACATATACACACATGTACTCACACACAGATACAGAAAACACATCCCTGTGTCTGAAAGGGAGCATTAGCCCACTTCCTGGCACCGCTGTGTGAACATGGCTCGAGCTGGTTCCTGGTTACATGGGTTAGAAGCGGAACAAGGCTGCAGGTGTTGGCTTGCTTTTGTCCCCAGCTGACTTTCTGAGGGAGAAAGCTAAGCCTCTGATGCCTCCCACAGGAAAGGCCCCAGGAGAAGGAAGAGGATAAAAGTGGGGGGAAAAAAGCCAACACAGGATCTGAAAAAGAATTTCTGAAAACAGGGTAGCTCCGCAAGGCTTGCCAGGCAAGGGGTGCCAGGGAGTGAGTAACGCCATCCCTAAATCCATTGCTTCTGGAAGTCATTAGACAGGCTGACCCTTGAAACTGGTGCCACCCTGTCTTTTGATGCTCAGGCTAAGAGTCTGTGGGGAAGCTCTAGGGGGAAACACCCAGAGGCATCAGAAGAGCCATTTCAGGGTGTGCGCACATTGTCTCCCCAACACACTATCTTTCTGGGCCAGCTGGGGTACATGAGGCCAGCCTGGCTGGTGCCCCAGAAAGTTCCACCCCCTCCAAGCGTGCGCTGCACATGGTGACCATGTTTACCAATAATGCCTGACACACATGTCCTGCAGCCCCGTCTCGGGCTTTGAAGTCCTACCTTCAGATCACTCCAAGCCACCACCTCCCCCAGAGAACAGAGACCCCAGGAGCTGCATCAGCTCAGTGTGTCACAGAGTACACAGGGCTGAGCTCTGAGGAAAGCGCTTGTCCTCCTTGATAAACCAGCTGGTGTCAGCCAACAAGAAAAACTCACAGCAGCCCACAAAGTGGTAATAAGGAGGCACAAGGCCTGGCAGGGACTCACCAGTTAAGATGTTCTAAATTCTTCCTACTGGGCTGAATGGCACCTGTGACCCTAGCCTCCCCTCCTCACTATGTGACCAGAATAGAGATAAAAATGGTGGCAAGTTTCAGAAGGGCCATAGGTCAGGCCACGTCCTCCAGGCACCATGCAGGGAAGCCCTCTGCCCAGGGGTATTTCACAACAGTGAGCTATCAGGGAGGGTCACATCCAGCCAGGATCGGCTCCCCATGAATCCTGGTGTAAGTGTCCACCAATCTAAAGAGCTGTCTTTCTCTAATCTATACCTTACCTCAACCAAACCAGCTCAGAAAATTAAATTCTGTTCTTAAACTCCATAGACCTTCAGGTACCCTTTGGGGGTTTAGAAAATTACTCTGACAAAAACCAACCCCAAAGTTCTTCCTACAGACAGAATCTGATCAGGTAACTCCCAGACTGCAGCCAGCATGTCCTGCTCTGTTAGATACAGACGGTCCCTCCTCCCGTTGCTCTGGGTCTCACCTGCGCCAGGACATACTGGCACTCCCCGGGGAACAGGTACTTGAGTCCATCAAAGGTGATGTAGTGGGCCATGCCAAGGGCAGAGCAGGTGGCGTCACACACATGGTTCGTGCAGTTCCACTTCCGGTCCCGGCAGACACTAGGAAAAGCAATCTTGTGTTGCTGGTTTGCACCTGAGTGCCAGGGGGCTCAGTCGGGTCTCAGGGAACAAGGAGACAGTGGGGGACAAGAAGACGCCAGATAGTCAGCGAGGTAGCTTCAAGGAGTTAAGCATTTGCAGCCTGTGGAAGGAGCATGGGCCTAACAGGCCTTGCACAGGAACTGCAGGAGAAAGGGAGGCCATGTTGCTCTCTAGCTCCAAGGAGGAAGCAGGTATGGCGAGAAGCGGGTGTCCAGGGTGATCCAAGAAGTTGAAGGAAGGTGGGAATTCTCTACGCCACCTGCTGTGTACTCTCTAAAGCGTGGCCTCACCCTAAAATCTGCAGAGCACCTGAGATTAGCTACAGGGTCACTGTCTTACAGACAGACCAACAGCCATCTCAAGATGAAGAAGAAGCAGGGACATTCTGAGGCTGGAAATTTGAATGGGTGTGCGAGTCTGCCAGGAGCGGTTTTGTGTGTGTTGTTATGTGTTTATGTCTATACTAATTTGCTGGCCACATGTCCCACCCCTCGCTGCCCTTAACCAGAGCCGATCTAGGGAAGCCCGCTCATGCGTCAGAGATGGTGAGCTCAGACCTCAGGCACTCATGGCTCCCCGACCTCTCTCCACATGGGCCCCTAAGATTGCCTACAGCCAGAGTAGAAGCTGGGGTGAGTGTAGGGGAGCCAGGGAAGGGTAACCGAAGAAGGCAGAGGGAAACCGCCACTGCCTCCTCACCCTCAGGACACCCGTGGACAGCATGGGGATAGGGGAAGAGACGGACCTTGGAATTCGGTTTTAAAGAAGAACAAAATGGATCATTTGCACAATGGAACCTGGAGATCATCGTGTTAAGCAAATTAAGCCAGGCTCGGACAATGATCACGTTTTCTCTTGTATGCAGGGTCTAGATTTATTTAAAGGATGCAAAAGTAGAAGAGGGACTACGTGTGGGAGAGAAAAGGACAGTAAGAGCAGAGAGAGGGACAAGAGACAGTGACACAGGAGAATATATGTGCAAAATATATCCTACACATGTATGTAAATGACTTAATGAAATCATTACCTTATATGGCTAATAAAAATATATTTAAAAAGAAGAAAGGAAGAGGGAGGGTTGAGAGGAGCTTTTCAATACCATCCCCCATCCTGGTCTGGAACCTCTGTGGAAGAAGTTCCAAGAACAGAACTGCCCATCTGTAGGGAGCAGGTGCGTGGCCAAGCAAAGGATGGAAAGGGGCATTTGACAGATGGAGAAGCAGGGACAGAGTCAGGACAAGAGCACTCAGGTTCTCAAGGGTGTGAGGACAAGTGTCACAAGTCCTGTGTCCCACAGACCCTTAGGCCACCACGATGACTGGTCCCCAGGGCATCCCCAGAGGCTCACCAGGTGTTGCAGTCGATCTTCACCGTATCTCCTGGGGCATACTCTTGGCCCTGGTGGAAGCAGGGACACCGCTCCAAGGCCACACACTTGTTTTCATGGCGGACCTACAGGAAAAGAAATCAAGGATGTCGAGAGCCACAGGGACTGCTATCACTATTATGGAAGTGTCATGATCAAGCCTAACAGGAGCCCAACATGAAGAGAGGGACTGATCCCAGGGCAACTTCAGCAACTAACGAGCTAGGACAAGAGTCAACACCAGGCTGGGTGTTGGCAGACACAGGCACCATCTGCACTGTTTCTCCCTGTCAGCCATAGACACACTGCCTCTGTCCTGCTGGGTGATATAACCTGGGACACATTTGCAAAGACTTCCGAAACCCGTGTCAGAAGCCCTAGGAGTGCATCTCCCAGGCTCAGCCACGCCACACTAAAGATGGCTCCAGGGGACGTGGGAGTTAAGGGTGGAGACCAAAGGAGAATTATTTACCAGTGAGCGGAAACGGGGAGAAAGGAAAGCGTCAAGTGTTCAGAGGCAGGCAAATGATGCAGTCCTAAAGGGACCCCGGGAGCTGGTTTGCTGTGGGGTGCTAGAAGGTCCTTCTCAGAACTCTTTAAGGCGGCGAGCAACGCCTATCTACGCTGCTAGGCTTAAAACGGGGAGGAAAACTGCACACACATATTGTTCCAATTTCACGTGCATGTAATACAGATCTTGTTGCTAACCAAAGCTAGAAGGAAATAGGGTGGCTGTCCCCAGGTAGTGAGCTGTGAGATAAAGAAATTCTGGGCTTATTTTCTTTTCTAGTTTTAATTTTTTCCCCAAATGTTCTTTGACAAGTAAGTATTATATTTATAGCTAAAAATGGATCTCATATTTGATAATAATTAATAAGCATTTAGTGCCCTGGAGGAGAGACTGAAGACTAGGCAGAGGAGACACATCAAAGTCCGGCTCAAAGTGTGTCCAAGACACACAATCAGGTGACCCTCCTCCTAAGGTCACCTCTTCCAGTCCTGATGCTCTGACGTGCTATCCACAGAGGTGCCGTCCCTCCTTCCTCAGGAGTGCCCTGAGAAAGTGACTCTGTAGCAGGCTACACACCCCAGGTCTGCTAAGAACAAGTGGGTGGAGAAAGAAACCAGCCTGCTGGCTCAGTGGGCATAAGAATCACTACCCAGCCTACCCTAACCCCACCATGGCCCACTGCCACATCAACCAAGAAGCCGCCTTGGATACCCGCACTGGCCGGCCCTCAGCTGGGATGTGATACAATGTTCTTTGATCATACACTATCTCCTGTTACCCTCTCTTGATCCTAGGTGAAGGCCCGGAGCTGCTGGGCTCCAGAGCTACCTAGCTAGTAGGGAGAGGTACCTGTTCGAGAAGATTCTCACTCCAGCGATCTGGTGAACTGCCCTGCAAGCTTGAGCCCCTAGATCTGCAGATGAAACTAAGCCATGGGAATACGTGTAGGCAGAGGATTTCCACATCAGAACCGTAGGTTAAAATTGTGGATGCATACATACATGTACTGGGAGATGAGGAGGATCCTATTCTCCACTTAGCACCACATCAGTCAGTCTCAGGAGGTGTCCCTGAGTCCCACATCCTCTAAATAATGGGGCAAAATTGATTCAAAGAAATAGGAATATGCCAGCCCACTGTGTTCTTGGTAGTGCTTGAGCCTGGGACCCTGGTGTTTAGAATACAAAGGACTTAGGAAACCAGCAGAGAAGGCAGCAGTTTGACAGGGGCAAGGTGGGGCCACAAACCTCCCTTCACTGCCTATCAAGGTTCACAATAAAGACTCAGCCCTCATCCTCCGAGCTTTGTTAGGCTAGGATTCAGTCTGAAGTCTGTCACCTAGTGGCTACCATAAAAATGGCCAACACATGTAGGTTAGTGGAGCCTTTCTGGGAAGGAACACACTGCCCTGATAGATAACCAGGTGTCTCACCACTGAGGTACATGTTCCACCTGCCACTTGCAAGTAGGCTTGACGAGGGATTCCCAGGTCCCCTGGTGGGCATTCTGGCTGTGCTTACATCTCTGTCTAGAATTTCTCTGCTCCCATTTCTCCTAGATAGATCCATGTGCCCAGCCCTCTTCAATGTCCATAACACTCAAACCCCACACAGTGCTAACGACCGCCCTCCTCGGATTCGTACTGGCTATGCACACGCTCATCTCTGCCCTGACTTGTTAGTCAAAGCACATTGCTAACTGGCAAGCTGCAGCACCAAGATCAGCCCCAGCCTTCCATATGATGGAGCCAGCAAGGAGGCAGCCCATGACCTGAAAGGAGAGGAGGGGTTCCCAGGCACTGTGTGGAAATTTCCTGACTTCCTGAGAATTCCAAAGCCTTAAAAAGAAATCCCTGGCAACTGAGAACCACAGAAATAAAGGAGAAGGGCAGGAAATGAGGAGGGAAGTGGCCCAGAAGTGGGCAAGTCAGGTCAGCAGCCCATAACTGAGCCATGTGGCAAGTCACGGTTTAGCATGAAGACATCCATCTCTCTGCCCAGCATGGCCTTCACGAATAACAGTGGTACTGAGAGAAGACGTATGAAGCCATAGAAGACTTTAGAAACTGTGGCAGGAACTGCCCCCCACATGGGTTACCAACTTGCAATTGTTCAATAAGCATTGCCCAAGCTGAGAACACTGTCCTCAGTCAGCCCCAAGAACAATTATGAGGCAGAAAGAAGTTCTCGTCACCCTTCTCTGGAATTGCCCCTTATTCCTAACTGTACATGAACGCCATACAGATCCAGTGTCCCGCGTTTGCCTTCACCTGCTCTAGATGGCCCTGCTCCATCAGTATTCCCAGCTCAGGGGAGCTGAGTTCAAATGCATGTGATTAGGACAGCGGTCTGATCAGATAACTCACACTAACGTGTGAATGACGCTTCCTGCGGGACTTCTCATGCTGTGAGGTTTTTTTTTTTTGTTGTTGTTGTTTTTTTTTAATAAAGTCTTGCTTGCTAACCAAGATGAGTGTACACCCATCACAGATCTGTGAGCCTGGCTCAGTGACAGGTTGTGAGTAGAAATATTTTTGATAGAGATGGGTTTCTTAAATCTTATAAACATTTATAACTTGATAAAGTACTCACCTAACTTGCACGAGGGCCCAGAAAATCTCTGGTGCCCCAAAATGAAGCTCACTCTTTCATGAAACCTTGTATCTTGGATCTAGTTTTTAAAAGAATTCTCTGTGTCTTTCAGTCCATCCAAGGAACAGGAGCATGAGCATCCTTCACCGTGGCAGGATGTTCTCTAGTGCCCGCAGAACCAGGTACCAGTTTGAAAGAGGCAGCTGCTAGGTGCATCAAAGGATAAATTACCATCTCCCAGACAACATGCTACACTCTCCGCAGAGGCCGAAATATCAGCAAGCCAGTGTCCCCGCCTGAACCAGGGGAACTGAAGAATCCTGGCTCTGCCCTAGGCTCCCATAAAGAACCTCTGCAGTGGCTGGAGTACAGGCAGCAGGGCCATGGGCTGTGCTCTGCTGCAGACTAGTGGCCAAGTTAGGTAATATCCCAACCTAAAAGAGTGCTATGCCAGGCAAAAGTTTAGGAGTATTTTTTTTTAGACAGTTTCTATTTATTATTTTTTTGTATTTTTTTCATTTATTTATTTATTAAAAATTTCTGTCTCTTCCCCACCACCGCTTCCCATTTCCCTCCTCCTCCCCCAATCAAGTCCCCCTCCCTAATCAGCCCAAAAAGCAATCAGGGTTCCCTGCCCTGTGGGAAGTCCAAGGACCACCCACCTCCATCCAGGTCTAGTAAGGTGAGCATCCAAACTGCCTAGGCTCCCACAAAGCCAATACGTGCAGTAGAATCAAAAACCCATTGCCGGACAGAAATCTCAAGGTCCAAATCAGGAGCAGAAGGAGAGCGAGCACGAGCAAGGAACTCAGGACCGCGAGGGGTGCACCCACACACTGAGACAATGGGGATGTTCTATCGGGAACTCACCAAGGCCAGATGGCCTGGGTCTGAAAAAGCCTAGGATAAAACCAGACTCGCTGAACATAGTGAACTATGAGGACTACTGAGAACTCAGGAGTATTTTTTGACTAAAGTAAAAGGCTGAGCCTGGGCCACCCCACCTAGTAAGTTCCAGCCTGGCCTGCACTACAGAAGAAAGCCTGTCTCAAAGATTCAAAACAATCAATCAAAGACTTGGGGAGCCTTTTACCACTGTCCATGAACTTACAATGGCTGTGGTCACTAAGACACCACCTACAAAACACCTCACCTGCCAGGAAGTGTCCGTTATCTCTAACCTTTCTCCACATCCCTCCAACCCAAATTTACAGCTGAGGAAGCAAAGGTCCCCGGGAGGAGACCCTGAGAGCAGCTGTAGGGGCAGACGTCGGCTGCCTGGGGGTGGAGCAGAGGCCTCTGCTCTGAGCAGATGCCAGGCCTGTGACACTGGAAAGAGAAGTCTTCCCATCTCGCCTCCAACAGCTCGTTTGCAGGCTTAGAGGGGACGTGGAGGGTCCTTA
Source organism: Alexandromys fortis (assembly GCF_014885135.2). Taxonomy (NCBI): domain Eukaryota; kingdom Metazoa; phylum Chordata; class Mammalia; order Rodentia; family Cricetidae; genus Alexandromys; species Alexandromys fortis. The sequence goes on from NW_026068027.1 coordinate 509,050, forward strand.
AAGGAGGAAGCGTGGTTTTTAGGTGAGGACAATGCCACTCAGAGTGAGGCCAGCGCCAGAGCTGACCTGTGACGATGAGATTGCAGAAACAGACTGCAATGTCATGATGTCATGTCCCTCGTGTGTGATGAAAACCTGTTTGTGTCTTTCTTTCATTTTTGTGTTTGTTTGCTTACTTGCTTGCTTGCTTCCTTGCTTGCTTGCTTGGTCTTATTGTTTGGAGTGCTGGAGATAAACTCAGCGCTTTGCACTGACTCATATCCTGTGGTGGTTTGAATGAGAAAACCCCCCCACAGGTTCAGCATTTTAATACCTAGCTACCAGTTGGTGGCCCTATTTGGAAGAATTAGGAGGTGTGGCCTTGTTGGAGGAGGGTGCCATTGGGGGTGGGCTTTGAGGTTTCAAAAGCTCACACCATTCTTAGCTCTTTCTCTCTGCCACTCAGCTGCTGCTCAGCGCCATGGCTGCCTGCTGCCATGCTCCGCACAATGGTCATGGACTCAAACACTGGAATTGTAGCCCCAAATAAACTCTTTCATCAACAAGTTGTCTTGGTCATGGTGTCTTGTCACAGCAAGAGAACAGGAGCTAAGACACACCCCCAACTCCTATCACCACTTTTTGTTATTTCGTTTGTTAATCCGTTTTCACTGTATTGACAAAAGCACTGGCCCTCCGCAGCCTGGAAATGGAAGAAAGCAGACTTAAACCACCCTTCCAGTGGCCAAGACGAGGTGCTAACCCGCTGGGTTTCTGAGACTGAGCCTCAGTTGTTTACAAACAGCTCACTCACAGCTCTTACTACGATTCTATGGAACTTTCTGGCGTTTTTTTGAGACGGGATCTCTAAATCTGGTTGGCTTTCAAACTCCACATGTATCCAAGGACAACTTTGAGCATTGGATCCTATTGCCTCTACCTACAGGCATGTACCACCATCACCCATTTCATGCTGGGAGTTGATTCCATGGCCTCCTGCACGCTAGAAAAGCATGCTCCTGTGTTCCATCCTCAATCCCATGATCTTGTTTTTTAAAAGTGTTTTTGCACACATCTCCCTAGTACCCAGAGCCGTTCAAATGAGGAAGGCAGCCTGAGACCATCACAGAGGGGGCCTGTGGGATTCAGATAAAGACTAAATGACTACACAAGGATGTGGGGCCAGAGGGTAGTGGAGGTCCAAGCTTACCCCCTGCACCCCATTCCTCCTTCAGTCTCTTTCTGCTCTTAGCAGATCTGTCTCCGTCAGAAAACGATTTGCCTCCCCTGTTTGCGAGTCTTCAGAATGCAGAATCCCTGGCCCAAACCCTTGGTCTTGTGCCATAGTGTCCTCCCTCATCACACAGAGAACAGGGAAACAGCCCTGGGTATGAGGTCTGGAGCAGCAGAAGCACCCAGGCAAGATGTTCCCAGCTCCCTTTTCTTTGTGTTGTGGCCAGGAACACGTGTCGGGTGCTGCAGCCAGCACACTGAGCACACTTCATAAATTACATGGCTTTCTCTGCTCTGCCGAATCTGGCCCCAGCTATCTGCACATCAGTCAGCAATGTAATGAAGCAGTTGTGAAAATAATCCAACCTCTACGGACAGAAGCTTTTGAGAGGGGACTCAGTTGCATGCGTTTCTGAGCATGCGTAGCAGGGGCTTCTGGATGAGAACGGAGCACATGGCAGAGGTCTACATCCTAGATCTGCGGTCACGCTCCCCGCCCTGGATTGGGGGTCTAATGCAACTGTTGTAGTTATTAATATTTAGTACTGCTTGGATGCTTTCCTACACACACACACACACACACATACATGTGCACACACACTTCTCTGAAGAAACGTCCATCCAGTTTGACATGACGGAGTATGCTAGCTACTCCAGAGGCTGAGGCAGAAGGATTGCGTAAGATCAGTAGTTCAAGGCAAGCCTGGCCAACAAAATTAGGCTTTATCTCAATTTTTTTTTAATTTTAACATAAAAGTAAATTAAATGCTTCCTGATGCTGGGATAATCCCGTAGTCCCTTTTCTTGCCTGAGGTTTCTCTCAGGTAAAGATTTCCTCTCCGGGGACACCATGAGGAAAACAGCTCTGGTAAAGCCCTGAGACACTCACAGTCAGACCTTATCTCTTGGGGCTCTTATTCTCTGCTTGTTGCTCAGACCAGACTGAGTTCCCTGTAGACCCCTGTCATCCTTCTCTTGTGGTGTGAATCACACCATCTAGTGCAAGGGCCGCTCTCTATCTCTCTACTAGAGGAAGATGGTTCCAGAATGCTCATGGGAGAAGACAAGTGGGGAGCACCCTAGGGAGAAGCGGTAGAACTCTCCATTTGGGAGAGGGGACAGGGAAGGCAGTAGGGAGCAGGACTTCTGTCCTGCACATACCTCAGTGCCCAGCCTTCCTAAGGACACAGAATAAGTTCTGGTTTCCATGACAGAACACCCACAGCTCCTCAGGCAGTGTCCTGGGCACCGTCAGGGCACACTCACGCCGTCCTACCCACACGGGCGCCAGCCTCCACCAGTTTGTCTTAGTCCCTCACTACATACTCTGTGTGGCGGAGAGGAAAATCAGGAACAGCAGAAAGACAGGATGCATTTGAAAAAGAAAACTGCTGAGCTGCATTCTTCAAGGTGATGATAATACTATATGTATAATATATTTGATATAAAACTGACCTAATAGTAGCAGGAATGAGGACATAAGGTTTTGGGTATCCTTCAACCATTGCCACCAGTTCTAGAAGATACACAGAGAAGCCACAGGGTTGATGTGGGAGTGATTTCTTATTAATAAAGAAACTGCCTAGGCCCCTTGATAGGCCAACCCTTAGGTGGGTGGAGTAAACAGAACAGAATGCTGGGAGAAAGAAGCTGAGTCAAGGAGTCGCCATGACTCTCCCACTCCAGACAGAGGCAGGTTAAGATCCTCCCTGGTAAGCCACCTCGTGGGCTACACAGATTATTAGAAATGGGTTAGAACAATATGTAAGAGCTAGCCAATAAGAGGCTGGAACTAATGGGTCAGGCAGTGTTTAAAAGAATACAGTTTCCGTGTAATTATTTCGGGGCATAAGCTAGAGCTAGCTGGCGGCCGGGAGCTGGGGCGCCTGGGAAGTGGCCCGCAGCTCCTCACTACAGAGTGGCACCCAGACGTGATGGGCTAAATCCACTTAAAAACCTGAGAAGGCTTAAAAATAAGGGAGAGAGAGTTTAACACAGATTTTTACTGTTTGTTGGTGGCGTGCTGTAGAGAGATTTCCTGATTTGGTAACAGCAGCAGAAAAAAAGCTGCGTCATTTTAAAGTGTGGCTTCCTGGGACTGTGCCGCCAGTGCAAACTCTGGCTTTAAAGCATTTCAACGGCTTTTATGGGACTGCATGTTTCTGTTCCCACTTGGGATCAGAAGGAGAGTGCTCTGAGACGGTGCCGATGGCTCAGCGCTCCCCGCCTGCACCTGGGCAGAAGGCCGAATCAGGCTTAGGCAGGCGGAAGAACATGGCAGATTCCTGCCACCTTACAGAGACGTGTTTTCAGACTGTGCGTTGCTCTGTGTGTCAGATTTTGCTCTAACTTCGATGAAAAGAGTTTCTGTGCTGCACACTCAGTCTCAGAGTTAAACTGCTGACTGTGGTGCCAATGTGGACTTGCTGTGTGCCTGGAACTGTGCTCAGCTCAGAAGCACCAAATGGATTTGAGACAGGAGCAGCTGCTCCATGCTAAACTGTGCTGACCTCAGGCAGGAACTACTGTAATTACTGTAATAACAATGCAGTTAAGGTTTTGACTGGGCAGGACACAGATGGTACCATATTACCTGTACATGGTGCAACTTAAGTTTTTAAGAACTGCTTAACATTTTAAGAAATACTCCTGGATAGTAAAAAAAATGTTACAGATTCACAATAAAACAGATTCAGACATAAAAGACCACACTGTTGGATGAGTGTACGTAGGCTTGAGAAAGAGAAGAAAAAGAATATAGAGAATAAAGTTAATGGTTTAAAAAAAAGGGTAAAGTCTTTAAATAGACAGAGTTCAGATAGTTATAGATTAAGAGAAATAAAGAAAAATAAGCCATGTAAAAATGGAAAATTCACAGAGAGTCTGGATTCTTTGTATTATTGTGTTTTCTTTAAATTTTTTGACTGAAGGAGCTAAGTAAAGAGAGACATTTCATTACATGGGCTGCCAAGCTAAACCAAAATGGAT
>NW_026068027.1:513813-592058 GCF_014885135.2 Alexandromys fortis
TTGTTAATGGATAATCATTGATAATAGTCAAGCTTGTAGTCATGTTAGTTAGATTTTCTAGATATATAAAGATATATTTCAGATAGGCATTCTTCATATCTCTCAAGGGCTGCAGAATATAGCATTAAAATATTTTAATAACTTAGGACTTTTCATGACAATGAGACATGTCTGCTCCTGGCAGCACCAGCTACTTCGAGAGGAAGATGGGCATCGAAGGGGATCCTTATGGAGTTGGATAATCATTTGGGCAAGAAACTGCTCTTGCCTGGACTGTTGCATAAACTGAACACAGAGAACCCTCAGAGAGAGGACTGCTGAACTTGCCTAAAGGTGAGATGGTCTTTCGGGGTTCCTGATTCATGAAAGAGTCTGTGAGACATTCTGCAGGATACAGAAGAAAGTGACTGAACTGTCTTTGGAATTTCCTGCTTTGTGGAGGTGTCTGCTGGATACTATGGACCTGTAGGCCAAAGATGGATGACCCAACGGTACAAGAGAACTTTGGGTGACTGTCCAGACAGCGTGATGTTTCTGTCAATTCTAGAGCTTTGGACTTCTTGTTTGCTTAGGTAATATTATATCCTTCTGGAGTCTTTGATGGAGTTGAAGAATAGTTAGTTATAGTTATAGTTTTCCTTAGTTATGGTAAAGATTATTGTAATTTTTTACTTGATAACTGTTTTGTTATATGTAATTTTGCTATGTTAAAGTTAAAGCCTTTCCTTTTTGTTTAAACAGAAAAAGGGGAAATGATGTGGGAGTGATTTCTTATTAATAAAGAAACTGCCTAGGCCCCTTGATAGGCCAACCCTTAGGTGGGTGGAGTAAACAGAACAGAATGCCGGGAGAAAGAAGCTGAGTCAAGGAGTCGCCATGATTCTCCCACTCCAGACAGAAGCAGGCTAAGATCCTCCTTGGTAAGCCACCTCGTGGGCTACACGGAATATTAGAAATGGGTTAGAACAATATGTAAGAGCTAGCCAATAAGAGGCTGGAACTAATGGGTCAGGCAGTGTTTAAAAGAATACAGTTTCTGTGTAATTATTTCGGGGCATAAGCTAGAGCTAGCTGGCTGCCAGGAGCTGGGGCGGCAGGGAAGTGGCCCGCAGCTCCTCACTACACGGGGTCACAAACAATTTACAGCCCCAGAACCAAAATCATGGGATACACAAAGATGGCCAGGACATCACAAGTCGTTTTATGGAGCCAGATAACAAAGAGTGAGTGTAGGGAAGCCGCAGTTTGCTTGAGATAAGGCAGGGTTGTGGTGTTATTGTCAACTTGAAACAATCTCAAGTCACCTAGGAAGAGGGGACAATCAGACTGACATGTGAGAGTATCTGTAAGGCATCATCTTGATTGATAACTAATGCAGGAGGGCCCAGTCCCCTCTAGGTGATACCATCATAGGCAGGAGGGTCTGAGTTACATGCAAAATTTAGCTAAGCCTGAGCCAAATAGAGAGGGGGCAGTGAGCACAGGTTTCTGCTTGAGTTCCTGCCCTGACTCCCCTCTGACCTTAAAGCATAGGTGAACTAAATAAACCCTTTCCTCCCAAGGTTGCTTTTGGTCATGGTGTTTATCACAGCAACAGAAAGTCACCTAGAATAGACATCAACACCTTCTCTGAAAAGAGAAAGTTATGGACAAGTATATGTAAATCATACACAACGATGTGTGTGTCCTTCCACCCTGGCAGTGTGGATGGAATGTTACCCTTGGGGAAATTCTAACAGAAATGCCTGCTTAGACATGTAAGTATTTTCTATAAATAGTTTCCTTGCTTCCTAGGGCAGTTCTGTGAGCCAAGACCGGCTCTGTGGATGTCCAATCCCTTTAGAATCAACCCCAGACATTCTCCTCCCAAGTCCCTCCCTGGATTTGGTGGTTGAATCTACCCCTTGTCCCCGTCCTTGTTTCTTCCTCTCTCTAGCTCCACAGCCACCTTGATCACCTCTGCCTACAAGGGAATGGATGGGAAGGTGCTCCTTCACCCACGCAGCGGCTCACCATGCCTGGGGGACAGAGGCAGCCAGACACACAGCCCACGCTCATGCACTCCAGGTCGTAGTTCTGGCATGTCTTGGCACACTCCAGCCCTTGAGCCCGTGGGTTGTCGGCAGGACACACCAGCTTGACCATGGGTGGCCGACAGGACAGGCTCCTTTTGCCTGGAGAAAAGAAAAAGAGGTTGTGAGTAAAGTCATGGCAGGTCACCCTTCTGCACTGTCCTGCGTCTCGCAGGTGCCACGACTCATTCGGGAGACTCAGAGCAGCCCACTCTCCAAGACCAGACACTGCCCAGCCTACAGAGTGCCCTAGCCCTGAGTCAGGGTCTCCATGTGAGACCAGGGCTGCCACCTGAGCTATCTCAATGCCTTGGGCCAAACTGGTGGCAGTTCTAACGACCCTAGATGTCACCTGATGGCCTTTGTCTCACATCCCTCTTGACTCTGCTCTCCCAGTTTGCACTGAACCAAGATGCACTGTGGAAATTTCCAGACTCGGGCTTGAGAAGACACAGAAGAAGATACTAGGAGGGAGCTTGGTCGGACCCAATAGGAACACTTATGAAATAGTTACAGCTCATGGAGGGAAAGCCATCAGCCATGGGGACTCTTGAGAGGCTTTTGCTCCAAGGTCAGCCTCTCTGTAAAGATGGCGGCATCACAGTGTGCCATCACTGACACGCCTCTCCCTCCCTCCATGTTTCCCCCTGTACATTTGCCTCTGATCTAGAACTGAGACTCTCACCCCTCTCCCTTCCGTGTCTTGTCTTCAAACAGGACAGCAACCGTTCAGAGGCTCAAACTGGAAGCCACTGACCTGAACCCCTCTTCTTCCTTCAGATCCATCCAGCAAGATCCCAAGGAGGCGTCCTCATCAGCATGTCCACAGGAAACAAGCCCATGGAGAACAGTGGGTGCCATTCCTACCACACCCGTCACTAACCCCAGCTGCTCGCTGCACTCAGACAACCACAGGCACACAAATTTCAGGGATTCCCTCCCACACAGTCCAGTACTGCTTGCATCAATCACTTGAGTTTCCATGTGCAGAGGTATGTCTTAAAGTCACTCACACAAACGAAGGAGTCAAGGGGATGAGAGGCAGAGCCAGACCCCTGTTTGAATACTGCACACATCAGACAATACAGCCAGCTCTCTCCGCACACCCGTGGGAAGGAGTCTAGACAGAAGGAAAGAGAAAAGTCTTTCAGAGCTACAGTACTCACTCCGGTGAGAGAAGGGGCTGCTGAGGACCACGTCTGGCAACAGGCTTCCTGGGGCGCCGCTCGTGGTACAATGCATGAAGCCATCTTCACAGTAACTGCAGAGAAGACACCCCATCTTTTGCTAAAGTTTTCTACACCCACTGCCCCTTTCCTCACCACCCACCCACCCTGCTCACTCCGCTCCTCCCAGAGAGACTTCCCATCCATAACTCTGGGAAGTTTGACCTGCCAGTGTCACCAGTGACAGTCAGGACACCAAGCTCCCTTCAAGTCATTTTCCTATGTGATGTCCCTTTGAACATCACCATCCCTGGGCTACTCTATTCGCTTGGAGAATAAAACCTTCTCCATTGCATTTCCCCCACTTGGCCGGTTGCTCCTTCTCAGCTTCAGCTGTAGCTCATGCCTCCCCTTGGGCATCCCGAGCTTTCTCCTCCATTCTGCTGCCACTCACACCCAGCTCTCATTACAGAAATGGCAGTGACCCCCTCTGAGCCTCAGACCTGTCTGTACTAATGTCTTCGTTATAGCTCCCTTTGGTGTCTCAAAGAGACTGCAAGCCCAGTGTGTCTGTACCAGACCCCAGGCTTCTTCCAAGGCTGATCTGTGGACTGGTGTCGCCACCCATTCCATCTGACTGCCTCTCGGACTCTAGGCTTCCTCCCCCTGCCCCTCTACATCAGAGCCACCACAATCCAGGACTTTGCCTCTGACATTTTGCTTCAGTTCCTTTGTGCTTGTTACTTCTCCTGCCAGTAGATGAGTCGCCATCACCTCCTGCCTGAGCCTGCAAGTGTCTCCTAACTCATGGCCTTGCATCGATTCTCGCCTCTCTCCAGAATGCTCCTTTTGGAAGCCAAATATCTGTTCAAACCCCAACCATGATTGTGCCCCACCCTTGCCTGAAATCCCCCAGGAGCGTCTGTCCCTCCAACAGACTTTCCCGTAAAGGGCAGATCCATGAAATATGATTCCTGCCTTCCTCCCTCTTCTCCAGCTTAGTGACCATCTGTGAATCTGAAGGTGCATTGTTCTTTTTAAACCCAAGGGCTTATGTACACCATTTCCCCAGAATTGAGGTCACTCCTACCCAAGACACATAAGTAGACACACACCCACACACCACACACACATACCCGCACCGGCACGCACATATGAGCATCAAACATACACACATAAACACAAAAAAAAATTTTAAGTTTCTACACAGCAAAGAATTAACTGAGTGATCCCTACAGAGTGGGAGACAAGCTTTGCCAGATACACATTGACAGAGTATGTTAAAAAAAAAAACCCAAAACATTAAACAATAAATAACAAACAATCTAAAGAACAAATGGGCCAAGAACACACAAACAGATCTCAAAAGAAATACAAACATTCAGTTAATACATGAAAAAATGTTCAACCTCTTTAGCCACAAGGGAAATAGAAATCTAAGCTACACTGAGATCCTAGCTCACCCCAGTAAGCCTGGCAGTGATGATGAAGCCAGGCAGGTGCCTCATACCTGTAGTCCTGGCAGCTGGGAAGCTGAGGCAAGAAGGTTGCCATGAACTAGAGGCAAGCTGAGGCTACCAACTGAGCTCCAAGAAACCCTGTCCCCAAAAGGCCAAAAGAAAATAAACATAGTGAAGACTTGGAGAGAAGAGTCTCCCACACTGATCACGGGGTGCAAATTAGCACAGCCACTGTGGAAATAAGCACAGAGGAGTCTCAAGAAACTTAAAGCTACAACGACCAGGGGTACCACCCCTGCTCTGCATCTCTGAAGGACTCAGTCGACATCCAATAGAGATACCTACACAGTGCTTTTCAGAAGAGTCGAGCCATGGCATTGGCCCGGGTGCTGAACAGGTAAAGGAAGACACACACACACACAGTGAAGTATCATTCAGCCACGAAGAAGAATAAATTCAGATCGTGTGTGGGAGAGTGATGGAGGGGACTGTGCAAAGGGAAGCAGTCGCCAGCCCAGAAAGATGAGTGGAGCATGTCTGCTCTCATGTGTGGAACCTAAGAAGACAATGAAGCAGAAAGGGAGGACTGGGATGACAGGGGAGAAGGGAAGAGAAGGAAGAGAGAGACGTGTACGTGCAAAGTACAGCATATGACCATTTGGAAATGCCATAGCCAGGCTCAGGCCTTGGCACAATTAACACACACTAACGAAACGCTGTGTGAAACGACACAGCACGGCTCGGAAAGCTGATGACCTAAGTTAACGGACACCCTTTGGGAATGGATCAGGAGGCCTCACGGTAGGACGACAAGTCTCTGCAAGAGGTCACAGACTGAACTCGTCCAAACCAAATCCCAGTGGCAGTTTCTACAGAAACTGAGGCTAGAACTTACGCGGCACTTCAAAGCACCCTGAACAGCAAAACAATCTTGACAAAGAAGAGAGATGGAGGAGCCACAGTTTCTGATTGCAAACCTATTGCAAAGCAGCAGTAATTACAACAATATGGACTGGCAGATAGACAGGTATACAGACCAGCTAAGTAAACAGCTCGGAAGTCAGCCATCGCCTAGACGCTCAATTGAATTTCTACACCAGTGCCAAGACATGGAATGAAATATATGCGGTGCTGGGAAACCGGAGCTCCATCTGGGAAAGGGTGAAGCCGAACTCTAACCTTACACCATATCCAAAACGTGAGTGCCAAAGGGATCAAAGATCTGAACATCAGTAAAGTTTTAGAAGGGATCATCGGGGTAAATATTCATGACTTGGGATTTGGCACTGATTTCCTGGCTATAATGCAGAACCTTAAGGAATAAATTAAAAGAATAGATAAATTGATTATATTAAAACATTTTCTGCATCAAAAGGGGCTAACAACAGAATGGGGGAAAGTCAAGAATAGGAGGAAGTCTTTGCATTCGTATATCCAGAATATACAAAGATCTCCAATAACTCAATAACAAAATAAACAAACTACCCAGTTCAAAACTGGCTGAAAGATTCAAGTAGTTATACAAAAAAAAATCTATGAAACAACAGGGGGCACATGAAAAGATATTCAAGATTATTAATCATTAAAGAAATGCAAATCAAAAGCACAATGAGATGCCACATCATACCTAGTAAGATAGCTATTAGAAATGGGAACGCTTGGGAGATGTCTCGGTGGGTAAAGCACCCTGCTATATAAGCACAAGGACCTACATTTGAAAGTCCAGAACTCTTATAAAGTTCTGTAATTATGTGTGCCCATGGAGAGACTGCAGAAGATAGAAGAGTCCCAGGAGATCGCTGTCCAGCTACTTTGACATGGGCACAAGAGACTCAGTTTCAAATAAGAAGGAAGGACTGGCACACATGGTTGTCCTCTGACCTTCATACATGTACTGTAACAGATGTACCTGAACTCTCACACACACCAGGGAGGGAGGGATGGAGGGAGGGAGGGAGGAAGGGAGGGAGGGAGGGAGGGAGGGAGGGAGAGAGAGAGAGAGAGAGAGAGAGAGAGAGAGAGAGAGAGATTGTAAAGAAGAAGATGAGGAGGGGAGAGGAAGAAGAGGAAAGGGAAGGGGAGGAAGAGGTAGAGAAAGAGGAAGAAGAGGAGAAGAGAAATAAAAGGTGCCAGGGAGGTTATAGAGAAATAATTACTCTGGTCCAGTGCTGGTGGGAATTTCAGTGCTATGGACTCAGTGGAACAATAATCTGGTAGTTCTTTGATAAGGTAAACAGAATTACTATATGGTCCGGCAATTGCAGTCAGGGATATATACCACCCCCCAAATCTGAAAGCACACACTCAACTACTTAAACACCGATGTCCATGACGGCACTGTTCACAACAACAAGGAAGCATAAGCAGCCAAACGTCCACCAACAGATGAACGGATAAGCAAAAGGTAGCATGTATGCGATGCATACGCACAGAGGGATACCAGTCAGTCATTAAAAGAACGGGGTTTGTGTACATGCAGCAGCAAAAATGAGCCTTGAAAACATTAATGTAAGTGGGAAAAAAAAGCCAGATGCAAAGAAAAGCGTGCGTGTTGGATGCCTCCACTCATATGAGATATCTAAAGTGAATATCTAAAGTGAGCCGCAAATGAATGGGGTTGCATTCATAATGGAAAAGTCAAGCGGCTATTACTAGGCTGGGAAGCAATGCCGAGTTACTATTTAATGGGCACAGTTTCTTTCAGGAACACAAACGCTCTAGAGACAGGTGGGAGGAGTTGTACAGTGTGTGAACGTACTTCATGCCACTGGTACACCTAAGAGGCTCAAAGGGCAAGTGTCACGTCTTTTTAAAAATCTTTCCATTTCAAGAGTCTGCGTGTGTATGCGTGTTTTGCATGTATGTGGACACACATGTGCGTGTGCATACGTGTGTGCATGTGTGGAGGCCTCAGGTTGATGTGGGGAGTCATCCTTGATTGCTCTTTATCCATGGAGACAGTGTTGCTCAGTCGAGAGCTCTTCAACATGGCTGCTCTGTCTAGATGATTTGATCTGGAGATCCCTGTCTCTGACTTCTGAGCTGTCATTACAGGTCAGGCCTACTTAGCGTTTGCATGGGCTCTGGGGATCCCAACCCCAGTCCTTAGACTTGCACAGCAAGCTCTTCAGTTGTGGAGCCATCTTCCCAGCCCACCATTTTACATCTTTCTTAATAATAATGATAATAATAAGCAATTGCTGAGGGGTGACGCAAGCTCTACTTGCCCACTAGTGTTTTAAGGTCCCCGAGGGAAACATTTGAGAAGTGTTACCAAGCAATCCTCTGATGGAGCTAAGGCCAAAAGATCCGGCCAACAGCATGCACTGTGACATCTGCCTTCTGTGTCCCTGGGGTCCACATGCACAAAGTCAAGCAATTCCAGGTGGAAAACATTCCGAAGAAAATGAACTGCATGAGACAGGCCTTGCTCCCTGTACTGCCAGGGCAGAGCAGTGGGACAAGGAGACACAGCGCTTACCAGTGTAGGTGCTGAGCACCATCTGGAGATGACTTAAGTACACAGGAGGATGGACATGGGTCATGCGCAGGTGCTATGCTAGTCCAGGTGAAGGATTCTACGGCCTCACACTCAGGACTTGGTCCTCTCCTGCTCCTAATGCATGCCTCTTAGTGACTCCCTTTACTCTCAGGGCTAGAGAGATTCTCAGATTCCATCCCCCCCCAAGTTAGACGATGGGGTACAGTCATCCATCCACATTTACTCTCAGAAACTCAGTCCATGAGGACAGCATCTCCACTGCGCTTCCAGGGAGCACTCTTGATACCTCCCGTCACTGTCCTGAGCACCTGCAGGGCCATCTTCCACCCTCTGGCACCTTCTTGTCCAGGCATATCTCCAGAGGCTCTGGCTTCTGTTCTCCATTCCCCCGGGAAAGCTTGCTCCAGGGCCTCACAGTCTTCCTCTCAGCGTTGTCACCATCTCCCCACAGTCTCCAGAACCCGCTCCCTGAAGCTACGCTTTCTCTTCCTTGTTCTCTGTTCACATCTCCTTCCCAGGGCCCCAAGAATCGCTCCTCTCATGTAGTCTAGCAGTTCCTGACCCTGACCCCACCCCGACTCCAGAAGAGGTGGGAAGACCTGACAGATGCATCGCCTGTGGGTGGGATTAGTGCCCAGCTCCTGGGGAGCGGGTTAGTCTCAAGAGACCAGATGAGTTATTGGGAGAAAGAATGGATACAAAGTGAGGCCACTTCGTGTACCATACATGTCTCACACATGCCATGAGACCATCTCCAGATGCAGATACTCGGGCCTAGAGATTTCTCTCAGTCTCCAGAACCAGAATCCAAAAGAAACTTCTTATTCTATAAAAGATCCAATCTCTGGGATTTAGTTAAAGCTACTCAAAACACACTAACAGGCAAAACACTACGGACGTGAAGCCGCTTTGTCATAATCTTCTCATTCAAGTGCCTGTGTATATTATAAAGAGTCTGAGAGGAGGGGACGCGGGACACCTCTGTTTTCCTTTCTAGAGAAGGGAAAGTGAGGCCCAGCATAGAGAGAGGATAGTACAACTCAAGAACTCCCAAAGTTGGCATGGAGGTGCCACTGTTTACTTCTGGACCCTGAAGACTTGGGAGGACTCTCAGCTCCACTTTCACCTTGGTATGCAAGTCCGGACAAGCCACTTCCCTTTGAGGCCTCAGTTTCCCCATCCACTTGAAACAAAAAAAAAAAAAAAGATCTGAAGAACCATTTCCCTATTTAGTTCTACCACCAAGGAAGTCATCACCATCCTCCCAGGCATCCAGACTCGCTCCCTAGCTGGCTGGCTGCACTTACCACATGGTGTGGTGGTCAGAGAAGATGTCTGCAGGCTGGAAGAGCTCCCCGTCATAGTAACAGGGACACTGGGCCTTGGGCACACAGTCCCCTCTTTCATCCTGGTAGAGCCCTGGCGGGCAGAAGCAACCCTCAAGACAGACGTCACTGCATTCCTCATCCGGGTAGGAGAGGGAGCGGCAGGTCAGGTTGCAGGAATTGCCGCACTGCAGGTACACCTGACCCTGTGGGCAGCTCAGTGCTGGAGACAGGAGATGGAAGAAGGCATCAGATATGACATTGTACCTTGCAGCTGTGACCACTGCTGCAACTGTATGGTCATAACCACCCCTTCCTCACTCTGAGCAAAAGTGTATCTTCAGGTGCAAAAATGTACATCGAAATTATGGGTACACACATTTTCTCTCTTTACCCAGAGAGAGAGAGAGCAGACTTTCCTTGCCTGAGAATCCTCCAAATCTAGAACATTAAAGTCCTGGTGAAATGGGAGTGGTGGGCAGGAGCATCTCCCCAGAGAGAAGGACAGTAGTGGCTACGATTTCTGAGAACCTACTGTGTACTCTGCTCCTAACAAGGTTAGGTCCTATCACTCCTGGTGCCCTTACACATAGACGCCAGCAACACTTGAGCTAAGAGGCTTCAGGATCTGGCCTCTCTGGGAGCAGAGGTGAGATCTGAGCCCAATTCTCGGCCCTCCTAAAGCTCATGCTCTTACCCATCACACTTAAAGAAGGGAACAGTCCCTCTGCGGACATCCACGTTACAAGTCTGGACACTTACACCTACCCGCAGCAAAGTGGACAAGCCTCTGTCTGCTCACAGGCCTCACCCCTACCCCGATGCCGGGGCTTTTGAAGAGAAATGAGAAATACTATATGGCTATGTAGAAGAAAATGCTAAGGCAGCTAGAGGATGGATTCTGTACCCCATGTCCCCAGGTTCGAATCACAGCTCCACCTCTGAGTGCCGCCCTCCATGGAACGTGGCAACAGTATCTGTTGGGTCTCTGTGGGGGTAAGATGAGGCAACCTGTCACAGACGCTCACTGCTATTGTCATTTTGACATTGGAAGGGAGTCCCAGCCCAGATCAGCAGGCTCAAGATGGGAGTCATGTCCCAGAGAAAGATCTTAACCTCAGAAGACCCGACCTTCCATTCCTGCACTGCGGCCATCATGCACCTGTAGTCTAATGAACACACAGATGACAAAAGTCTTTATGGGATGGTAAGAAGGGAAGGGGGGTGATGCGGTGCCTTTTACCCTTGCCTGTGGGTTGCTGTCCAGGAAATGAGAGCTGTGCTCTGGGCAGAGTCTTCCCAAGAATAATAGAGCCTTCCTTCTCAGGGACAGTCCCTTTCTCCAGCAGATACCACAGACAGAACATCCCACAGAAGCTGTAAAAGGTATCCCCGGCCATGAACTTCTGAGGAGACCCTGAGCCTCTCCCTCCTACCATCACCTCAGCTCTGTATCTTAAGTTAGCTGGGAAGACAGATGATTCCCTAGTCACGTGAGTCACTGGCTTGCTTCCTTCTGGAGGAGTGGAGAGGCTGAATGTAGAGAAGGGAGGTAGGGTGACACTGGGGCAGGCTAGCCCACAAAGGCAGCAACTCCCTTCATTCCGCATCATGCGCAAGGGCACTTTCCATCCAGTGAAGAGCAGCGGGAGCCAAGGGCTCCCCTCTCCACCAGCAGAGCATCTCCCAGAGCTGCCATCTAGGCTCATCGAGTTTCTCCTTGAGCCTTCCTCCTTCAGAAAACCATGCACCCCTCAGTTAAGCAGAGATGTACGTCTATGCCAGGGCTGTGTGAGGCTCAGGGACACCGAGTCCATGCCCTCAGGGGTCCATGGTCTTGTCTTCCCAAGAGGAAACAGCCATTTTACAAGGACAAAACAATGTGCGTGCTGCCCCTGAGTCTCTTTGGGGCATTACACAAAAGCAGCCGCACGGCATGTCCTTGTTCCTTCCTTGTCCCCAGTGACATTCTTCTGAATGGAAGCAGTGATTTGGGAGCTCTGTCCATTTCTCAAAAAGGAAGAAAGAGGTTGGGGACCAGGAGACAGTAAATCTAGGCTTCTATAAGTGAGGGAAGTCAGAGACTGGAACCCAGGAGGCTGGCCCACTCTCTTTGGGCTCAGAAAAGCAAGCCAAGGCCATCTGTCACATAAACTCACAGGGGACAGGTCCCTCTTGTCCTTAGACATCTCCTTCCTGCCAGTCAGCCCCACAGCTCTCTGAGACTCAGGAGTCTGTCGACTGGAGTCGTTCCTATTTTCTTGGTTTTGGTTTTGGTTTTGTTTCATTTTTTCTAGACAGGGTTTCTCTATGTAACAATCGTGACTGTTCTGATACTCACTCTGTAGACCAGGCTGGCCTCAAACTCAGAGATCTACCTGCCTCCACCTCCTGAGTGTTGGGATTAAAAGCGTGCGCCACCACTGCCTGGCTAGTCACCCCTATTCTTAGCCGAGTCACTCGGCAACACAACCAGCTCATTGCCCACGCTTGCTTCTGTGGAGGTGAAGAACAACTGCCCCTAAGAGATGAAAGAATGTTCCCGAAGGCTGCTGGCCTTCAGAGAGAATGCCCTGCATTAACACAGCCTTCTGAAGCCACTGCCCTGCAGACAGCTGGTGCGGAATTCCTGATACTGGTGGGCAACAGAAGCATGTTCACAAACAGCGCACCACCGACTGGCTCCCCCGTTGCTAGACGGTAGACACAAAGAGGGGGACAGAGGTGAAGGGCTCGGGGTCGCAGAGCAGCTAGACCACAGGTGAAGTTCCAGAAAAGCTCGGGCTCCAACCTTTGGGTTCCCAGCATTCCCTCCATCCATTGCTAGAGGGAAGAGGAGGGCACAGCATGAGCCCCTTCACCCACCACCGTTCAACATATGTTCCTTTCTGTAAAAGACTGCTCAGACTAAACACAAGCTCGCAGGACAGCAATATTAACACATGTACTTCTCTTCAAATGCATAATGTCAATTTTGTTTTCACCACTGCCCCTAACTCCTGTTTCCCTGCTTCTGGTCAGAGTGGCCATGGCAGTCTCCAAACACACCTGCCTCACTCCGAAAGCCAGAGTTCTGCCTTTGTTCCTCTCCCAGACTGCCTGCCTCATATCCCCATTCTGCTAACTTTTCTCTGCCCCAAATGCACCTTTGTAGAACTTGGGTCAAGAACACCCTCCCCCGAGGGTGCTCCTCGGCTACCCCTCCCCTCCATCCCTTCACTTCATCCCTCCTCCAAGGGAGGTCTCAAAAAGCAAGCTTCGAGATCCTATCTCCCAATTATCTAAGACCAGACACTACCCAAATGTCCCCAGAGGAACGACAGCAAAGAGTCTTAGGGCCCAGGGGCCACAGGGCAGGAGCAGAGACCAGCTCTGATGGCAGGAATCTACCCCAGAGAGGACAGATGCATAGTCAGCTGGAACAATGACATTATTCAGCGCTGCATAACTTTATACAATGCCAAAGACGTGGGCCAAAACTCACTGGCGTCTTGACAGAAATGATAAACAAAAGATTCCTGCATTCCAAGCTCACTCCACGCACATATGGTCTTTTCTGACCCTACAAGGAACGAACACTAGGTGGCAGCAGTTACAGGCAATCTCAG
The DNA here is from genome assembly GCF_014885135.2 of Alexandromys fortis. Taxonomy (NCBI): domain Eukaryota; kingdom Metazoa; phylum Chordata; class Mammalia; order Rodentia; family Cricetidae; genus Alexandromys; species Alexandromys fortis. Next base: position 526,947 of record NW_026068027.1, read on the forward strand.
CTAGGCACCGGCTCACGACGAAGTTTCATGGCTTTGGAGTAAAAGGATCATGCTGCTATGCAGGAACCCAACCAGGAGCAGAAGGCAGGAAAAGTGGCTGCAAATGAACTCTAGATCCAGGTTTGTCACTGGGACCTGTTTCCAACTGAAATAATTCAAAGAAAGGGTCTTTGAAAAGGACAGGTGGACACAGCCCCACGAGGTGCCAGGAGAGTTTGAGAGGGTTGCCGAAAGGAGGTAAAGTGCTTATGGGCACTCACCACAGAAGTCTGGCTCCCGCCACCCGATGTGAATGCCTTTTCCGGCGCACGCAGCAGCATAGTTGGCCACCGCACTACACAGGCAATCCCGGCCGTCAGCGCAGGAGCAAACATCATAACGGCAGTTCTGCAGGTAGGGCAGAGGGCTGACTGCGTGGTGGCAGGCCTCGAATTTGGAGGACGTCAGGAGCGCGCAAGCCTCCTCCGCAAACCTGGCTGTTGCGGAGAGAGAAAAGCCAGTGCGGGATAAGATGCGGGCCTGCCAAGGCCTCTGGGGTCGGTTACAAGGTATTCTCACATCCTTACTCCACCCCACCCCCACCCCCACCCAGGAGCAGAACCTTGCTGCCTTTTCTGTAGACAGTTACTGCAAAAGCAAGTCTCTCTGGCTCTGGTTTCTGGGTCCAATTCACTGCCCTGCGTTTGACTCAGTTACAGGTAAAAATGCATTCCCACACACCCGCTGCCCGGAGACAGGGGTCAGAGCAGCAGAAGCTCCGGAGAGCAGAGAGGTTGCGGGGCTATGCTTACACAGGGCCACCGCAATGCATATTACACAATAATTCCACTCTAGAGCCCGTTGCTGCCCTAAACTGAGACCTTCCCGGTCTAAATTATTGTGTCTAAGAAATGACACAATATTCTCTTCTTTTTTGGGATTCCATACATGGAGGGTGTTCAATAAACAGACTTTAAAAAGGAAATTAGGCAAATGTAGATATGGTCAAAACACCAGTGGTCAGAACAAGGGCTGGGCCACTGGTATCTCTGCCTCCCTCGCAGTATACTGTCCTATGGAATGCCCGGAGCAGGGGAGACCCCCGGGCTCTGGGGCTCACATACTCAAGCGTGGGTTCAGGCTGCACGGATCGCTGTGCTGTCTATGCAGGTCCGGACAGTCTCCTTGAAGCTTCCAGGAGTTTCCGAAGTCCACCACCAGGGGCTCCACGAGGCCCGCGGGCGTGAGGAAGTCGTCACCCTTGTTGCCATTGTAATTCCCACACAAGCCGCAGGTCTTCCCGGAGTAGACAGGGGACAGCTGCGGAAGTCAGAAGACAGACAGCTGTCCCCCAACCACAGCAGGGGTCTCGCTCAGCTAATGAGATCGTTTCCATTAAATTTCCCCACGGGAAAAATAAATGTCTACGACAGCTAAGCTCTGGGCTGCAAACAGGAGGGAAGCTGCAAACTACAGAGTCAGGGTACCAGCTCTGTCCTTGCTCTCCAGTCGCTGGGCAGAGAGCAGCCAGCCACGATCACTCTAAAAATTATATTCATTAATTAATATATTATAATCATTGTTTATTAAATAATTTATTTAGAAATGTATTGTTGATTTTACTCTTAATTAAGAGTATATTCATAATAATATGTTCTTATTACATATGTATGATATAGTCACTTTGGAAGGCACAGTGGAGGCCCAGAGAGAAAAAGGACACGCCTAAGACCCCAGAGAGAGTGGCAGAGCTGGGAAGAGCAAGCAGGTTGACTCCCTCAAATTCATGTGCTTCCTGTACCCATGCCCATCAGTGGACATGGCTAAGCACTACAAGATGACGTGTGAGCTGTCCCCTGAGCAGGTATTGTTCACAAATGGGCAAGGCAGATAGCAGAGTGCAATCCAAGCTCCATGGAGCTTGTGTCTGGTGTCCAGAAGCAATGCCTTTCTTCTAAGTCTCCTGCTGAGGACATTGAGGAGGAAGCAGGGGTCAGATTCCATCCCATCACTCACTCTCTGGTCAGATCTCAGGGGTGAGCCAGAGGTCTGAGCCCAAAATGCACATCCACGACCAAGTAGTGGCGTGGAGGCGGCCTTTCCCCGGACAGTGGGGCGCTGATGGTTTCTATGGGGCAGATTTGGAGAGGTGGTAGGAACCAGAGCCGAGAGTCCGCTGTAGCTGTGGGTTGTTAGTAAGACTCGGTGACTCTACTGATGTCCCAAAGTCTCACAAGTTAGGCCTGGACTCCAGCGGTCACCTCTGGGAGCCCCTTCCAGCTTCCAGCTGTGACTTATCACGGTGGTTCCAGACCCACAAGCCTGTGCACGTGAGAGAGGTAGGTAGAGTGGGGCCTCCTTACTTGTTTTACAAAGGCCAAGGGTCACACACACACTAGGCACCTAGGCCTTCCCAGACTTCCCTGTTTAAAACTAAACCACCTGGCCCTTCCTGCCCCTCCCTGCTTTATTTCTCTCCCCGGGCTTTATTCTAATAGGCAACATTTAGCCTTGTTTGTTTTATTTACTCTCCGTCTTCCTCATTAGAATTCAAACTAAACAAGGCAAGCATTTTACTGCCGTTTCTCTGTGGGCCTTCATCGTCTCTAATACAGTGGTGTCTGTCTTCTGTTCAGGCGGCAATAACAAAATGCCATAGACTAGGAGGGTTATAAACAACAGAAACGGTATCATCTGGAGGCCAGGAACGTAGGTCAAACCCTGGCAGATGCAGCAGCAGCAGGGTGCCTGTTCCTAGACACCGGCTTCTTGCAGCATGGCTCATGATGGAAGGGGCTGGCTGGCTCCCTGGAGCTCCTTATAAAGGCATTAATCACATTCTTAAGGGCCGGCCCTTAGTGAATTCATCCCCGGCCAAAAACCCCTACCTCCAAACACCATCACCTTGGAGGGTGAGGACGGCAACACAGGAAATTCACTGGGACACCCTAATATTTGTCAAATTGAATGAATGGGTTGGATGAATAAAAAGATAAATTGCCACAAAAAGAGGCTCCCTCCTGATACCAGATGAAACCCAGACTGTCAAGGCCACCTGAGCAAAGTGGCAGCAAGTGACACGCCTTCATCCCAGAGTCCCCCGTAGCCACTCTCACTCACTTGCCTTCCCTCAGCCGCTTCAAGCATGTTTTTCCTCTCTGTCCCCTTAGCCTGTCTCAGGGGACAGCATGGTCAGCGGTTGGAAGAGAGGGTGTACCCAGGAACACTGACCTTGGTCACAGACCCTACAGTGTCTCAGCTCTGGGAATTTTGAGAAGACACAGTTTGAAACAGGCCCCAGCTCTATGACAATGGAGATTGACCCAGGTCCTCCTAGTACCTGCTGAAGCTGAACTTGGCCTGTGTGGGAGTCACCTGATCTGGTTTACCTGAGCTGACTGACCATATCCCCACTGCCTGGGGTCAAGGCATGCATATCACACACAGGTGGAAAGAGATTAAGGGCCCCTGCAGTACCTTGAACCCCAGGCCTGCCTGCCTCCAGCCAGCTCTTCCCCCAAGCTCCAGGGGTCAATTCAAATGCTCTCAAATCCTCCTGCCCCTCACAAATGCACCTTTTCACAGCAAAACCAACAGTAGGATATCCCCATGTGTCTCGAGGTCACCTGACCTTGTCTTACACCTTAGTCATGTTTTCTTCTCTTCATCTTAGCCAAGCTAATCAAACCCCACTCCAGAGACAGCCCTATGGCCATTTCTACAGCTGAAGGTCTAGCTTTCTCCTCTTCAGAGAGACAAAGAACAGAACATCCTGAGGTAAAGGCGGGCAGCTGCCCAGGAGGGGAGGTACAGGAGTAGAAACCACATAAAGTCGGCACACCCACCCTGAACCATGGTGGGTGCTGGGAAGGTAGACTCTCAGCAAGCACTCCCTGGAGGCCTGGTGAGCAGAAGGCGAATTAGATCCAGGCCCAGAGACCCAAGGTCTGTAACCACAACCCCTGCCGGCCAAGTCACCATGGTTCTAGCAGAGCCCCATCTCTAGCTCTGAGTGGAAATGAGACAAGAGGCTCTCCTGGCTCCTCCTGCTCCCTGGGCTATGGCTACAGTCATTTTACAAAAGAAGAATGGAGTTCGTGTGGATCTCTCTCGGAGACTCTACAGTGGGAGAGTGAGCGTGGCCACGTGGGAATGGAAGACCAGCATCTCGTAGGGACTTGCACCTCCCACCATGGAGTTACACCCAGGACACTGGGGAGCAGGGACCCCAGGATGTGGGGCAGGCTCTCCAGGCATCCTAAGTCTGCCCCAGAACGTTGTTTCTCCAAGTGAGGTCATGGGGCCAACCAGGGTCTTTTGAAAACCTTTCTAGGTGTCTTTGAGACTGAATCTTTTCATAGCTATGTGACCTTTGCTCTTGTCTTTCCCTTCTCATTCTCATACAAGGACCCAGTGGAATTTTCCAGAAGTCCTGTGACGTGAAATATTGCAGCAGATTGATTGCAGAAGTAGAGCTGAGAATCCAGCTGTCTTCTAGTAAGAGAATCGTTAGAGAGATGCGCAGCCACGTGCGGCCATGCCTCTCTTCTCACTGCCTAGTATTGTCTCCTGACCCTGTCTAACTTATTTTTCCAAAGTGTTTACCAATGTCTACTAGGTAACAAGGTTTAGCGTTAATTCATGTTTTAGCGTTTCTGGGTTAACTTTTCTGCTCTTTGGGATTTCACTTTCTGTTTGTGGTGGGGTCTTACTATGGAGCTCAGGTTGGCTGAAACTCACTATGTAGCCCAGGCTGGCCTCCAGCCCCTGTCTCCTCCTCCTTGGTCCTAGGACTCTGCTCAGCTTTGACTTAACCATTAATCTGGGGGTCAGTAGATATAATCTCACTAAAGATCTCAGGGACCCTCCTCAATCATTCTTAAGAATCTAAAAGCATCCTGAGACCAGGCAGTGAGGACCATGGTCTATCGGAAAGACACCAGTCAGAGAACTAACTCTCATTGTGCTGGGACTGAGTGTGGCTTCCGGTGTCCCTCCATGTCCCTCCATATCTCCTTATGAAACAGCACTAGGGAGAGTAAGTGATTCCTGCTTTGCCCACCTGCCAGGGACTTTGTACGGTCAGCAAATCCGAAAGCCCAGTAAATATACGTGTTACTGTCCAATCTGATTAGACAACCCATCCAGAGGACATGGCCCACGCATTCATTGGTGTAGGAATGTGGACAATGCCCCTGTGGCCTTCTCCAGATGCTGTAAGGGATGATACCCAGTCTGAGCTGAGTGCTCCAATCTGGTTCTTCCCTTGCTCCCCACAATGAGTGTCCAGGGATACCCCTTGATCCAAGGTCTCACTGCAGCCAGGAAACTGGCCAGTAAATCCTCCATGCCAGTCCTCCAGGGGACGGACATCCATTCTGGAGATAGCACAGTACCCAAGCCCCAGAGGGAGAAACCCCAGGACCAACAAGAAGCACCCAGAAAACATACATCAGCTTCTCATACAGAGAGAGGCCTGTTCCTTGCTCTGGGGGTGTGGAGGGTGAGGGGAAAGAAATTCTTCTGGTACCACACAAAGCCATTTTGCCCAGAGCACAAGGGGTACTTTGTAAAGGTCGGCTCCAGGGAGGCTGGAGCTCTGGAAGGGACCTACCTTAACCAGCAGCCGCCCGCGGCCATCCCAGTCCATCTGCAGATCTTCCCCATAGCTGAGGCGTACAGAAGCCATCACCGTGTGCTGGATGCGGAGGTCACCTAGGAAAGGACAGGGCGGGTGTAGGTTCAGGGAGGGAGGTGACAGGGGTGCTGTGAGTCTGTGATGTCTCAAAGTATCATGTCAAAGACGAGCAAGGAGTGGAAGGCAGATAGGCGTCCACGAGGCTGGGGGTTGGGAGGGCAGCGCTCTCTGGAGGAATGGTTAACTGGGTGGATAGAGGTAAATAAATTCCCAGAGGAGCCCGTGGGCTGACACAACCTGTAATTCCCCTCGTGGGCGTAAGAGGGCAGCAGAAGCCCCAGCATCCTCTGTGCTGGTGCTTGTCAAGGAGAGTAACCTGGGAGGAGGGAACCTCACTTGAGACCTGTAGGCATGTCTGTGACATTCTCTTGATTGTTGTTTGATGTGGAAGATGCTACCCCCGGGCAGGTGGCCCTGGGAACTATAAGAAAAGGACCTAATGCCAGGCTGGGAAGCAAGCCAGTAGTCAGTCTTCCTCCTGCTTGAGTTCCTGCCTCGACTTCCCTCAGTGATGAACTATAAGGTGGAAGTGTGGGTTGAGATAAATCCTTTCCTCCCAAGTTGGATTTGACCAGGTTTTTGTTTTGTTTTGTTTTGTTGCTGTTGTTGTTGCTTTCGTCATAGCAACAGAAAGTGTCAACGACAACCACTAAACCTGATGTGAGCATGCTGGGCCCCTGTTGGCCTGCAGGCTAGGTCCTCCTGGCTGAACCATGCTGTGTGCAAAGCTGGAAGCAGTGGAGTCTGCTGCTGTGGGAAGGTGGAGATGCAAATAAAGCTCGTGCCTGGCCTTGGAGCCATACATCAGCTCTCTAGGGGTCGCTCTCAGCATAAACGCACATGAATACACAGTGTGCTCCCTCACCAGGCTCATCCATTGTGTGCCAAGCTAGGGTTGTGGGCTACAGGGGAGCCAGGGGTCATGGAGGAGAGATCTGAAAGCCACTCTGAAGGTTAAGCTTGGGAGTTGTGTGATAGCAAGTCAGTTAATGTTACCTGGGAAGGATTTTCTTGTGAGGCACTTGCTCCAAGTGGCATCCTTTGAACTGACCTTTCATCAGTTGCTCCTGACCTCTCACGTGGGTCAACCTCTGCCTCAGGAAGATCTTGCTTGCAGAGACAGTGTATCCAGGACACCACCGCCTGCCCTCCTCCCCCACGTTCCCAGGAAAGAAAGGGGTGTCCTCAGAGGGCAGAGGGGTGTCCTCAGAGGGCAGGGACAGATGTTGAGAAGATGCTACAGCATGGAGGATGGGGTCGTGAGCTCACCTTGCAGTAAAGGAATCTGGACATCCTGGCCATCAATGGCCACTCCCCCTCCGTGTTTCAGCTTCACAAGGCTGTTGTGCAGGGCAGACAGCCGCACAGTGACTGAGCGGGTACAGACAGCATCGGGGTCATCGGCACACTGACAACGGAGATGCAGAGTGACCTTACCACAGCCCCTACCAGCCCCAGTACCCAGCCTCAACTCTAGAGGGCACAGGCCTCCAGATGAGCACACTTCCCTTCTCACAGATGCCCCAAGTATGGGGTGCCCAGGGCTGTGCATGAGCGCCCTAACCCAAGCCATACTCCCACCCGTTCCCATCCTTACAATGAATCTTAAGCCCTCAGCTCTCCTTATTCCTTGGGCCTATTAAACCCCCCAAATTAGAGACTTCCCCTAGGGTAGAAGTCGTACAACTGTCCCCATCCTTGCTGGATGTACCTAGAGAGTGCACACCTGTCTAAAAGAGAGGACCCTGCAGCTCCCCACCCCAATCCACCTTCAGCTTCAAAGAACAGAGGTTTGGGGAGGCACACACTAGACCTGAGGGGCTGACCCTCTTGAAGAACATGGTAGCCATCCCCCAGGGGCTAAGAAGAAAAAGATGGACTGGGTTTGCATGGAATCCCTGAAGACTGAAGGAAACGATTCCTCCTGTGCACAGGATGGGGCTCAAGCCTCCAGGACACTGCCCTCTCTCTACAAGGCTCCACAGGCCTCCTGAGAGGCGCCCGGCCAAGCTCACCTGCATGGTCTCTATGACGATGGAGAAAGCATGGTCTTGGCAGTCCCGGGCCAGCAGGTACTGGCAGATGCCACTGAAGGTGAAGTACCTGTCGTCAAAGCTCTTGAAGTGGGATTGGCCTGTGACAAGACACTCTCCTGGAAGGACCAAGAAGAAGGGGTTAGGGGAGAGGCTCTAAGTTGGCAAGGGGGAGTACACATAAAAACAGGGTGTCCCCCTCCCAGAGTTCCAAGGTGTCCTTTCCCTCAAGACAATCAAAACTAAATGCTGGCAAAGAACTGCAAATCAATAGGTTTCCACTCTCACACAGGTTGTCCGAGCTGGTCAGTGCCCCCTTTACAAACAGAACGTCTAAGAAAGATGGTTACAGAGCTAAAATAGTCTGTGGTAGTGTCAGGGCCGGAACCTGCAGCTCCTGCCCCTCAAGCCCACTCCGCGGGCCCCAAGCTTCCCTGCTCAGGGCCAGGTCAGCTGCAGATGACCAGGGTAGAGCTCTGCTCAGCGGAATGGGGGAGACTGCCTAGAAACACGGTTCACACTGAAACGGCCTGCGGAGGAGTCTGGGGACAGTCCCACTCCAGGAGAGCCATGAAGGCCAAAAGCCAGAGGCAGAGGTAAGAAAAAAGGCAGACTGGCTCCGTGTGAATCAGAGGTCCCAATCCTTCTGCTGGCCTAGTTCACAGGGAACCTGCTCAAGGCTGGGGGCGGGGGGGGGAGGCAGGGGCCAGGAGGCTTTCTGCATACACATGGCCAGGCAGCACTGACCTCCACAAGGCCAGCTTCCATCCCAGGCTGATACATCTGCAGATGGGGACTCTACATGCCCCCTCCTATACAGCTGTGACTTTGTCTTCCAAGGGGTTTATCCACATTGTCCTAGAAGACGTCTATGCAGAAGAGGCCCTGCCAATGTCTCCACCCAGCTTGGGGAAACTCCATCCTCAAAGCCTAAAATGGACTCTGGGGCTCAAACGGGCATCATGCTCTCTTGCCAACTTTTAGCTGAGTGTTTGTGCCATTTTCTCTCGTCTCCACCATGAGAAGTTGTAGAAAGTGTGTATAGAATTCTGTAGAAGTGTCCCAGGAAAGAGTGGCTTCTTGCCACCCACTACCATTGACTCCACACAGCCAGGGCTAGGTTCTCCACAGCACAGCTTGACCTTGGACAGTCCACTCAAAGGTCCGCAGCTCCACTTGGGCCCATCTCCAGGGCTGGTGTTGAAGCCTACAGCAGCCTGGATGTCCTGAAAGGCTGCAGCGTGAGTCTTCCTGCCCACATGACAAGGACAAGAAGCAGAGGACCCGAGTGTCTGCTCCCTCATTAGTATTCTCAGTAACAGGAGGACTGGGCTAGGTTAACTGTGCAACTTTGAATTCAGATGTGGCTCTGCCTTGAGACTATTTGAAGGTCAGGTATAGACAAGCAACCCGAGTGTCTCTCTGTCATCCTTCCAGTGACTGGTGACCAGTGACCAAAACCAGCCTGAAGAACATGAAAAAACCAGGTAGGCCCTAGCTCACTCTCCTCCCATATCATGCCCTGCAACAGGGCAAGAGGGGAGCAAAGCTGGGAAAAAGCTGAGCAGCCACACGATGGGGCCAGGGGTCACCCCAACCCATTGTGAATGTCCTGGAATCCAGCAATGTCACAGGAAGGCCTGTCTTAATGAATACTTTTTCTAAAGTCACCATGGTTGAACAAACAGAGCAACGTGGCCGCTTGTGTCAAATGCCTTGACCTGGCCGCAGTGAAGTGGGTGGGATTCTTCCCCCAGGCATCTCCATCCTCTCGGGAACACTCTTATCTGAGTGCGAAGCTGCACTTTCACTCTCTTCGACAATGCCCGGGGAAGGAAGGGTCAATGAGAAAGCACCGCGACTATTGGAAAGGAAAACGCTCAGCCTGGAATCTAATCCTCTGATCTGGCTTCCTGCTCTGACCCTGTTAATTTCTTTCTCAGCAATCAGAAGTCTAAATATTATATGTAGCTTATCTCCTCGGGACAACTGAGAAACTAGGCTGCGAACACAGGAAACCTGGGGAAATGGATGGGTGAGCTGCCGGGAAGTAGCTGGCCAAGGGAACCAGAACATCCCAGCAAACAATGAGCTTCATGGCCAGACTCACACTCCTCAGCTCAGAGCAGGACAGCTAGGGTGTTTGTTCACAGCACTAGATGCGAGACACGCAAACTAATGGAAAGTTAGTTCTTAAAAGAGCATACAAAGTAGAGCCATCTAACGTTAAAGCCAGGTCCCTCTTGTGTAACAATCCCCCCCACACACATTTACAAGACGGAAGAAGAGGGGGGAAAGGAAGAATAATAGCAGAAGTAAGAGAAAGGAGGAGAGAAGAGAAAGAAGAAGGGGAGAGGAAGGAAGGGGAGGGGAGGGCAGAGGAGGGGAGAGGACAGGAGAGGAGAAGAGAGGAGAGGAGAGGAGAGGAGAGGGGAGGGGGGGGGGGGGGGGGGGGGGGGGGGGGAGGGGAGGGGAGGGGGGGGGGGGGGGGGGGGGGGGGGAGGAGAGGAGAGGGGAGGGGAGGGGAGGAGAGGAGAGGAGAGAAGAGAAGAGAAGAGAAGAGAAGAGAAGAGAAGAGAAGAGAAGAGAAGAGGAGAGGATAAGGGAAGCAGAAGAAAGAGATCTCTCATCTAATGGGCACAAGCTCTTTTTCTTATAAGCAAACCATTTGTGTGCAGCTAGTAGGCTCTGGATAGAATGCCCTGCTTCAGATATTGGCTTTCACCTTTTCCTACAGTCATTCCTGCAAAAATGTCGGTCCACAGCCTCCATCAGGGTGAAAAAGACTTCCTGTAGACTCCAGGCTCCTCCAAGCTGGCCTTTAACTCGGTAATTTAATTCCGATCAAATATGTGTGCTGTGTCTCTGCACTCTCTCTGGGAGCCACCTCCTGGCTAGTGATGGACGTTGTCATTCCCAGCTGGCAGATGAGCAAAGTAGAGCCCAGAGAAGCTAGACTGCTCCCACCGTCCAAAGCACTCACGGAGCACTTTAAACACAGGCATCATGGACTGCCCCATGGGTTGGGCTCCACAGTTTTGAAATAGCCTACTCTCTTCAGCACCAAGCCTGGTGCCTCTCTGACCCTCGTCAGTGTGGTCACCTGCCAAGGGGCTTGAGAACAACACAGAGCCTGGGTAGAAGAAAGCCTTGCCTGAAGGATCACTGATATGACTTCTGGCGGTGTATGATGGAGAGGTTGAGAAAGAGCCACAGGCTGGCAGGCTCCATGGAAACCACATGCTGCCCAGTGGGTGTTGAATGTCGACCAAAGGCCCATGTCCCAGGAGTGGCACTATCAAAAGTTGTGGAACCGCAGGAGGTGGGCCTTGTGGAAGGTGCTTAAGTGATTGACATGTGCCCTTGAAGAGGGTTGTAGGACCTATCCTCCCACACGTACACCCCTGCTTATTGGTTTCAGATATAATTGTTCACTCTGAGGCATGTCCCAGACATAGGTCTTCATCACCAGAGACTCTAATGAATGGGGTCACCTGACCTTAAACCTGCAGCTCTAGAATCTTAAACCGAACTAAACCCCTACTTCACAAGCAAATTGTGTCAGGTGTTCTATTTTGGTAATACAAAGCTGATCAATGTACCACAGTTTTGCCCATAGATACCCTAACTTGTAGCCAGTAAGCAGAGATGAACAGGGAGGGGAGAATTTCTAGAAAAGCATCCATAGGGAACCCCTTCCCAGAAGACTGCTATGCTCCTAGGCCCTTTCCTCACCCTTCCAGTTCTCAGTTCCCACACTCCACTCTTTGCTCTAGGCAGCCTTCAAAGTGAGCCATTGCATTTGAGGATTTGTGGCATAGGGATTGATGACTAATACACTTTCTTCATTGTCCAGAACCAAAGCCCAGTCCTCTATGCCAAAGAAACATGACCCAGCCCCTCCAGGCTCTTCACAAAAGCCACTTAGGGAGCTAGGCATAGCCCCTTCAAGAACCTTCCCACTGATTCCTTTCCGCTAAGCTGTTGCTGTTTATCTGAGAGATAAGACATTCCCACTGGCAATAGGAGAGATAAGCCTAAATCCAGCAACCACGGGTAGAGTTAGACAGAATTAGAGGAGAATCAAAGCAGGGCTTTGAGAATGAGATAAGATCTTAGTAGCTTTGCTAGAAAAGCATGAAGCCACTCCATAGACAACAAGTCAGGACTGGCTACCTGCCCTTGTAGGCATCAATAGGCTATCTTGATCCTCAGAAAAACTCTGGTAGATTTTGAGATGAAGACCATAAGATTGCATTGTCCAGACAAGACTTTCATGGATATAGTGTATACAATTGGTTGAATGGATGAATAAAAGGATGATAGATAGAAATCCTACCCTAAAGTCATTGATGTTAGGACTCTCACAGCTGGGAGTCCTGAAGAAAACACAGCCAACTAAACTCCTAATTCTATCCACTGTGGTCTACAGGGTTTATTCAATGAATCCTTCTGGTTTAGCTATGGAAAGGTTCAGAGGTTGCAGGATATTTGATCACACTGTGTGAAAGGTGCCTTTTGATTGGTTTAATAAAGAGTTGAATAACCAAACTATTTGATGAAATATCACTTCTCCTAATCAAGAGGTCTCTGTTGTTTGAACCTACTCTTTATCAATCTTGATGGTATCTATAGCTTTTCTTCTCTTGTGGAAACAAAAGCATAACCTCTTCCCCAATGCAGCACATTTCCCAACTTCCATTCTAAAGTTAAGGCATCCTTAAAATATCTAGGCTGGTTTAATTCAGTAGTTTTTCCCACAATACAATATCTCTCAGCAGTTGCTGCTTCTTTTCAGAGCATTTGAAAAATTTAAAGTCAACAAAACACCATACAGGATCCAGACACCCTGTGGATTTTCCATCCTTACGTGGCTTATTTTTCATTACTTTACTTTTTAAACTGTTTGTTCTTTTATTACTGTCTATACCCATTTTTTTTTCTTTCTTTAGCATCTAAGCACATTTTTAAGCTTTCTGTGCCTACTTAGAGGTCTGTACCAGTTTCTGGTCTGAATCTGACTTTTTACATGTCTCCAGCCTTCTCTGACTACATGAGCCAAGGCTTAACTGGCTAGGCTACCACTGTGGGGCTCTACTTAGCACATGGCACTGGCAGTTAACTCCAACCAGGTGTTTTTACCTAGCACACAAGCTGCGCAAGTTCTCGGTTACACAGCAGGGCCCTTTAAAGGAGCCATGCCTCTGTGCACTGCAAGTAGCGGGTTCCACGTCTGGGACTTTGCTCAGTTTCCTCAGGCTCTATGTTTGACTATATGGGTTGGGCCTCCATGTTTGACCCAATTGTAGCAGTACTTTCTCGTCAGGACCGCCAGCCCCCATATAATGGCCCAGAGACTTATTAATTAGGCAAGCTTAGCCTTAGTTTGGGCTTGTCCCACTAGCTCTTGTAACTTAAATTAACCTGTTTTTATTCACCTGCGTTCTGTCACATGACTTTTTACCAATCCTTCATTATGAATGTCCAACTCCCTCTGTGTCTTGCTGGCATCTCCTATGTACCTCAGATTCTTCTCCAGGTCCTCTCTCACCCAGGAAGTCCCGCTTATTCTCTTCTGTCTAAATGTTGACCACTCAGCTCTTTATTAAACCAAACAGAAGGTGCCTTTCACACAGTGTGATCAATATCCAACTGGGCTGTAGTTACGCTGAAGAAGAGCACAGACGACATTTTCAATAGCAATCTTTGTCCTTTCTGCTTTCTTCTAGGATTATCCAAAAGATACAAAAAATAGGTGGCCACTCCCGGGAAGACTAAAGTAATTGATCTAGCTCCCATCAAGTTCCAAAATTTTCCCAATGTATGGCATATATCAGACAAGGTCCCAAGTCATAAGGTCCCTAAAGCCTCTAATCTACAGACCTTACATATGAGTCCAGGTATCCAAGCCACTTCTGGCCTCTCTAAGTCTAGGGCCAGCAAAGGGAAGGGCAGGCAGATAGTCCAGCTGACTGTGAACTTGAATCCTGGCTCTGACCCTTAGTCATTTTGTGACTTTGAGAAAACTCATTAACCTGTCTCTGTCTCTGTCTGTTTTTCTCTTTTGCAAGGTGAAAACAAACTGTACTTGTCTCACAGGTTGTAAAAGTGAGGTAGCATGGAAAGCCCTTAGCACAGTGCCCAGCATATCCAAAAAATCACATGGGTGAGCACAAAGGGAAAGTTCTGGACACATGAAGGGCGAGGCAGAGGGAGCTTTGGATAGGCGAGGTTTGCAATAAATAGAACTGAGGTTATGCAGGTAAATGCGGAGAGCTGAGAATATGGTGTAACTTCCCAAGCAGTTTCCAGATGGGTAACTAGGGAATGGACCCTTCGCTACCTCAGTTCTCCTAGCATCTGGACCGTACTGTGGTCCGCACATCGAACGTTCCAGAAAATTCCAATGAAACACATGAAAAAGCACTCAAAAGCTGCTTTTGCTAAAAAAAAAAATCATTGACTTCTCATTTGCACCCATGAGCTAGCTAAGAGCAAGGAAAACACTGGGCGTTGATCTCTGCCTTCCTGGTGTCAGTCTCCTTTACTTTGGCTGAGGACACAGAGCTAAGGCATTGCTAACCTTTCCCCTTGAGTCACCTAGATTCCTGGAATAACAAAACCTCCCAGAGCAGAACCTCGAGCAGATGAGGGCAATTAGACAGAAGGGCGAGGCTGCACCTGCCTCAAGAGCAAGCTTCTGGTAGAAACCAGATTGGTCCCCTCGAGCAACACACACAACAGCAGTAAGGACTTCTTGGGAAGACTTGCGGTCACGGGTCACGAACTCCTTTGTTTGTCATCTTGCTAGTGTTGCATCATAGAGTAAGTCCCCACTCTCTGCCTTTCCCTCTTACTCTGCTTGACTAGTGTACTGGGACAATAGAAGCCAGGTTTCACCAGAAAAATCCAAGCCAAAAGGACTGTTGGAACCTTCTTCTTCCTCTTGATTTTCCAAAGAACACCTCTTCTCTTTGCTTAGTCAACCCCGCTCCGGTCTCAAAGCTCAGCAACTTAATCCCCAGAGCAAACAGGACTTGGGCAGGGCAACCTACTCCCACTTTAACTGCTGTAGGTGAACCCGCATGGTCCACAGCCGGTGGACAGCGCAGCTGAGATCCCTAGCCAGAGCTGAAGTCAGGAGGTCTGATGAAGGGGTCACTGTCTGATGTGCTGTGGGCTCTCTGTCCAGCAGGCGAGGACACGCCTCTCCACAGAGCAAGGAAAGAAAGTGTACGGAAGCTTACCTGGGCATTCTTCGTTGCTGCAGATCCATTGGCTGTTCCTGCAGATGCTGTTGGGCAAAAGAGGCTCAGGTCATTGGTTCTGCCAGGAGGGCACCTAATTAAATGAACGTTCACCACAGATAGCCCTGGCCTCCCGGAGCAGGGACACAGGAGAGAAAGAAGAGAAAGGTGCCGGAGCAGTCTTTAAAGGGTGAAAGTGGAACAGGCCATGTCTTTGGCCACAAAGGGTCCTTGGAGATGCCATAAAGGAGAAGAAACTGAAACAGAAATAGAAAACCTCGGGTGTCCGGGGCCCCAGTGGTAGTGAGGAGACTTGTTCCTCTCCCCATGCACAGCAGGTGGGGAAAGCAAGAAAGACCTGTGAAGGAGGTGAGCCAGAGGCATGCTGGGCAGTGAAGGGACAGGGACAGGGCTCAGCAGGCACTAGAGCAGTGGCTCTCAACCTTCCTGATGCTTCAACCCTTTAGAAAGCTCCTCGTGTGGCGGTGACACCCCACACACATACACACGCACACCATAAAATTGTTTCGTTGCTACTCCAAAACTGTAATTTTGCTACTGTCATGAATGGCAATGTAAATATCTGATATGCAAGATGTCTGATATTTGACTCCCGAAGGGGTTGCAACTCACAGGTTGAGAACTCCTGCACTGCAGGCTGCAGGCAGGGAAAGACTGGAGGTGGGGCAAGGTGTTGTTTCCCCTAGTGTACAGAGGACAGTGGGCAGATTAGAGGCAACATGCAGAGATATGTTCAAACAGGTGCTTGAACTAAGCAGGGGCAGGTGCCCAGGCTAGGACCATCTAGGCTCCATAGAACACAGGCCAAGGAGCCCCAGGGACAGGTTCCCAGGCTAGGACTATCTAAGCTCCATATAACACAGACTGAAGAGCCCCAGGGACAGGTGTCCAGGCTAGGACCATCTAGGCTCCACAGAACACAGACTGAGGAGTCCCAGGGAAGGTGTCCAGGCTAGGACCATCTAGGCTCCACAGAACACAGACTGAGGAGTCCCAGGGAAGGTGTCCAGGCTAGGATCATCTAGGCTCCATAGAAAACAGTCTAGGAGCCCCTGCTAGTGGTTCTGCTTACTCTCAACCAGCAGACAAAAGATTTAAGAAGAGAAGCTGTGTGCTTGGCATAAGACAAGCATCCTTTACTAACCCGTCATTTGGCAAGAGCTAGAGCTATCAGCTGCATGGAAAAGATGTGCCCCTCTGATTTCCCTCCAGGCGTATCTGTGACAAGATCTTTGCATACCACCATTGCCTTCAGCACCTGCTCGGTCCCCGCTGCCAACTCCCCACCCCCACTCTCAACCCAGGTCAGCTCCTGGTCCACCTGATGCTGCCCCTCTTGCCCCAACTCTCCCTACACCCCCACCACCACCAAACCTCTGGATAGACCATGCTATGTATCCCCAGTTACCAACCAGGTGTTGCAGTCTTGAGAGAGGGAGCTGCCCGGAGAGTAGCGCTTCCCAGCGTGCACACAGGAGCATTCGGAGCTCTGGACACAGAGGCCTTCATCGAGGAGCTCTCCCTCTGGGTTCAATGGCATCAAGGCAAAGATCTCAGCACTGTCATCATTAGTCACCTCTCACTTCTAGAACCCCATGGGTAAGCGAAAGCTTAGCGCTTCTGAAAAACTCTAAGGACGTGTACCGCGATGTTTATCCCTAAAAGTGATGGCCTGGGAGGGAGGGAGGTATCAACCTCCATACTGCAGAAGCAAGAATGGGCCCAAGGGCTGGCTTGGGGTTGTCCAGTGGAGACACCAAGGAGTCTAGCCAGAGGATTCTCCCGAGAATCTCGGAGAACCTGCATGATGCGGTGAGAGGGGATGCTGGGTTATTGCTACCCAATCCCTCCAGGATTGCACTGAGTCAATAGTTTTAAATAGCATCCAACAGAGAAGTCAGGAGCCTCAGGACTTACTACTCTGCATAGCTGAATATAACTCATGACCGCCACTCAGTCCCCTGGGCTGGAGACTTTCTAACGCAAAGCCCTGTACAGCTGAGCGCGCAAGGCAAACCCAGGGCATACTTTGTAGGCCCTTTCTTCCAGACTGGAATCTCGAACCCCAACTGAGAAAAGAAACCATAGATCAGACCAGGCCAGGCGCTCCTTGAACAAAGCCACTGTTAGGGCCAAGGCCATCCTTATTTCCCCAGACACAGAGCCTTATGAATACAGACCACGGGAAAAACATAAATTAAAACTAAAGGCCAGTTTAATCCTGCGCTCTTTGTACAAAGACTTTAAAAAAGCGAAATAAAAGACCTCTGATTACAGCCACGAGGGGAAAACACAGTGGCCTTCATCTCTCTCCCCAAAGCCAAGGGCACTGGCAGGGCCTCGGGTTTGCAAATGAAGGGGGAAGTTTATTACCAGGGCAGCCACAGCCGTCCACACAGTGCTGCTGGCACACTTCATTGATAGGCAGGCTCTGGCAGGTTCTGGGGCAAGGAGACATGCACTCCTTATACTCCATGCCAGCGGGGCATGCTGGGTCTGAAAGACAAACCAAATGAGTCTCCCCAAGCAGTTCACTAGCATGGATGGGGTTTCCAAATCACACTAGTGACAAGTGCAGCCAGCTCTCCCCCCCCCCCACGGTCCACTCTGTCTACAGGGCCTCAGGGGCCGTCTCCAACCCACCAATCCATGGTCCCTCTGAAGCCAGCATTTCCCTGAAAGAGCATCTTCTGTTTTGTAAGGTTCCAGCTAAAACTCAGTGGGATGCCTGGGCCAGCCACCCCTACCTCATAGCTATCTGTCCTCCATTCTACATGGAGAAAGCGTGGGCATCTTTTGTCTCTCAGAGTTCTGTAAATTCTAGCTAAAACGTTCTCAGAGCAACACCAAATTCTGGGCTTAAAAAAAATGGTTTCCAGGGACCAGCAAGAAACTATCACTTCCTCCCCTGAGGGTCCCTCTTCCTCATGATATTGGCTCCCACCAAATACCACCTTATCCCCAGCTCTATCCGTACCCACTTTGGTGACATTCATTTATTTCCACTGGCTTACTGGGCTGCCTCTGAACCTTATTGCCAAACTAGCTCTCTGCTCCCCTCATGGAACACACAGGTCCTTGTGGGCAAGACCTGGCTCTTCCCAAACAATCGCCTCCACCTCCTTCTTCAGAACCATCTATCAGGTATCTCCTCCACCTACACCTTCAAAGGTCTGGAGACAGCCACTCCCTTTGCAGAGGAGATGGGCCGCTCTAACCCTCACCTTCCCAACACCCCCACAGCCGAGACGACAGGCAGAGCTGATGGCCACGCTGTTTGCCAGACGGTGAAATTCAAGTGCACCGTGTCAATATCAGCCAGGCCCTCTGCCTCCTTCAGTCTGTATTATCCGCCTAATGACAGCCAGCCAGCTGGCCATCGGGTGGCTTTTGATCAGCGTGGTGAAAGAGAAGGCTTTGCAAGGTGACCAGAAAAATCTCTATTTCATCATGGTAATTTGGAGACGGTGACAACGACTATGGACCCAGTGAGATTTAGAGATGCCAAATGGACATTGCAAGGCAGGGTTGAAGGACCAGTACAAGATGTGCCTGGAGGCCGGAAGGATGAGTCAATAAAAGGGAAGGTTTAGCGAAGGCTTTCTGGTTTCTCTGGGGTCACCCCACATGCAGCTTCGATAACCTGACACTCCTTCTAACTCAGGACAATCGTGAAGACAGACACTGAGACCTAACTGCCTGCTGCATTGGAGCAGAGACAACTGTGGGAAGTCAGGGAATGGGTTTCCTGAGCCATGGGGTGCTGAGAGTGTGACATGAAACCAAGGTAGGGACAGGGCTTGAGAGGCTTTCTCAGCTTCCACCTACACCATGAGAGAAGGGACTTCCCGGCAGGCCAGTGCTCATAGGACTAGGTGACAGTCGAGAAGAGCCATTCGGGACATAGGATTCAATAGACCCTGGCCATCGCACTGGTGGGAAGTTGTACCTCACAACACAACTCCAGAACACCAAGTGCCACCACCCCAGGACAAACAGCCTGCGCCTAGCTCAGGGGAGAGCAGCGACTTACGACAGGCGCTGTGGTCAGTCCAGCCGTACAGCACCATCCCTTCCTGGGCACAGGTTCGGGCATACTCAAGGAGAGCCGGGCATGCGCACTCTGGCCCATGGGTGCATGTACACAAAGTCTTCTCGCAGAGAGCCACGAAGGGCTCGGGATCCACCAGAGGGTGGCAGCGGGCGAACACCGAGGCAGTCTTCAGTAGCTGGCACTGCTCCCACATGGCCTGCGGGGAAAGAGACTCTTCAGCACGGCCCAAGGAGGGTGCTGGCCTCGGCCATGTCCCTCTGAGAATGGCACTAAGGGAAACCAGGTTGTCCAGTCGGGATCCAGCCGGTGCTATCTACAGCGCTAAGAGACTTCGACCATGCAGCTTCAGGGTCCAGAGGTGGAGGCAACAATTCTTCTGCCCTGACCTGGCCACTTCTCTTCCTTGATCTTAATTCTCTTCATTACCAAATAAAGGATCTAACAGGAGCAGGGCATTTTTTATGCAGTAGAGTTTCCTGCACATCCACTGCCTGCACATCAGCCCATAGATTTAAAGAGTAGACTGGGGATGGGGCTTGGGAAGACATTTTCTGACATATTCCCCAGGAGACTGCGGGGACCAATAGGATCAGTTCCTATTGGCAATAACATAGTAAGGACCTATTAAATGCCTGGGTAGTGGCGCATGCATTTAATCGCAGCACTGGGGTGGGGGGGGGCAAAAGCAGATGGATCTCTGTGAGTTCAAGGCCAGCCTGATCTACAGTGTGAGGCTACACAGAGAAACCCTGTGCCTGTTAAGTATCTCAAGACATGCTGTGCCAGGCAGAGGCTTATTTTGGGTTTCCCCTCTGTTGATACTCTCAACTCAACCTAACCACACAAGGCAGGGTTGGAACTGTCAGTCCTTCCTTCTGCTGGCTCATTAGTATAAACAAACCTGCATGTTTTACTAACAAACAGCTCTACGGTATGTGTTTTAATGATTCAGAATGCCTGTTGCCAGTTGTTTTCATTTTATTTATTTATTTTTATTATTAAATTTTAACTGTAACCGTCTCTACAGCAGGGCTGCCTCTAGCCAGGCTGGCGAGCTTGAACTGGCAGCTTCTCGCCCTCGGTGCCACGTGGACCAGCAATGTCTATTAGAACCAACGATGTCTTCAACATGACGCAACACAGTGCTACAGACAAACCACGGTTTGTTTCCTGCGTGATTTCTTTCATGCATATGCATGACTGGAGGTCAGCAGCGAGTAGAAGCATTTACAACCTTCAACTAGAAAGGAAAGAGCCCAAGACCCCAAGAATAGCTGTATACTATTAAAAAAATAGCTACATATTATGAAATATATACTATATAGGATAGTGGGCCATGAGTGCTAACCGGAGCCGATCAGTGTTTGCGAGCAAGGTCGTAGAAAAGGAAGACGTAAGTCCCTAGAGGAGAAGAAATTCGGGGAAAGCCCACGTTTGTCGAGAGCAGGGAGTCATGCATGAGGGCCTCCGCTATGTGGCACCAGGGGAATCCCAGAGGTAAGAGAAGTCTGGCCTGTGTGCCACCAATCTCAAGATCCTCCCTGACGCTAGGGACATGCTCTGGTTCTAGGGAATCAGCGTCCTGCTCCCAGCAGCCCTGTGCCGGGATCGTGCATCTCACCTAGTCTGGTCCATTCAGAGTCCACAGTCAGAATCAAGCAATCAGAACATAATAGCACAACTGTGGCGTGACCACAGTAGGCCCTGGGTCCACGTGCAGCGTAGAAAAGCAGCCGTCTATTAGCGTGGGTTACTGATACAAACCTGCAGGCAATCTGAGGGCGTGAGCCAGACACAGCAGCAACAGACACAGGGCCCCTCCTTATCTTCACCTTCCTCAATTCCCTCCTGTTGAGTCAATGCCTCTGTGGCCAGTCTCTGGTGCTAGGAACTTAGACTAATAATTAGCTTGCCTGGTGGAAAGGGCCTTGAGCGAATAAGGACAACAGTCTTCACGTTACTTCAAGGACTGCTATAAAGATGCCACAGCGCCTGTCACCAAATAGGCCATATGAATGAAGATGCTTTAGAGGTACTCAGGCCAGTTGGGTCTCAGCTACATGTGCCCTTCCGCTAGCCAGCTTGAGGAGAAATAGATTTCCAAAGTTGATGACCAGAAGAAGTGACAGGAGCTGGCTGGCTTGCCTTAGCCTCGCTGCCACTTCCACAGCCCCAAGTTCAGGTTCAGGCTCATGCATATACCAGTTGTATGAACTTTAGCTTATCGTCCAAGCCCTTCCTCTGTGATGTGTGAGGGGGATCGAAGCTCCTGTTGTAAGTCTTCAGTGAGCAGTGTGCAGTTCATCCCAAGGAATGGTGACCCATATATCATTCATCTTGTGACCACCAGAGAAGTCCCGTCTGCTGTTCCTCTGCCTCTGCCATGGCAAGCAGATTTCCAGAAAGACGGGACATTCTTGTCCCTTTTCCTATCTCCCTGGGACATTCTTGTCCCTTTTCCTATCTCCCTGGGCCATATTGGGATAATGGTCACCATGACAACATTATCCCTTCTCTGGTATCTTGGGTGCCCCTTGGTAAGCAGAGGGGCAGCTTTTATTGATTTCTTATTTGGAAAGGTTGTGATTCTCCCAGAAGTAGCAAGGAGGCAAGTTGAAGCTCAGAGAAGGAGGCTGAGGTCTGGGTCTGTTTCTGCTCTGCAACACTGCCCATAAGAACACCACTCAAGGACCGGGGTCAGAGCTCTCACAGAGGGCAGCTGAGAGTGTCCAACTGCTCAGTTCCGGCCTACCTGTTTGCCCACCTACAGTTCACAGCTAGAAAGAAAAACAAACAAACAAACAAAAAACCCTGAAAACTGCATGAAAAACTATTGCCGTTGCTTCCCTAGGACTCTCTGTCAAGGGTGATTGCTATGCGCCATGGGACCAGCTCTGGCAGACAGGTGAGGATGAACTAGCAATCTTCTCCATGCAGGACACAATAGCACCCAAAGAAAGAAGAACTGTAGCTCAGGCATCCTCCCCGCCTGGAATCCTGGCAAGCCAAGGCCAGCCTGGCTCGTCTCCCATTGGCCCGGGTCCGTCTTGTCCCAGATCAGAGGGAAAATGGGAAGAACACTCTCGCACATTTCCTGGGTGGTCCCTGGAGGTATTAAATGGTTTGTAGAAATCCACAGCAAGAAGGGTGTTTTCAGGTTATTTCGCTGCAGGACAGGAGTGTGATTTCTGCAGAAACTGCCTCCTCCCTTCCTAGAACAAATGCTTCAGTCCCTGTGGCACCCGCCTGAAATCTAGTGACAGTTTCTCCCTCCACAGAAACAAAAAGAAGTCTGGGTTCTCATCTTTCCCTCCAAGCTTCTGATGGTCACCCCTGACCTCAACCTGGTCTACAGTCTGGTTGCTAGGCAGGACCTTCAACATGTGCCATTCGCCTCCAGCACGAATCTACCCCCACCCCACAGCAGTGCCCAGAGGAGTATTTAGCTCTCAGTCTCGGCTACTCACAGGCTTCTCTGTTCCACCTCAGGCAGACCCACCAGGCCAAGCCAGGTACTGGGACAACATGGTCCAAGGTGGTTTCCACGCCTGTGATCCCAGACTCATGGCAGAGACTGATAGATGATGCTAAAATAGGCACTGCAGCTGTACTGGGTGGGCGGCCTCTGGGTCCCTAGCACTGCCTCTGCTGGACAGAAAATGCAAATCTACACCCCATTCCTATTTTATAGGAAACATTCTAGCTCATTAGGAAAGTGGGGAGACCTAATCGTAGCAGTAACGAACACAAGTGTAAGTCACCTCCAGTCCCTCCATGGGCCTGTTTGCACACAGGCTGAAGGCTTTGTCCCTAATGGAGTCTCCTTCTCAGTGGAGCTGCCTACTGTAACTGGAGGAAGCCTGCAGGTGAGGTGTCAGGGAAAACATCCCAAAGGCAAGCAAAGTCTTAGCTGAGGCTGGATGCCGTGTAAGGACTTAAGGACAAGAGGGGGAACATGCTAGTTCAAGCTTTGTCCCCAGCCTGCGTGGAGGTAGCAGGACCCGTAGGTAGTGGGGCCTAGTGGGAGGAAGTTAGGTCATTGGAAAGGTTCCTACTAAGGGGAGAGAGCAACCCAGGTCCCTTCCCCTGTCTTTGCTTCCTGGCCACCAAGAAGCAAGCATCTTCCTCAGTCACATGCTCTCACTGTGATGCATTGCACTGTCACAGGCCCAAGCTAGTGGGAATAAATGACTGTGCACCTCTGAGACCATGAACAAAAATTAATATTTCACTTATCAAGTTGATTTTCTCAGCTATTTTGTTACAGCAATGGAAAGCTGGCTAAGACACCGAGGAATAGCTCTGTGTACCCTGCATTCCTTGGACATATATAAAGTCAGGAAAACTGGTGAGTTGGGATGAACAGGCCAGAAGAGGCACGCTGCAGGCCCGAGCCAGTCATCTCTGACTTCTGTCTGCCTGCCCAGCCAGAGGCTGCTGACCTAGAGAAACGCAGCCAGAAAGCTCCACACAGCTTCCCTGCCCAGGTACGCTTCAATATAAGTTTGATACAAAGCACAAACCAGGTCCCTCTTCTAGAGCTGAGACCCTCTTCTAACCCACGTAAATGAAGTGGTTTCAAAACCCCTGCAGCTTTCACAAACTGCACCTTCAGAGACTGGCAGATACCTTCAAAGGACACAACATCACCTTCAAAGAAAAAAAAAATATGCTCATCCTTTTAGTTTGGGATAAGATTTGAGAGAGTAAAAAAGTTACCAGGTCATCCCAGTATGGTGGTGCACTCCTGCATCCCAAGCACTTGGGATGCTGAGGCCAGTTTGGGATGCTGGGGAAATGGAGGCCAATCTAGGCTACATAGCACAATCTTGTCTCAATAAATAAGTAAATAAATAAATAAATAAATAAATAAATAGATAAATAAATAGTAGGGCTGAGGCAAAAGTTTGGTGGGTAAAGCACCTACTATACAAGTACGAGGACCAAGTATAAGCTTGAATCCCCAGCAACCACACAAGGCCGGGCACGGTAGCATGTATCTGTGAGCCCTGGGCTGCTACCGTCAAGTGGGAGGCAGGTTTGGGACAAGCCCTGGAAGCTTAGTCACCTTGATGTACACAGTGACCAACAGCAAAGAGACCCTGTCTCAAACAAGTTCAAGATGAGTACTGACACCCAAGGTCACCCTTGACCCCCACATGCGTGAACATGCACACACATGCATACATACACACATACATACACATACACGAAAATGAATAACTATGGCTGGGAATGGCACTCAGTGGTAGAGCACATGCCTAGCTGTGTGAGGCTCTGAGTTTAATGACTAATGTCAAAAATAAATAAACATTAATTTTTTAAAAGAATCCATACACGGACTAATGGAACTAACAGGCAAAAGAGCAAGCGCAAATGGCTAATGAGTGTTTTTTAAAGTGCTCGGTGTCCTCAGCCATCATGGGAAAGCACATTGGGACTAATTTGAGATTCTTCGTGTTCCCCCGCCCCTGTCACAATGGCCGTTATCAAGGGCAAAGAAGACAGCAAATGCAGGCAAGAACACAGGGACCAAGGGACCCTTCTTCAATGCTGACAGGAGCGCAAACCAATACAGCAATTACGGAAGTAAGTCAGTGTGAAGGAAGGCGTCCCAAAAAGTTAAACACTGCGATGGCACGTCAAGTCACACACCCTACGAACTCTCTGTCCTTACCAGAGAGGAGCCTGCACGTGCGTGTGCATTGCTGCACTATTCACAATGGCAAGGAAGTGGTACTGGCCTCATACATGCACATATACCCACATACATTTACACACACACACACACACACACACACACACACACACACTATAACTCAGTCTCGGAAAAGGCAGAATTGCATGTTCTCTTTCGTGTGTCGATCCTAGCTTACAGGGTTTATCCATATGTGTATAAGCGGGTGACTGTGAGTGTAAGCTAGGAAAGGAGACCAGGAGAGGAGGAAATGGGCATTCGGGGAGAAGGGGGGCAACAGGACATGACATCAGAGAGGAGAGGAGATAAGGGGAGGGGAGGCGTGAAAGGACACAAGAGGGCAGGGGTGCGAGGCAGATGGGGTGGGAAGGAAAATCAATACAAAGGGAAAGTTTTGTTGGAAAATATCATAACGAATACTGTGTATGCTAATTCAAGTTTTACTTTAAAAATTAAAGAATTTACTGATTAGGCCAGAAATTCTCAAATTATAGCCCTGGGTCCCCTACAGATACCAAGATCCTCCAGGAACCAATAATATCCAACTGGAATGCTGGGCATATTTTGTGCTCTCGGCTCTCCTCCCGTGGTTATTTAGTAATTCCTCTTTGATATCTGTCTTAAGAGAAATGAGCTGGCTTCTCATACTCGCGTTTCCATAAGCCAGGCATCAAAGAAGAGTTATAAGCCTGTGACACAATGCATTCTTCTGCCTTGAATTTTTGTTCTGAAATTTAGGGCTATCTTCGTTTTGTTTTTAATTTTTTATTTATATGAAATAAAATGAGGGGCTGGAGAGATGGCTCAGTGGTTAAGAGCATTGCCTGCTCTTCCAAAGGTCCTGAGTTCAGTTCCCAGCAACCACATGGTGGCCTGCAGGCAGACACAATACTGTATACATAATAAATAAATAAATCTTAAAAAAAAAGTTTCCTTGGTAATGATTAATATCACTTAATTGCATAAAACTGCACATCACTCATTATTCTCAATGTGATTTATATATGTAGAAGAATTAGCTTACCTTGAGAGAAAGAGGTAACATGCTGAAAACAATTAAAAATTTATCAATAGAGGCGATGAAATCATAAAGATATTTTACCATTACTCTGGGAAATAATAATTACTGTGAAATGCTGACCAAAGGATATTTTATGTTTATGTTGATTCTTAAGGTGAAGAACGGGTAAGACTCTTCCAAATTTACTCACAACCCAATTCTAAAAGACAAAAAAAAGGACTTATAATTGTCATAACTATAANACTGTATACATAATAAATAAATAAATCTTTAAAAAAAAGAAATAAAATGAGTTTTATCCTTTCTTTAATTAATTAATTAATTAATATTTTAATGCCTAACATGGCAAATACCAAGAACTATAATCCAAATAAGCAAATTGGAGTGTCAATTAATTTTGGGGAGTGTAAAGGAATCCTGGTACTGAGCAGCTTGAGGACCACAGTACCAGTGATGGGGTAACCGGACTTGAAGACACTGTACCAGTGATGGGGTAACCAGATTTGAGAACCACTGTACCAGTGATGGGGTAACCGGACTTGAAGACACTGTACCAGTGATGGGGTAACCAGATTTGAGAACCACTGTACCAGTGATGGGGTAACAAGACTTGAGGCCTAACTTGTACTAGTCAGTGATGCAGTAACCAGGCTTGAGGCCTGACTATACTCCATAACTCAGTCACTTGTCATCAAACCACAGGTTATAGTGAGTCAAGGATTTCATGGTCACAGATTCAAACAAAAATTTAGAATATTTGGGGTAAGGGGTTGCATGCATACTGAACATGTATCTACTTTTTTTCCTTTTCATTATTATCTATTTTCACTAGCTAATATGGTATGACCCTTATCTACATAGCATTTATAACGTATTAAGCATGAGAATAATCTGCAATAATTTAAAGTTTATAAGAGGGGCCAGGTCAGTGTATAAGGATGCTTGTTAAACAAACCTGATGACCTGAGCTTGAGTCCCAGAATCCACATCAAGGTGGAGGACAGATCTGATTGCTCAGGTGTCCTCTGATCCACCATGTGTGTACTGTGGCACATGAGCCACACATAGACATCGCTTCTCTCTCTCTCTCTCTCTCTCTCTCTCTCTCTCTCTCTCTCTCTCTCTCTCTCTCTCTCTTACACACACACATACACACACACACAAACAACAACAACCACAGAGGCTGGAGAACTGACTCCATGGTTATGAACACTTACTGCTCTTCCAAAGAACCTGAGATCAGTTCCCAGCATCCACACAGCAACTTACAACCACCTTCCAGTTCCAGGGGGATCCAGTGACTTCTCTAGGACTCTAAGGCTGCTACATACACATAGTGGATACACACACACACACACACACACACAATTTAAAAATAAATAAATAAATAAACACATCTTTTAAAAGTAACACAATAAAAGTAATTTTTAAATAAAATGAAGCATACGAGAAGATGGGGCAGACTATAATGAGCTGGTATGCCATTCTATGTAAGAGATCTGGTCATCAAAGGGTTAGAAGGCAGAATGGTAAATGCAGGGGTTCTAGAAGCATAGGTGGGCTAGGACCCCAACCCATTCCTTTCAAAGGGTGTGACTTTAATAAATCTATCCCACTTATTGATATTGTCATTTCCTCTACTGCATGAGAAACTGTAAGAAAAGACTGTGTGTAACCCATGTCTGCTTCTCTTCCCCCTTAGTTATAACTCTCAACTTTCAGCTTCCACTTGGGTGCAGCTCCCAAACATGGAGATGCCATGTTCTTCCCTGTCTGCTGCCCAGGGCAGCCCCAGCACACTCAGCTGTGCACCGAGGAGAGGAGCCTGCCTGACTCCATTTTGAAGGCAGCTATTATGCCGTGCTTTTACTGTGGTAACTGAGGTGCTCTCTGTTTCCCGGAACCTGACTTTCCACAACCTGTAACCTTGATTTGTTTCTGAGAATTCCCTTATTCTCCCTGACCTTCTCTGACCCATGCCTAACCATGTGGTGAGTAACCGGATGGTTTTTTTTAAAAGACTTTTTTTATTTCCTTATTGCCCCTTTCAGTCTCCCTTCTGTGAAACTACTTGTGATTTCACTCCTTGAAAGGAGCCCAAGAGATGAATTTGGGGCTTCTCTCTCTGTGTGTGTGTCTCTCTCTCTCTCTGTCTCTCTCTCTGTCTCTCTCTCTCTGTTCTCTCTCTCTCTTTAAATATTTATTTATTTATTATGCATATAATATTCTGTCTGTGTGTATGACTGCAAGCCCGAAGAGGGCACCAGGCCTCATTACAGATGGTTGTGAGCCACCATGTGGTTGCCGGGAATTGAACTCAAGACCTTTGGAAGAGCAGGCAATGCTCTTAACCATTGAGCCATCTCTCTAGCCCTGGGGCTACTCTCTTTAACCTGTCTTAGAAGGCAGTTGCTAGCCAGCTTTTGGGCACATACCAATAAAAATCAAGCTTGCTTCAACTATGGCTCAAATTGTGGTAGTGGTCTTATTCTTGCCATTGGGAGTAACAGCAGGACAGACGCAGGAAGGTACCTTGCACCTTCCAGGAAAGTCCTCCTTTCCTGACCCTTCTAATTCCGCTGCTGGCACGTGACTGTGGCGCCTGGAGCTTGAGATGACATCTTGTGTCATGAGTACAAGCTCCATCCTGAAGGCACTGAGAAATGAGACAGAAGGACCCAGATGCCAACAGCACAGGACTCCGGCCCGGCCCTGCACATCCTGCCCTGAGCGGCACATGAGAGAGAAATACACTAACTACAGGCCATTGTTATCTTAAATGTCCTGTCACTCATGGGTGGATCTACCCTACCTCAGACCGTTGCTGAAAAACAAAATTAAATGAACTCAAGCAGAAATGGCTAGCAAGTGCTCACAACCATTACCACTCGCCAGTTGTCTGCACAGACTTCACTTTGGCTCTCTGCAAAACCATTCTGGCAGGGACACAAAATAAGGGTCAGCTAATTCGCACTTCCAGCATCTTCTGGCTCCAGTGCCCGGCACCAGCCACTTCTGTCTTTTTTCATCTCCTGTCGGTGGTGCCAGAAACTGGCAGAGAACTGCAGCCCCAACTCCATCAATCCATGACTTCACCCTCCTGGGCGGGTGTGCAGACCCAATTGTGGCCCATCTTAATCCCATTTTCCGTTCATCAGAAGAGACCAGGCCTCTTCCCTGGGGACGTTAGGCCCCATCTAGGGGGAGGAAGAGAAAGCAAGAGTCTCTCCCCAGGGGGGTGAAGGCAAAGCAGGAGAAAAAGCAAGAGCCAGAGGTCCGGACCTACGCTATTGTTTCATCTCAAACAGCTGACGAAGGAGAAGGGGTGGGGCATGAGCATTCCTAAGGCCTGAAGAGAATACAGAGAGGAGGGCGTGAAGTATAAAACACAAGCTGTTTGCCTGGCCCTGATCTTTCCAGCTCCAGAGTGGGCGGCGGCGTGAAGCTGCCCCATGTAGAGGAGGCATCTAGAGGCTGAACTGGTCCAAAGCAGTGGGCTCAAGAATTCACTCAGGGCAGAAGACTGTTTCCCATTGGTCAGCCAGCAGGGATGAGTGGGGCGAGGGAGGTCACTGATTCAGTTTGTAACTGCTGGCTGCCTTGGTGGTTCTATCCGTATTCCAAGCTTCTAACTCATGGTCAAGATTCAGATCTTGAGCCTGGCTCATACCCGTCTATCAAACGGATGGGGTTCCTAGAGGTTCCTCTCCTGAAGATGGCTGGATGGGATGCTCGTGATAAGCAGGGTGACTAGATAGAACATAATAGAGATGCCTGTGTCTACGGAGGCCTCCCTAGGTCCTTCTCACTCTGCCCTGGTCTCTTGGGAGCGTATGAGTATCTCTCCAGGATCAGCAAGACTCTGTCTTCTGGGAGAAGAGTTAGTCATTGACAATGTAGGAAACGTAACTCTAAGTTTAATAAATTAGGGATAATTTATTCTCAAGCCAATGATGAATGATCATGGCCCAGGAACACAGATTCTAGTTACTTCAAATTCCACGTTCCTATGTGGCGATGGTTTCACTGAACTATTAGTACAGTAACAGAACAAAGAAAGTCATACGTGAAGACACTTTTCCCAGGCACTGGTGGAAACACTAGGCAGGAGGATTAAAGCAAGTGAGGAAGTCTCTCCTCTAAGTCTCAGATGCTCTGCCAGCACTCCTAGCCTTTTGGTCGGTGGAAGCTGGTGACCTACTAAGTAAACGCATTCCGAAAGGTTTATGTGTCAATCACAAGGATGGAAGAGGTAGGCCAGAAACTACTCTTTAGAGAGCTGAAGAAAATCCAGGACAAAGTGTGGTCAAGCGCTGGACCTGCAACATTCCCACCTCCCCACAACCACCAGGTCAGTCTCACACAAGAGTCCGTGGGAGGTGTGGCTTCCCTCTAGAAACTGTTGCTTAGTCTTGTTCCCTGGTTTGCAGTTTAGAATCTGCCCAAGCTCTTAAATAACAGGTCCAATCTGAACCAGTCTACACATCCCATGCACAGCGAGAGAAATCGGCAGCTCTGTGTCAGGAGTCAAATCACCGGAGCTGCCCCGTGGCTGCTGCCCCGTGGCTGCTGCCCTGTGGCTTCCCATCCATCAAGCAGTTTGTCACCTACTGACCCCAACAGTGCTGCTCTTGTCCTTTGTGCTGGGTTAGGTTCTCTTGTGTCTGGTCCCTGGATCTCTGCCTGGTACAGTTTCAGCATTGCCCATGCCATACCAACATCCCAGTGAGTGTGTGCGGGTGGGTACTATCCCATTCCTCACCCATGCTGGTCCTCACTAGGGAGAGGACAAAGGAAAGGGAACACATGAGAAATACACTCACCCTTCAGTGTCCATAGGAAACTGCTTCTAAAACCATCCTCTCATATCAAAATCCATGAATGCTCAAGCCTCTGATGGAGCCTTCACACCTCTGCAGCACGCTTCCAACACCGTCTAAGAGACTTGTACTGCTAACTTTGATTCCAGTGCTGGGAAAGGGCTGGCATAGCATATCATCACGGAATGAGAAGAAAAACCCCGCATGTCCATACGGATGCTATTGGTCTGCAGTTGGTTGAATCCACAGACATGGAACCCATGGATGCAGAATGCCCGTATTTTGTTATGGCTATTATGGTTTGTTGTATTGGGGAGGGAAGTGATGCTAGGATTTTATTCAACTCTCCTAAAATTGGGGTAATGTCAAATTGCCCAAAAAGCAAAGCACCAACCAACCCAAAGGAGATCTCTGAAAACTTGTAGTAGCTGCTGAGGCTCGGCTGTAAGGCTAGACTATCATAGACGATCACCAGGGTCGTCATTGTCTCCACAACCACTTAGCTCCTTTCCTGAGCTGCTCTTAGGTGGACACATACAAAGCAAAGGAAAGGGTTCTCTTACTTGAGTGCTCAGTAGAGGAAGTTCTCTTATGGGGGGCACAGAGAGGCCGAGGAAGGAAAGAACCCACGTGAGGACATGAAGGAGGAAGCGAGCCCAAGACTCCTTCCTGCTCCTGTGTGTCCTCTGTATTAGCCTCACTCCGTGCTTAGCCTTTTGGTGTCTCAGGAAAGACTTAAGAAAGATCTCATCTTGCCAAGGGGAAATGCCCATGGATGCTTGTGTTCAAACCCATGCGACAAGGCACAGGGAGTGGATACCCTGTCTGTAAAACCACCTCATGGTGCTGTCGTTTAGCAACTAACCTATACTTGGCTCCTTGAGTTTGCTGACTTCTATGGGCCAAACTCTCCCTGTACAACTCTCTCTGAATTGGAGCTGGAGAGAAGGTTCATCAGTTAAGATCTTCCAAAGGACCCAGGCTCAGTTTCCCCCGTCAGTGCCCACATGATGGCTCAGAACCGTCTGTGACTCCACTTTCAAGAGATCTGACAACCTTGCTGGCCTCATGAGACACCAGGCAAGTGAGTGGTAAACCAACATGCAGGCCAAACGCCCACACACATCCAATAATTTTTAATGAATAACTTTGAATCCCAGTCAAGAAAAACAATGGCTGTTCCCAACTGCCAAGAGCCTACTCCAGACCGAACTCCTTGATGAAATCACCCTCCACACACACCTGTCGGTTCCCCATCTGGCTCCCACTGAGCAGACAGAGCAGAAACTGACCACACACCCTTTACAAATAAACAATCATGTCATGAGGACGTGAAGAGTGAGCTGCTTTGTCGCCAACAGGATGGGTACTTCGTGTGCTTCCCTGGGCTATTGAGGAGAGGTGCTGTGGTTGTTCAAAGTCATCAACAGCTTAACAAATATTAACCCACAAGACAGGTGACTTCCTGAGGACCAGGGAAGCAACAGGTGAACGTTGTCTCAGAGACAAAGAACGGTCTCTGGAATGGAGGGTGGTGAAAAGGCAAGTCATACGCAGCAGGGAAAAATGGCATCCACTTCCATAATAAACACCAAATCCAGAGTTGAAAAGAAAGCAGGAAATATAGGGTTGTTAGGCAGTGAATTGAAGCAGTATGGAGCAGGGACTCACAAATCAGCCCAGAACACCTAGACTGAGAAGGTCCTGCAACTCCAGCATTCGAGGACATTGAAGGACATGCGGAGTCTGCACGTGAGCAGAAAATGACAGGAGAGCTCTCTCGAGAAGCCGGGGAGCTTGCTAGAGCTGAGTTGTGTGAGATGGCCAGAAAGACCCTAGTGAGGCCCATCCAAGGCCTTGACTCCCCAAACCAAGATCACAGCCTACTCTGTCTATCTGGCTGCTGTTTTCTGGGAACCTTCATGCAGTGGACAAGGAGCTTTGAGAATCTCATCCAACCCTTGAGTGTGTGGGGACTTGGGATTCCTAACTTTGATGAAAAGACATTTCTTCTGCTCCTGCCCCGTCTGAGGATGCTGCTGCTGCTGCTGGATTTTCCTCTACTGCCGCTGGATTATCCCCCTGCCGTGGGTCAAGTGAAAACCAGCACACTCAGGCTTCCCAATAACAGCAAGTCATCTTGAGGACTAACTCTGAGCAATTATATGGAAATATTTTAATGCTAAGCATGGAAGTATCCTCACACTCTTGTCAACAGCCTCAAAGGCAGGAGCCAGTCTTATGACACTGGGGAATGTGACCTGAGGGTGGTGGTGATGGAGACTGGATCTCCCAGGCCAGGCCAAGGCCACCAAGTGCAGTACTGCAGGCTGAACCATGTCCAGTAGCAACATGCCAAGTGGGTAACATTTATGTGGTAGGCATGGTCATCACCCGTGTGTCTGTGTAGTATATGATGTACAGAGGTCATGGTCACTGTGGCCCATCTCCATCAGGTGACAAAAGATTATCTTGGGAAGGGGGTGTGTTTTTCATAGCTAGCAAGGCCACTCTGTAAGCTAACAGCAGCCCTATGCGGCTTTGGACTCCAAACTATAGACAAGACACAGAGCCAAGACCACCATTCCCTTATGATGCTCAGCTTTTCCCCCATGCTCCCCAGACTGGATTTTCCAGAAGGAGAAAGACCAATTAAGGATCTTTCTAAAATGTGTGTCATGTGGTAACCATAAGCAAATGAACATCACTTATCTGAACATTTATGGCCTGGAATCCAGACTCAGCTGGAAAAAGAAAAAAAAAAGCGGAACCTGCAAAATTGCGCGCAATCCAACAAGCCATTATCAGTCCCCGCAGAGAGAGACACCGGGTCTGTTGGTACAACGTTCCTCCCCAAGGAATAAATAACATGACCAGGCTCTCTGAAAGGGCTGACTCTCAAGCTCAGCTTTGGAAAGGCCAAAAGCAGAAGAAATGAAGGTGACAGATTCCAAAAGCTGCCCAGCCTCGGAGTTATAGGCCAGGGCAGCCTCTTCCAGAACTCTCTACCAGTCCAACTGGAGCTTGAACCAAAGGGCAACCACTGGTGACAGATGCCAGGTTGCCAGACCCAATTGCTGAGCCTGGAGCCCAGTGGGAATAAGAAGACAGAATAGTACAAAAGATGATACTAATCCCCTCCCAGGAGATGAGTCACTGCACAGCCAATGACAGAGCCCCAGTTGCGGGCAAACACTTTCTGATTGGCTAAGGGCAGAGTTCAGTTCTCCGGGTAAACAACCTGAAACAGTGTGCTGGGCTTGAAGGGGTTCATGCCTCAGAGAGATTAGGTGTGTGTTTGGAGCCTCGGTCTTGAACGAAGAACCAAGTACTCAATTTCTTAAGCTGTTCCCAGGACACTGGTTAGCAAGGACCTAGCGCACCCGGGGGACAAAATGAGTAGCAACAAGCAGCTGGAGCCTTAAAACAGTGTCCCCAGAGAAGAGCGAAGTTGCTTCTACACTACACACACCTTTGTCTTCCGTGAACAAAGCACTCGGTCTTCCCCGCCCCAACTCAACCTCAGCATCAGGTTCTCTCCAGGAAAATCTGTCTGCACCTCCCACTAACGCCATATAAGTGGGATTGTTCCTTGGTACTCTGAGCGTGGGGACCATCTGTCATCCCCTTGCTGTACGCTGGCCTGTGTTTGCAAAGTTAAACAAACAAAATACACCCTGGGGACCAGTCGCTCTCAGCACCGCCTTGAAGGAAGGGAGATGGGGAGCTAACAGCCAACCGTGGAACTCTAAGTTTAAAAATACAAAAGGGGAAATTAGAAAGCTCTTTCTTGCATAGGACCTTGAATGAATGTCTTCTGAAATTTGTCTGGATGACCAGTAATCGCTAGACGAAGGCTTGCCTCTGTCACTTTCCTATTTGGATGTTCTCAGTGTGCTGGGATCTCGTTTTCCTCCTAACCTTGTGGAGCTGTGTTCAACTACCCAGAAAGAAACCACTTATAACTGGGAGAAGGGGTCTTAGGCTTCTGCGACTGCCGGGGCTGTGCTCACCACCCTTACGCTCAAAGCATGTCACTCCTGTGGGACACACAAGAAGACAACAGGAGACTACCAGGTGTTACATGGTCACCGTTGTCATCGCTATCACTCATAGAGTGGAGCACTACTGGGGTCAACACTCCTGCAAGCGACCTTCCTCTTAGTCTTTTCCAGTGACCTGGTAGGTCCTATTCCTGAGCCTGTTTCACATGTGTGGGAACAGAGGGTTGAAGAACGAAAAGCACGGATTTCAAAGAATAAGGCCTGACTCATACCCCTCCGTTAGCACAACGCCCGACTGTTTGCTTCTCTGTTTCTGTGGTAACCAAAGGCGACATGGGGAGGAAAGGGTTTATTTTAGCTTACAGGTTATAGCCCGTAATCAAGGAAAGTCGGGGCAGCAACCTGGAGGCAGGCGATCATGGAGGAACACCTATCATGGGAGGAACACCGCTTGCCGGCTCCTTTCATGACTCACTTATCTTGCTTGTACAATCCAGGACATCTGCCTAGGCAGTGGCACCACTAACTACAGGGGCTGGGCCATCATCAATCAAGCATCAGCTATCAAGGCAGAAAATGCCCCACAAACAAGCCCACAGGCCAATATGATGGAGGCGATTCTTCAATCAAGGTTCCCTTTTCTGGGGGACTCTAGTTTCTGCCACTGAGAAAAACTGACCAGCACACCCCCAGCCTCGGGTGAGAGAGTCTCAAGGGGTCAGCCCATTAAGGGCAAACATCAGACATTTTAAACTAGGGGGAAGGAAACCCCGCTTCTGTACAAAGTACATTCCTCTTGGTGCTGGAGCTCAATCTGCCTTCTTAGCATCCCTAGCCGTGAGCCAGGTGACTACCCAGAGGGCCTGTGCCACTGAAGCATCGGAAACACAAGGGGAAAAGGCTTTTAAGACGTCTCTGCTGACGAGTTGAACCTTGTCTATTTAAGGGTTTAGGCCGCACCGGGGGTGGTGGCGCACGCCTTTAATCTTAGCACTCGGGAGGCAGAGGCAGGCGGATCTCTGGGAGTTCGAGGCCAGCCTGGTCCACAAGAGCTAGTTCCGGGATGGGCACCAAAGCTAAAGAGAAATATCATGGGTCCATTTGATGAGTGACCAGCTATCGGTGAAGCGTTCTCATGCTCAGCTGGTGTGTGAGTGACTGTCTCTTGTTGGTGGTGTTCCTAACGTTGGAGAGGTGGATTCACTTACTTATGTGCAGATTTGGGGGAGTGGGGTTTCTACTAGTGAAGAATTCTGGCTTATTCTTAGGGCGATCATTACAAAGCTCTAACTAGCACCACCTAAAGTATATGTCCCCCACACACTGAATATTTTAGAGACCTATTAACTACTATATTTTGACATAACCCACGTACACAATAAAGAATTTAAGAACTAAAAGGAACCTTAGGGATCTTGTGACCTCTAGCTCCTGAAGGAGGGAAGGGTACAAGGGCTTGCAGGTAGAGGGATATGAGCAATTCTGCTGCGGTAGAGACATGTCAGGAACATTTTCACAGGTAGGGTGATATGGGCAATCCTGTTGCAGGCAGAAGGATGTGGACAATCTTTTTGAATGATGTGGGCAGTCCTTTCACAGGTAGAGGGATGTGGGTAACCCTTTTGTAGGTGGAGTGATGTAGGTAATACTTTCACAGGTAGAGGGATGTGGGTAACCTTTTTGTAGGAAGATTAATTCAGGCAGTGCTTTTTTCCTTTGCTTTTAAGCATTATAAGATTGGGACAGAGGGAACATCCTTACCAGATAACAGATACCAGCACTTTCATCCTGGACCCAGCTTCAAGGACTATAATAATTTCCGTTGTCTGGCATCATGTATTTTGGTATTGCTACACAAAGGAGTGGAGATACTGACCACACCCACCCATTTTTAAAAGAAAGTACAAGGCCAAGGAAAATATTAGAATTAGATAAAAATTCTAGCCAAAATAAGTTTTCAATTAAAAAAGACCCATGAGCACCCCATATGGAACAGCCAGAGAGACCCATTTCCCACCCAACCCCTGAAGAGAGAAGGGACCATGAGCCCAAGTTCCCCACTTAATTCCAGGAGCCACACACCATCCAGACCACATCCAGGCTAGGCTGTACCCACCTTCTGCATGTCCCCAGAAGAACTGTTGCAGTGGCTGCTGGGAAGAGATGCCCGTTTACACCGCTGCTCCCCACTGCTCAGGGCCCAGGAGTTGGCAAAGTCATAGGGGTCGGAGGTCAAGGCCCCTGTGGAGAAAAGTTCCCAGGAAATGATGCTTCAGTTCAACCTGTACCAGGACTTCTGCGTGACAGCTATCGGTCAGTTGTTACCTGAATCAAACTCCTGCTACATGGGACCACAAGCATGTCATAAGGTACTCAGCATCGCACGGGCAGTGGAACTCAGCAAGTGCTTAGGGACTTGACTAACTGCGGTCCAAGGGAAAGATACAATGAAGCGGGTGACATGAAAGAGGATGAGGATGTCATGGGAGAAGTTCTGTGTGCAGTACATAGAGATCAAGCTGTGAATATGTATTGCTCTCATTGGTTAATAATAATAATAAAAAAAAGCTGATTGGCCCATAGCTGGGCAGGGAGAGATTGGGCAAGACAACCTGATATAGAGAGAATTCTGGGAAAAAGAACAGCAGAGTGAGAGGAGTCACTACCAGATGCAGAGGGAGCAGGAGGTGAACATGCCATGCCATAATAATAAAGGTGGCACCACGTGGCAGAGTGTAAATAAGGAATATGGGTTAAATTAAAATGTAAGAACTGGTTACTAATAAGCCTGCGCTATTAGTCGAGCATTTATAATTTATATTAAGTCTCTGAGTGGTTTTTTGGGAGCAGGCTGTTGGAACAGGAAATGTCTGTTTACAGGGGACATTTGGGAGATGTAAGCCTAGCCTAGTTGGAGAAAGTGGCTTACTTAGAATGTGTCTTTGCCCTGACTTGTCCCTGTGTTTCTTCGCTCTGCTTTCTGTCTGCCATGAAGCAGGCTCCTCTACATGTTCCTGGTGGGCAGGCCAAGCATTCAGACCACCTAGGGCCCAGGACACTGGAAATGCCTTCAGAGCCTCTCTCTAGATCCCCAGAAACTGCCCCAGCCACTTGCCATGATGTCCCACCTCGGCACAAGGCCCTGAATTAATGGAACCGGGGACTATGGACCGAAATCCCTGAAACTGTGAGTATGAGCCCAAAACAGATTCTTCCTTCTCTTTCTTATCGGTCTCAGATATTTTGTCCTAGAGACAAGCACATTCTTATCATTTTGACTGTCTCCACTCATTCCTGGAAACAGAGCCCAAGAACAACCAGCCTTTTTGAACCAGCTCTCCTTCCTTCCCCAATCCAGCCTTGTGGGGTGTGCCCTTCTCCGAGTTCAGCACCCCAGGCAACTCTCCAGAAAAACTCTTATCTTTCTTTGGGTTCCTTTTCCCCCTCTTTGACCTTTGTGTAGTATTCAACTGTGAGCCCCTTAATGAAGGGCATGGATATGTGTGTGGCTCTGCCATCTGAAACAGTGGATTCTGGATGCTCAGAACATTTGTGCAGAGTGAAGATAAGGATGTGATGCAAGTTCTAAGACCCCTGGTCACTACATCTTCCAGGCGCTTCCAATACCCAGGTGCTTCTGTGTTTGGAGCATTCTTGCTATTGTCGGTTACCATAGGAGACTCAAAGACCTCCACAGCCTGCACAAAGGTCCCTGCCTGACATCCTTGCTGAATATTCACGGTGACAGTAGTTCCTATCTGCTGTTTCTGTAGGTCTCTTACACAGCCAGAGCTGGAAGGGCGATTCAGGGTCAAGGAGTTCACATGGGAATCAAACTGTCTACAGAAAGAGAAGGGAGACCTTTATGATCTGTTGACATCTAGAGTTAGATGAGCAGAAAAGAAATTTCCCCTTCAATGATGTGTTCATTTTTAATATTCTATACATAGTATACAGCTAATTAAGTGATTCAGCTAAAGGTCTTGGAGGAAGGCGCTTCTCTGGGATCACCTGCGTGGGTCCTATGTGCAGTCATGTGTATCCTCAGTGGACAAGCAGAGGGAAATCAGATGCAGGCATGCATGGGGGAGAGACCAGAAGGGCACGGATGCAAGCCCAGGGCTGCAGCAGCACCTGAAGAACTAAGGAACAAGTCCTCCCCTCATGCTTGCAAGAGGGAACACTGTCCTGCCAAGGCTTTGACTCAAGGCACTGAGCCACCTGGTCTGTGGTAACTTCTTGGAAGTCAGAGGAAACTAATAGACCAGGGTAACCCAATGGAGGGAACTGAAAATTGCACAGTGTCCACTGGGTACTGGATGCTGTGACAGGTGCACTTTGGTACCCAGCCACTCACATCACATCTTAAGGAAGAGATAGAGAATAGATCTCATGTGGATGGGAAGTTCCTCCTACCCGTCTAAGATCGGGGCTCCTCCCTTCGTCCTGGGCATCTAACTCCTTATTTGTACAGGAAGAGTCAGATTAGGTGGCCTCAAAAATCTTTTTCAGCCCTGATTTTGTATAGTGCAAAGCTTTATGGATAGATATGAAGTGAAGCAGAAAGGTGTCCAATAGATGGAATTACAAATATTACTGTTTAAGGGGGAGGGTCTCAGAAATCAAGAACTAAAGCAAGCTGATAGAACTCTCAGAAATCAGAAACAAGGTTAATTGTTTGGGGACAAATAGTATTGGGTCTGAACTGAGAAATGAATTGAATAAATCTCTTTCTGGGGATATTTCTAAAAATAGCACCAAAAACTGGACTTTTGCCAACAAATATCACTTTCTTTCCCATAGCATGCTCATATATATATAAGCATACATAAGGGGTGTGTGTGTGTGTGTGTGTGTGTGTCCTAAAATAAGAAAGAACTGGGACCTCCTTTCCTAATAAAGTAGATGAGAAGAGTCTGAGCTACGCCACTACAATAGACAAATGTTCTATTGAAGCCACGAATAACTTCATAAAAAGCAGACAGACTCTCAAGATAGAGAAAGAAAACTGAGGGAAGGAGAAGAGCAAGAGCAAGGATAAAATGGGAACTGGAACAGACAAGTCCGAGTACTAGACTGAGGCAGCCATCTTTTCAAAGGAGAGTCTTGAACTTGGATAATGGGGGAGGTGGAGCCAGACCCTGTCATGAAGGTGTGACCCTTCAAGGAGGCTCTCTGACAAGAAAAACAATCTTCTCTGAAAAATAGAAAAATGAAAGTTTATTTCTTTGACCTGGGCTCGGGATAGGAGGGAAGAAAGGTCTACCCTGGAAACATCAAGGAAGGGAAAAGCCTCTCGTAGGCTTGGGATTCAGGTGTATGCTTCTGTAAAGAGCCGTAATTCTGCCAGACACAGGTGGTACATGGCTTTGGTCCCAAAATTCAGGAGGCAAAGGCAGGTAGGTCTCTGTGAATTCAAAACCAGTCTGGTCTACAGAGTGAGTTCCAGGACAGTCAGGACTACAAAGAGAAACCCTGTCTCAAAAAAAATTAAGAAGAGAGAAGAGAGAGAAAGAGAACCAGAAATTCATAGCAGATTGAAAATTCAGCATAAAACCCTTCTAAAGATAAGCTTACAGTCAAAATTATGAAACACAAATTCAATGGATTATGAACAAGAGTCAACAGATATCAAGTTAGCAGGTTGAAAACCCTATAGATACTTCAAACAATAGCTTACCTTCCTGCATCCTAAAGTCATCTTCAGCAAAAATGTTAAAGTCACCACACAGCCCACAGGTCTTGTTGAAGTGTCTGTCTGACATCAGGACTTGGAAGTTGCCATCACCGTCAATTCTAGCCACAAAACCATAGGCCTCACTTGAAAGCTTGTAGTACCCAGCCTCGGTTTCTAGATAGAGCCCTTCGGAGGCATAGGGCATGGAGATGCTGGAGAAAAAAAAGACAACCTCATTGGGTTTCTGGATCTTGCCAGCCTTCCTAGCCAACCCCGGGTTACAGGCTTCAGATAGCGCTGCCCAATGATCGAGGATCCTAGCCCAGTGCTGCAGAGACCTTGCCTTCAGCAGCCCCACTACTTACTTCCTTGGGCATGTATAAGCCCCGTCTCTGAGCCCCGTTTCCTACATTAAATTAGGGTGGGGTGAGGAATGTATGAGACAGGACCCCGGGTCCTATCCAAGTGGACACCTTTGGTTGGAAAGTTCCTGACTTACCTTCGGTCCCCCTGC
Organism: Alexandromys fortis; assembly: GCF_014885135.2. Taxonomy (NCBI): domain Eukaryota; kingdom Metazoa; phylum Chordata; class Mammalia; order Rodentia; family Cricetidae; genus Alexandromys; species Alexandromys fortis. The sequence continues at coordinate 567,713 of NW_026068027.1, forward strand.
ATGACGGTGCCATTGGCAAACAAATGGATGTCAAAAAACTCTCCAAGATACACAGACAGGCTCACTCTCTTGCCATCTTGGAAGTTTCCTGAAAGGAAAAAAAAAATATACCCCAAAATTAATAAATTTGTTACTATTGCCTCTGTAATCTCCATGGGAAAACTCCCAAAAGACTCAACAAAGGAGCAACAAAAATCTCTGAAAAGCCCACTCCTTCATCTTACTCTCTGTCTGAAAGTTCTGATGCACAGTCCTCAATGGACTTCTAGAAGTTTGTCATCTCAGAGTAAGACTAAGACCCACGTTGTCTGGCCACAAAGACAAATAGTGTGAGCAGCTGGCACCCAGTACTTTCCCACAGTGCTGCTATCTTAGGAGACACCAGGCCAGAATCTATGTGGTGTTTGTCCAAAATGGGGACTCGAGCCCCACTGTTTAACTGCACATGGTTTCATGTGAGAAATTTACAGAGTGTGGGAGAACTGAACAGGGGCTCAATAAACTACTGCTATCTCCACTAGTGATGTTTGTATGGCCAAATGCCTGGTAAAAAGGCTGGGAGGGGCAGACACAGAGACAACGGGAATGGAAGCCGGGATGGAAGAGAGTAAATTGGTTAGGCATTACCCATTCTCAAAACATAGCAGTCCAGAGATGATCTGCAGAAACACCATGTCTGGGTACTCAAAGACAACAGGCTGTGTAACAGATAAGGAAGAAGAAGTGTCAAGAGAGAACCTGAGTCTGGAGCCCTGGAGACAGAAATTGGAGGAAATTAAGTGAAGCCAGCCAAAAGTCAAATGCCTCAGAGAGAGTAGGGCATAAAATCAGGTGGAAGACTAGCCTTGGGGAGGAGTGAATACATCTTCATCTTCCAGAGGAATGGAGGCCGTGACCTTTAGCTCCTCAGTAAAGAACCCTCAAGGAAGCTTGTGGAGTCACGCCCACAGAAGACTTGGGGAGGTCTGCTGATCTGGGATGTTGCCACCATAGTCTGGACCACTGGTAAAGCAAGCTAAAGACAGAGCCCCTTCACCTCCTGAAGAGGCCGCTCTGCAGAGCCTCACAGCAACGCAGCCAGGATGAAAGAGAGGTGCCAAACTCATTAAACAAAACATTAACTATCATCTGCTTGAATTGAGCTTCTACACCAGGTTTGACCGACCCGGTGTAGAAATCAAAATGCTACCAAGCAGAAACTAGGATGTCCACCCAACCTTCTGAGAAAACAGGAGAGACAGCTATTAAGATGGCTCGGCGGGTAAAGTATGCGGCCAAACTGGATAACCTGAGATGGATCCCCAGACCCACGCGTCGGAAGAAAAGAACTGACCCCCATTAGACGTCCTCTGACCTCCACACATCACACATGAGTAAACAAACAAACAAGTAAACGATGATGCAGGAGAGTGAGACAGAGAAGTGGGGGGAGGCAGAGAGGGGGAGCAGATAGCTCTACAGCCAGTAACTGCTTTATGTCAACTGAATGCGCTCATCGCTGTTCTGTGTCTTGTCCTTCGTGATCTGAGACCCCAGCACTCAGCTCATGGTTTTACTGAATGATGCTAGAACAGACAACACAGCCAGCTCCAGTCTCCTAATTGTCCTCGTTCAGCCCAGTCACAGGGTTCGAAACTGAACGTCTGGCCTGCTCTGCACTTTTACTGAAAACAGATTTTTTTTAAAGATTTTCTTTGAATTACATCTATGTGTGAGAGTTCGAGGCAGGGAGGTGGGTATGCACATCTTCTCTGAAAACACAACATGGGCTCTTAACTGCTGAGCCATCTCCTCAGCCTGAGAATCCTTCTAAAGAGTGAGTACTCTCTTCCCAGGTGGTGATGGTACATGGCTTTAATCCCAGTCCTGGGAAGGCAGTCTAACCTGAGCTACTCAAATTCCAGTCCAACATGAGCTACATGAGTTCCAGGCCAATCTGAGCTACATGAGTTCCAGGCCAACCTGGGCTACACAAGTTCCAGGCCAACCTGAGCTATACAGCATAACTTTTTCTAGAACAAAAGGGAAAGTGGACCAGTTGTTTCCAAGTTACCTTACACATAAAAGCGACAAGAAAGAGGACAAACTTTGTGTAATAAAAGCTGTGGAATGTGGATCCCCGGTGGTGACCCTGAGAGTCACCAGCCCTACAGCACAACATTTGAAGGGCTTGCTGGGGGCCCCAGGACAGAATCAGGAAGTCCAGGGAACGGTAGTGTCAAGGTGAGCGGGATGTGAGCAGGGCAGAGCTGGTAGCCCAGGATCTTCACCTATTGTTACAATAGGGGGTCCTGAAGTGGGTAATTTGGTTATGGTAACCAGGCCCCATCTGCCACTCAGAGACATCAGAAATCCAATGTAGGGTCAGGTCGGGTTTAGCACTGGGACCTTCAGTGAAGGCAGAACTGTGGAGAAGCTTAGCAGCTGGCCCACACCCGCTGCTGAGTGGCCTGGGGATTAGCGGTATTTAAAGGACACGCTATGACAGTGGGGAGGGTCTCAGAGGCCATCTGGATAAGAGGCTACTAAGTGTCACAGTCAAACCAGACTTTCTTCATGATCCAGGACAGGGTTTCTGTTTCCACCCTTTCCTGTGCCACTCACGCTGAAGTTTTCTGACATTCGCTATTCTTTGCAAATGCTAGTTACAGCCATGACTTATAGCTCAGTTTGAACAACAATGACCTCAACTGGATCCTTTCTTCCTTCCTTTCCCCTTCCTTTCTTTATTCTTTCCTTCAAGAGACAGCATCTCACTGTTTAGCAAAGGCTTGGCTTGAACTCAAGGCCACCTTACCCTTCCAAGTGTGAGGATTTTGTGCATGTACCATCAAACCTGAGGAAAATAGATACCATATTACCGTCAGAGAAAAGGAGGCTTAAATATGCACCCTGATTCACCATCTCACCACCATTGACTGGAGGCTGGATACTCTGCTACAGGGCCCACTACTAATGGCAGAATAAGTAGCAGCATCCTGACCCTACACTAGATATCTGTAGTGTAGGACCCAGGGCAGTTTGGTACACACTTGCCAAGACAGGCTTCATAGAAACCAAGCAAGCAGGCCTGAGACGCAGTTTACCCTAAGGCAACACCTTACTCCAGAAAAAAACTACAAACTGAGACCACCCAGGCACCACCCTGGAACTCCAACCATTGTAGACAGGATGTAGACCTGATGTCCCTAGCCCAGCACAAACCCATTCCTTTTCACCAGGACACTCCTAGACAAACGTCAGGGGTCCTGAACCGTAGAAATCCCTCACCCCAACCTTTGCTATTATAAAAAATCCATCCGAACTGAGCTCCAGGCTCTCTGATCGTGCCAATGCATTGGACACATGGAGAGTCCGAATTCGAACTTGAATAAAGGCTCTTTGTTTTTACATATGGGACTTAAGTCTCCTTGTTGGTTTTGGGGGGACTCCGTGATCTGGGCAGAACAGTAGCATGTACCCAGACACTGGCAGTTGTCCTCTGTGGGGAAACCACTCCGACTAAGAATGGTTTACACTGTTCACCTGGAACAGAACACACAAGTCTTCTGATCCCAGTCTCGTGTCTTCTGGCAAGATGAAGCTGCGTAACCAGGATCTCTCGGTGCCGCGGGGTCAGCAACCCACTGACACCAACAGGCTCGCTAAGCTCCTTCCTTCTCATTCCCCTGTTCCCTTGCTGCAGATGCTACATACCATCAGGAAAGCAGGCTGCTCCAAGTGTCCACTGACCCCACAAGGGAACTCCACCATAAACCTCCAAGGCAGCACTTCCTAGTGTTACTGGGAAAGGAGGGGCTGGGTGTCCACCAAGAAGAAAGACAAACAAGCCAGGCTCCTAGCTGGCCTTGAACAAAATGCTCAGTGAGCTGTGAGCCATCAACCCTCAGGCCAGCCATCGGTGGGTGCAGGAAACATCCTGTCCCGTCTGAAGCATATAGGAGTCACTCTCAGACATCAGAGAGACACTCAGACACTGCCTTTCTAAGGAACACGACTGTAGCAACCACGAATCTGCAGCAGGGAGATCTCCACCCAGACGCCTAACCCAGTTCTGCTCTGACCCAGAACACAAAAGTTGAAGCTTGGACTGTGGAAGTGACTCAGCAGAGTTCCGGTTGCTCTTGGTTCTCCTTGGGCTAATTTGAGAGCCAGATCTTGCGGCCATGAGTCAGAAAGAGAAGGTTCTACAGAGCAGGAGGAATCAGGACTCCCGGGTCTCTCGGGGGTCCTATGTTCACCGCAGAAGACAGGAAACCTTGGCTCGGGACCCTGCTCACAGGAGAGCTCCCCTTACTATCAAGTGGGCTTTCAAGTGCAGACACAAACACTTTACCCAGGATATGAACAAGGCCCACAAACACGCAGAGAGGAATGTAAATGATTTAGAACCAAGGAAACCGGATGTCACTGGAGAACAATTGAGCACAAAATGATCCTGGACCTAGAAACGAAACCTAGGGCCCAAGGCTCAGGTTCCTTCCCTTGACCCGGGACTCTAGTCCCATCCCCGACACAGCTCCAGCTGTCTCCCACACACCACTAATACCCACAGAAGTTACCACCCGTCTTTCTGATGTTATAGTGGGATTTGGGTGGAAATGCCAATCCACAAATCAATCTTTTGCACTACAACCAGTTCTGAGCCACAGCTTCCAGAAGACTGATGTGGACCCTTGAGAGGAGCAAGTTGTCATGAGATAAGAATCCTAAACCAGTGGGGAATCAACAGGGATATCTAGAAGTGTGTGGACCTTCCTTGAATCTCAAAATGCCTCCTGGATAACCAAAACAAAGAAACGGAAAAGCCACGAGGCTGGGCCTGTGGTACAGCCTTGTGTGGTAGCAGGAGGGGTTACCACGAAAGAAAACCTGACCTTGACAGAAGTTCACTGAGGGCCGGCAGTGTGTGACTCTGACGTGAGAATTCAATAAATGGACGTTCTACGATGGCCCAGATGCTTTTGTAACATAGTTTGGATACCAGATCACATTTTCAAAGAGCTGATTTCACCTGCGCCTCACACTGCCTGAACCTTAAAGCCAGGAGACTGAAAAGACTGTCATTTCCCTGGGAACTCTGATGGAGAAGGGTTTATGACTCTTTCTACACTTCCAGATCCCCCTAGAAGCATAGCCTCCAAGTCCTAGGGAATATAAGCCGATTGACCCAAGTTGATGAACCCAGTGCTAACTAGAGCCAAGTAGTCAAAGTGGGTGTGATGGTTACTCTCAGCTGTGGACTTAAGAGATTCTAGAACCATCTAGAAAAGAAGCCTCTGGGAAGGAGTATCTAGATTAGGCTGGTCTGTGAGCATGCCTAAGAAGGATTGTCTTGGTTGGGCTCGCTGAAGTGGAAAAACCCACCCTAAACATAATTGTCCTCATATCCTGGGTTGGGTCCTGAACTGAACAAGAAAGAGCAAAGGTCTTTGTCAATAGCACCTGTTGTTCTCTGTTTCCCAGTTGTGGATGCTGTGTGACCAGCTGCCTCGTGCTTCTGACCTTGTGACTACCCTTTGTAGGCAGTTCTGAGCCAAAAGGAATCCTTCTTTAACTGGCTTTTGTCAAGGTATGGCCTGGTCCTAAGATTCCATGTGTATTGCTTACTAACCTGTCTCCAGGCAGGGGCCACAGCAGAGCAAAGCTAAAGCAGACAGATCCAAGGCAGCAACCCCCTCCAGGGCATCAGTGTCTCCCTCCCTGAATCTGAAGCCATCGGGTAGAAAACTGAGTGATAACTGTTTCCCTTGACAAAACCTTGTGTCGAGGCTGGGGAGATGGCTCAGCAGTAAGGAGCATGTACCCCCCCCCAATGCCTCTACCAGGTAACTCTGTAGCTCTAGGAACTTGCGGGTCCCAGCATCCTCATGGCATACAGTCACACATACAAATAAAAATAAAGATCTTTTAAAGAGACAGTCTAAACAATCTTCTGCTACTCCTACCCTTCCATCCTGATGCACCAGTGCCCACGGTCATCAGGTAGGATGTCTGTACCTCTCTGCCATGATGGTTAAGTAGAGAGAGTTCCCTTAGAATACACACTGGGGCCACCTCAGTGGCAGACCTGAGTTCCTGCCTCCTACTTGGGGTGGGAGGAGATTTTGCTCTCCTAAACTAGTCCCTAGCTGTTGCTTCTGAAGCAAGGTGGGACACCCACACACACACACACACACACACACACACACAGCCCAGTGTTTAGGGTGGCTTCCATAGCTTGTTACATCCTGAGGATGTCTCTGGCCTTTTGTAGCTCCCATCTTGTGGTGTGGGAGGGCCTTCAGACTGTGTGTTGCTTTTCTTGGTTAATGAATAAAGAAACTGCCTTGGCCTGTTGATAGGGTAGAACTTAGGTAGGCAGGTAAGACAGAACTGAATGCTGGGAGGAAGAAGGGCGGAGTCAGGGAGAGACACCATGGATCTGCCGCCAGAGATAGAAGTGCTGGAACTTTGCTGGTAGGCCAAGACCTTGTGGTAATACACAGATTAATAGAAATGGGTTAAATTAAGATGTAGGAGTTAGCCAATAAAAAGCAAGAGCTAATGGGCCAAGCAGTGTTATAATTAATATAGTTTCTGTGTGGTTACTTTTGGTTCTAGGTGGCTGGGACAAACAAGCAGGCAGGCCCTCCTCCTACAATCTTGTGACTGTGACCCAGCCACACAATCCTTGCTTCCCATATCTCTGGGTGTGCTGGATTAAGTAAGAACGTCCCTCCCCGCCCCACCCCCCAATCTCATAGATTTGAATGGTCATTAGGGCATGGTACCAATTGACAGGGTTTAGGAGGTGTGGTCTTGTTGAAGGAAATATGTCTCTGGGGTTGGGTTTTGGGGTTTCAAAGTGCTCAAGCCAGGCCCAGTGTCTCTTCCTGCTCCCTGCAGATCCGGATGTAGAACTCTCAGCTCCTTCCCCAGCACCACGTCTGCCTATGTGCTGCCAAGCTCCCCACCATGAGGATGGTGAACTAAACCTCTGAAACTGTAAGCCAGCCCCAATTAAACACTGTCCTTTATAAGAGTTGCTGTGGTCACGGTGTCTCTTCACAACACCTCAACAGTGACTAAGACACTTCTCAGCACCCTTCACCAGTACTCTAGCTCTTTCTGACCCTTCCTTGCTGTATAAGTTTCCACCCTGCTTCCTTCTAGTCTGATGAATGGAGCAGACACCCTGTGGTGGTTTGAACGAGAGTGCCCCGCATAGGTTCATATATTTGAATACTTGGTCCCTAGCTGGTGGAATTATTTGGAAGGATTAGAAGGTATGTCCTTGTTGGAAGAAGTGTCTTACTGGGGGGTGAGTGCTGAAGTTCCAAAAGCCATGGCACTCTCAGTTGGCTCTCCCTCCCTCCTTCTGCTTCCTACCTGCAGATGAGGATGTAAGCCCCCTGCTACTGTTCCAGACCCGCACCTGCGTGCCTGACTGCTTCCATGGTCCTGGTCATGATGGTCATAGCTTCACCCTATGGAATTGTAAGCCTTAATAAAATGTTTCTTCTATACTTTACCTTGGTCAAAGTATCTCTTCACAGCAATAGGTAAGGAACAAAGACACACAGCCAATCAGATTCAAAACCCTGTACTTCAGCTTCATCCACTCACCCATAATTACAGTCTAGTGCCTGATAGTTTTATTTCAGCTTGACATGAGCTAAAGTCATCTGAGAGGAGGGAACCTCACTTAAGAAAATGCCTCCATAAGATCAGGTCATAAGCAGGCCTAGATGGCTTTTTCTTAAACAGTAATTGATGGGGATGGGCCCAACCCATTGTGGGTGGTGGTCCCTGGGTGAGTGGCCCTGGGTTCTATAAGAAAGCAGGCTGAGTAAGCCAAGAGGAGCAAGCCAGTAAGCAGCACCCCCCATGGCCTCTGCACTAGCTCCTGCCTCCAGGTTCCTACCCTGCTTGAGTTCCCATCCTGACTTGCTTTGATGACAAACTATGGTGTGAAAGTATCAGCTGAATAACCCCTAGATGCCTTGGTCATGGTGTTCATCACAGCAATAGCAGCCCTAACTCAGACAAACCCCATGCTTCTCAACATTTGGTCCGCATAAGCCCCAGCTCCAGCAGCAGGGAAATGACCAGACATGAGCTTCTTGGTCTCATTCCCAAGCTTTTGGAATCAGAACTTAGGGGTTAAAACCAAGCAATAGCTGTAGAAGTCCCCTGGGTGATCTCTCCAGGCTTAGTCATCGCCACCCCGGCTCCTCACAAGGAACACTCCCTTCCTCCTGCCTCTCCCTGGCTCATTCTTCCCCCAGTGCATGGAAAACCTCCCTGTCCTCTCCAGCTAACCCAAGCCCTGCACTCAAGGCTCCTAAATGTTACTTTGCTTTTGGGGAGTGGGGAGATACACCACAAGGTTTCTCTGTGTAGCCCTGGCTGTCCTGGAACTCGCTCTATAGACCAGGCTGGCCTCAAACTCACAGAGATCCTCCTGCCTCTGCCTCTTAGAGTGCTGGGATTAAAGGCGTGCATCACCACTGCACGTGAATACTTGATTCTTAACCTTCCTAATACTGTGACCCTTTAAGACAGTTCCTCATGTGGTGGTGAAACCCAGCCATAAAATTTTTATTGCTACTTCATAACTGTAATCTTGCTACTGTTGTGAATTGTAATATAAATATGTGTGTTATCTGAAGGTCTTGGCAACTCCTGTTAAAGGGTCATTCAGCCCAGAAAGAGGTCATGACCTACAGGTTGGGAACCACTGCTTTAATACAACACAACACCAGGCTTCACAGATCTTTCTCTAGTTGTTGTTGGCAGAGATCCCACTCAACAACAGAAAAGAAAGAGGAACAAGATATTGTCCTTGCCCTTGGGGGACTCCTAGAGCACAGGGAACGTGGAGAGACGCAGATACCCTAAGAGAGTGTCTTAGGAACCAGGTGGTGGTGGTGCACGCCTTTAATCCCAGCACTTAGGAAGCAGAGGCAGGTGGATCTCTATGAGTTCAAGGCCAGCCTGGTCTACAAGCGCTAGTTCCAGGACAAACTCCAAAGCTACAGAGGAAAAAAAAAAGTGTCTTAGGATTTCTATTACTGCGAAGAAACACCATGACCAAAAAGTAAGCTGAGGATGAAAGGGTTTTGGGGGTGGGGGAGTTGTTTGTTTGTTTCTATTTTATTTTGTTTTGGCTCACACTTCCACAGCACTGTTTATCACCAAAGGAAGTCAAGACAGGAACTCAAACAGGGTAGAACCTGGAGGCAGGAGCTGATGTGGAGACCACGGAGGGTGCTGCTTACTGGCTTGCTCCTCGTGGCTTGCTCAGCCTGCTCTCTTATAGAAGCAAGGACCACCAGCCCAGGTGTGGCTCCACCCAGAATGGGGTGGCCCCTCCCCCATCAATCACTATCTAGGAAAATGTCCTATGAGCCTTCCTACAGCCAGATATTATAGAGGCCTTTTATCAATTGAGATTCCCCCCTCTCAGATGACTCCAGCTTGTGTAACAGAAAACTGGAGAGCATCTCAGAAGCGGGAGGAAGCCAGGGGAGTTGGTGCACACCTATAACCCCAATACTCAAAAGGTTAAAGTGGGAGATGCTCCACTTCAAGCCCAGCTTGGGCCTCACCGAATCAGGGGATCTCACAGCCATGGCCGCAGTCAGCCTACTCCTTTCCAAACAGCTCAACACATGCTGGATCCAGAGAACGGCACATGCATCCACAGCATGACTGACGGAGAAGCCACCATGGGAGCTCTCCAACCCATGTGTCAAGCAAGGTCGTGCATGCCACCAACCCTGTGTCAGGCTCCTTTCAGCTCTCAGCTCTCTTGAGACTAGGGCCTACCCTGGGAGTCTGTCCTGGTATTTACCCACATAGCCCAATATCTATGGGAATCCCACTGGGCCAGTTTGGGGAGTGGGGGGGGAAGAGGACTGAGGAGGTGTTTCAAAAAGGAAAAAACACCTGCTGTGCAAGCAAGCAAGCCCACAGACAGAAGTTTGAACCCCAGATCCCACCTTTATCTGTGGGATATTTTTATATTTTTAGTTGTGAGCCTAGCCTTTAACAGCTGAGACATCTCTCCAGCCCCAGAACCCACCTTTAAAAGCCAGATGCAGGGGTGTGCATTTGTGAGCCCAGCATTCCCAAGGCAGAGGACCCCTTTGCTGGGTTTACAGCATCCCCACCTCACACATCACAACAGATTAGTTCTTATACCCTAGTTCTCTGTTACTGCCTCCGACTTTAGGGAGCACTCTCCCTCAACTTGAACAGACTGAGACTGGGGTCCAGCTTCTCCTAGGAAGGATGAAGCCACCTTCTTTGGAAGCAGTCCTTCATTCATATTCAGAGATGATCATACCTACTTCCCACAGCTGCAGTGAGAATCCAAACACAACACGGATAGACTATTGGCATTTTTCTGGCAACTTAGGAAATATTCTGTTGGGAGATATTCAATCACACTTTGAACCCTGGATTTGCATTTGTGTTAGTTAAGATTCACCTTGGGTCAGGAGACTGAGTTAGCAACTAGTTGTCACAAGCAATCATAGAGCATCAGAGGGTATCTGAAGAGATAGAGAGATGCAAAGGAAGTAGTAGGAAGGGATTTGGAGTGACACAGGTTCTTTTGTTTGGTGGAGCCAAAGGAAGCTCTCTGTTTTTGGAGACGCCAGCAAGGAGAGAAGGTTAGCTAGGTACTACTCAACCTCTCTGCACTAGCAGGTTTTCACCCCAGCCTTTGATTCTCAAGCATTGTTTATAAACAGAATGATAGAGATCTAGTTCGAGCTACCTTTAGCAGCAACGGCAGAGTCAGAGTCTGTGGGAACAGAATTCCCTCCAAGCTGTGGCCTGAGTAGCCAGGCTCTGCCAGAGAAGCAGGCCAGTAACTGCAGAGTCACAATTGCTGGCTGAAATACCAGTAGGTTACAACATAGCCACTATGCTGAAGATAAAACATTTGACACTCCAACCTGTGGCACGACCACACAGACAGAGAAGTCACAGCAGTTGGCTCTGCCACAGTTGCTCCCGGAGCCTCTGGAAAGCAGGCTTAAGCTTAGAAACTGCAGAAGGGGCCTGAGTTTGCCACTGACAAGACAGACAACCTGAGAAATCAGCAGATTTGGTGAGATGCCTGGGAAGTCCTTTAGAAAAGAGTTAAATAATATTAGAAAGAAAAATCTTTCCCAAGTTAAGAATGGGGACCATCACAATGCAGGGCACTAGGGCCCTTTTGTGCTACTATGGATGGTTTGATAAAGAAAAATTTAAATGAGGGGGTAAATGACGTACCTGAGACTGGCATGTTGTTGATTCCAATTATTATCAGTTTGGTAATTAATACTTATCCTTTAAAATGTGGAATTAAAAAAATCATAAAAAATGGTTTGAAAATTGTCAAATATAATAATTTAACTACTAAAATGCAAGCTTTAGAAAGACTTATTAATGAAAATAAGAAAAAATTGGGTGATAAGATACAAGTCTTAGGACTTATTATTCATGATACAAGCTTTAGAAAGACCTACTAATGAAAACAAGAAAAATACTCAAATGCAAACAAAGGATTTTAAAGCAAAACCTACTATTCAATTGCATTGTGAAAATTAAGAGGAACAGCCTAAAGTTATTAGAACACCAACATTAATTTATCCAGTTGCCATGCAAAAATGACCACCAGATGATAGGTGCTCCCAAGGCTATGCAGAAGTTATCTGGAATTCTGTAGAAATGTTAGGTTTGAAGAGATTTAAGAATGTGGTCCTAGCTAGGCAGTGATGGTGTATGCCTTTAATCCCAGCACTAAGGAGGCAGGGACAGGCAGATCTCTGTGAGTTCAAGGCCAACCTGATCTACAAGACCTAGATCCAGGACAGTCTCCAGAGCTACAGAGAAACCCTGTCTCAAAAAGCCAAAAGAAATGGTTTGCATTTATCCTTTGTGAAGCAGAAATTAAATTCATGGGCAACTAGGAACAGAATTATTCCACAAGACTGGAAATACTTAGTTACAGCAGTACTAGAAGTTGGTCCTCAGTTACAATGGAAAACATGGTGGAGAGAGGAAGCTCTGTCATAGAACAATGAGGAGGGCTAGAGCTACTGAAAATTGCCAAGACTGGCTTCCCAGTGAGGGCCAGCATGCTGCTTTGCAAAGACAGTCTATATTTAATGATCACATTTTGATTCTTTCATAAAGGATGTTAAACAGCCCTATTTTGTGTCAATATTTTGTACAACAGCCATTGGAAAGGATTTTTAATCAGTTTCCTCAATCTATAATTTACCGCTATATGGATGAAATCAGTTGATTCAGAGACAGATGCTTTAGAAAAATGTTTGATGAAGTTAAAAAAAAAAAAAAGAATTTTGCCTTGTTGGGGATTACAAATTTGCTCCTGAAAAAACACAAAGAGGAGATTCTATTAATTATTTAGGATATAAGTTTATAGAAAATTCAACCACAGAAAGTACAAATCAGGAGAGATCAATTATGAACAATTAATAAATTTCAAGAATTTCTGGGAGATAAGTAATTGGCTGTGGCCCACAATTGGACTAGCAGATCAAGAACTACGTAATTTATTTCAAACTTTATGACGTGGTAAGGACTTAAATAGTGCAAGAAAACTATAAACTGAAGCTGAAGCTGAGAGAGAATTACTGGTAGAAAAGAAATTATAGAATATACATGTGGATAGCTTAGAGCCAGAGCTCGACTGTGGTCTGGTTATTCTACCTTCTACTCATTCTCCTACAGGAATTCTTATGCAGAGAGAAGATAATATCTTCAATTGGATATTTTACCACACAAAGAGAAAAAATATTAAAGACCTATGTAGAAAAAGTTTCTGAACTGATTCTGAAAGGAAAATTAAGACCTCATCAATTAGCAGAAATAGACCCAGAAAAAAATGTAATACCTTTTACTAATGCTGAAATTTACTCATTTTGGGCAGAAAATGAACATTGGCAAGGAGCTTGCAGCAATTTGGGGGAGAGATTAGCAATAAATATCCCAAAAGCAAGAGACTTCAGTTTATAAATAGAAATAGTTAGATACTTCCTCACAATGTACAGGGAACATCAATTTCTGGAACCCCTATGTTCTATACTGATGCAAATAAATCAGGAAAAGCAGGTTATACTCAGGAGAACTAAGTAAAGTGGCTCAAGGCCCTCATGATTCCATTCAGAAATCAGAATTATATGCTATTCTCATGGTATTATTAGATTCTTCAGAACCTCTTAATATAGTTCCAGACTCTCAATATGCAAAGAGTTATTTTACATATTGAAATTGCTGAACTTATTCCAGATGATTTAGAATTAACTTTGTTAATTCTACTACAATGGGTAATCAAAAATAGAAATCACCCTTTGTATATAACACATATCAGATCTACCCAGGCCCTCTAGCACAAATTAATGATAAAAGTGATCAGCTATTGGTAGGAAATGTGTTAGATGCCTCAGAATTTCATAAGAAACACCATGCTAACAACAAAGGTTTGAAAAAAGATTTTTCTATCACTTCACAACAAGCCAAGGAAGTTACAAGAAAACGTCCTACTTGTTCTTTGTATAATCAAATTCCATTACCTGCAAGAAATATACCAAAAGTTACTCAAAGAAATGAAATTTGGCAAATGGATGTGTTTCATATTTCAGAATTAAAATATGTGCACCATACCATAGATACATATTCATTATTCCAATAGGCAACTGCTTTAAATTTTGAAAAGAAGGATTCTGTAACTACACATTTATTAAAAGTTATGATCATCATGGGGATACCTGTACAAATTAAGACTGACAATGCTCCAGTTTATGTCTCTAATAAAATGAAACACTTTTTTGCATATTACCACATAAAGCATATTACAGGTATACCACATAATCCTACAGGACAAGCAGTTATAGAAAGATCTGATCTCACTTTAAAAGATACACTTAATAAACAGAAAAGAGGGGACTGGAGAGATGGCTCAGTGGTTAAGAACACTGGCTACTCTTCCAGAGGACCAGGGTTCAATTCCCAGTACCCACATGGCAGCTGGCTACTGCCTATAATTCCAGTTCCAGGGACCTGACACCCATGGAAAAACACCAATGCACATAAGATAAATAAATTTAAAATATAAACAGAAAGGAGTAATTAAGATACCCCAGAGATAGATTACACAGTACTTTATTGACTTTAAATTTTTTAATGCTAATGAAAAAGAACAAGGACTACAGAGAGAGACTAGATAAAAAAAAGCTGCTGAATTAAATCAGTCTGTATATTTTAAAGATATGTTAACCTCAGAATGGAGAGTGGGAAGAGGAGAGGAGAGGAGAGGAGAGGAGAGGAGAGGAGAGGAGAGGAGAGGAGAGGAGAGGAGAGGAGAACCTACCTTTGAAACAGAGAGAAGGGGGAGGAAAAGAATGAACTCAGGCTGGAAGTGGAAGGAAGATCTGCTTGCCCCAGTGGAAGGGAGGGAGTGGGTGGGGCTTGTCTCATAAAGGGACAGGACAGACCATTACAAGAAATACATTTAAGTTAGTCATATATAATAATCAAACTTGTAGTTAAGTTAGATGTTTTCAAAGTTAAACAGAGATAGATTTTAGATAGGTGGTCTTCAAACACTTCAGAGACCTATAGAATATGGCATTTAAGATGTTTTAATAACCCATGAGAGTGAGACAAGTCTGTTCCTGGCAGCACCAATTTACTTAATAAAAGGATGATGACATTGAACAACCTCCATATGTAGCTTGCTTTTGTTGTGGCAAAGTTAGCCCCTGGGTGAGAAACTGCCCTTGCCTCAGTTGCTGACAGTATGCTGTCCAAACTGAATGAGTAGGACACAAAAGAAGGCAACTGTCGGACTTTGCCAAGGTAGGACAGTCCTTCAAAACTGCTGTTTTACAGAAAAGTCTGTTAGATAGTCTAAGCCTGTAGGACAAAGGTGAATGCAGTGGTGTCTCCTCTCTGACCAGCAACCTCCTCATCTATGCTATAAGAAGTCTAACTAGATGACCACATGAAAATGAATCCAGGCAGCCAGCTGTTTCTGTTATTTCTATGGTTTCAGAGGTTGTTTGCTCTGCACTTCCTGTTTACTCAGGTGATATTATATCCTTCTCGGGTCTCCAGTGGAGTTAATAACAAGATAAAGTTACAGTTTTCCTTGTTACCACATTCAGAATAGAGACTCACAAAAGAGATATAAAGTATATAAGGTTGTGAGGCAGAAAAGCTTATTGTTTAAGAAAATGCTTTGAGATCTAAGAAAATAGTTTTGGGTTAGTAATACACATTATAATAGAAAGTGAATATGTACAAAACTTTGCAATCACTAAGATAGGATAGATAATAGAGTAGTTTCTTTGAATTTGCCAAATATAAATGGACTAGACATCGTGATTGTAATCCTTACTTGATTAAGGGTTCTTATTGTATATCATTTTACTGTGTTAGAGTTAAAACCTTTCCTTTTTGTTGTTTAGACAAATGGGGAAAATGTTGGGGGATATTCAGTCATTTTGTGAACCCTGAGTTTACATTTGCATTAATTATATAAAATTAATCTTGGGTCAGGACGCTGAGTTAGCAACTAGTTGACAAAATCAAGCATAGGGCATCAGAGGGCATCCAGGGAAGATAGAGAGATGCACAGGAAGTAGTAGAGAGGGAGTTGGAGTGGCACAGTCTTTCTTGTTTTGGCAGAACAGAAGGACACTCTCTTTTTTTAGAGATGCCAGCAGGGAAAGAAGGTTAGCGAGGTACTCCTAAACCTCTCTGAGCTAGCAAGTTTTCACCCCAGCTTTTGAATCTCAAGTCTTCTTTATAAACAGAAGGATAGAGATTTAGTTCAAGCTACCTTTAGCAGCACAGGCAGACTCAATGGGAATAGAATCCCCACCAGGCTGTGGCCTGCGCAGCTGGGCTGCTGCCGGAGAAGCAGGCCAGTAATGGCAGAGTCGCAATTGTTGACTAAAATAGCAGAAGATTAAGGTACAGACACTGTGCCAAAGATAAAACAACAGTGTTCAACCTCTTAATTCCGAATTCCACACGTCTCAAGCTCTTCGACATCATCCTTTTTCTCTGTAATTTTGAACTCCTGGAATGTTGTCTGGACCCACAGCACTGGACACAATCACTAAAGCAGCATAGACAGACCCTCACACCAGACTCAGGGAAGGCGCCATCATGGAAAGACCATTGTCCTCAAGGGAAAGGTGTCATGGGAAGGCCACTGCCCTCTACAATCTCAGGTGCGTCATGAGAGTTGGAACCCTCCCCCAGCTCAGCTGCCCCTGTTCTGAGATCCTGCCATGGGTAACCAGGACTCACCAAGAATGGAGAAGGAGCGTTTGTGGCAGTCCCCAGCCAGGAGGTAACTGCAGCCTCCAGCAAAGCTGTACAGGGTCTCATCAAAGGTGTTAATGAAGTCATCCCCAAAGAGGCTGCATCGGGCCGTCGATGGGCGGTCCTGAGTCTTTTCTGTGCAGACGGTCCCTGAAGGAAGATTGCACAGATGAGCATGATGCGACCATCAGCCCAAAGCTCTCTAGGCTCATAGAAATGAAATCACAAATGACAGAAAATAGAAACAACGAAGAATTTTCCATTTCCCCTTGCCTGTGAGCATGACCCCAGACTCGGGACAATAATGGAGAAAAAATTTTCTGGGATCTATATTCATTATAGTGAAACTTACTGACTTAGGCAATGTTGCCCATTAGCAATGTGCCTTACTCTTTCTGAGGAGTGGATAGGGGTGAGGTGGATAGGTAGAGGGAATTGGAGGAGGAGAGGGAGAGGACTGATATATAAAATGAAAAGAGATAATTTGTTTTCTTTAAAAAAATTAAAGGAAGGAAGGAAGAAAGGAAAGAAGGAAGGAAGGAAAGCAGTTGAGTACCATGAGTGTGGATTTATAATAACAATTTTAAATTATAAAAAGAGAAAATTGTAAGACTAGAGAAGCAAACACAGAGGAGTTAGAGTCATCCGTGGTCCATCACTGGGCGTTCCAGCGGTTATCTCTTCACTCTGCTTCATGGCACATGGTCAGAAGGCACTGCTGGCCTTCCCAAACTCTGAATCTCAGTGAGGGAAGAAGAGAAGAACAAGCAGTGTGGTGAGAAGTGGGGAGGGAGGCCTAGAACCCAGTCCTCTGACGCTGGCTCTGTGGGACTCTGGTGCAGTGGCGTCTCCTCTCTGACCGGCAACCCCCTCATCTATGCCATGGGAAGTTCAACGAGATGACCACATGTCTACAAGGCTTAGATCCTGTCTCTCCCATTCTGTGCTCCTGCCACATGGGACAGTTCTGTGCCACCTTGTCTCTTCAGATATTCAGTTGGCAGGGGTGGGGAGGGGCATAAATCAGAAACAGGATGTTCTGTATAACTGTCATAAGAGGCGACCACTGACTTAAAGTCACAAATCTAACACAGACTGAGCACGGATGCACTCCGATACATGTATTGAGTCCTGGAAGGAGGTGTTCCCAGTAGCCTTGGGCAAGGGTAAGGATATAAAGCATTTGGTACCTACCTGGCCAGGTGAGGACCAGAGCAAGCAGCCAGATTTCAAACCTGGCACGATTCATCTGCAAAATAAAGGGAAAAGAAATGAGCTGGTTCTCACTGCCCAGAAAGATGGCTGCTGGGACAAGCTACTGTCAACACATCCAGCAATGTGGCATTTTCTTAAGCCAAAAAATTTATATATGTATATATATATATATATCCTTGCCTGGTGATGATGGTGCATGCCTTTAATCCCAGCACGCAAGGGGCAGAGGCAGGTGGGTCTCTGTAAGTTCAAGGCCAGTATGGTCTACAGAGCAAGTTGCAGGACAGTCAGAGCTACACAGAGAAACCTCATCTCAAATAAAAAATAAATAAAAATGGTGTGTGTGTGTGTGTGTGTGTGTGTGTGTGTGTGTGTCCTCAGTGGCTCCCCATGCCTCCCTTGAACATGGAGAACTAGTGCCCAAAATGCTAAAAGCAACAATCTAGGGGAGCCCTACCCTACATTGCTGGGTAGCGACACTAGTGACAGGACCACCTGGGACGAGGAGCTTCTGTCTCTCTTCTCCTGTCAAGGCTAGCCTGGTATCCCAGGTCCCCACAGCCCTTCAGCAGCTGAAACATAATGCCACTCAGTCACCATGCTGGGCACCCAACTAGGAAGAGAAGGAGCTGGCGCATCTGTTGCTACCATCAGAATCAGACTCGCAGACCAGTCAGAGGCCACCACTGAATACTTATTAGCCCTCTGCCCTAGGCCATGAGCACCTTTAGAACAGGGACTGTCTCTCTCACCAATGTCCCCAGGATCTGCAAGGAGACTCAGCACCCAGTACATGCTCAAGCAATGTTTGCTGAATGCCCTTGACAAGGGGACAGGGGACTAACAGTCCTGGATCTGAGGAAATTTCTCTGCAATGTGCCTCAGACCACAGCCCACCAGACAGGAGCTGACAGAGCACAGCGTCCCAACACTCAGAGCCTGTGCCCCAGTCCCTCTCTTCTGAAGAAAGTTACAGGAAACACAGACGGTGCCACCTGAGGCAGTCAGAAAATCACTCTTCCCACATAATGCCCATTCAAACCAATGAAGAGGGAGAAATCCAGCATCTCATGAATGGGAACTGAACCCTTTGTTCCTTTATATAGTCAAAACTGGGTCACAAAGCAGGTGCCCCTCTCTCCTGTCCTCCCAACACACTGGAGCATCAGTGGCTCCCAGCTGGTACCCAGGAGGGGAGGGGAAAGTGACTGTCAATCTCATCTAAGTCCTGCCAGGCTGGTAAGCCTCTTCAGCAAGAAAAGCAGAATCCAGTAGTAAGGAGAGAAAGGACATTAGAATAAGGCTAGCTTCTAATCATCTCTCCAAACAAACCCCTTCTGCTCCAGGCATAGGAACCCCAGTCAGTACCTCAGGGGCGAGGGTCAGCCTTGTACCTCAGGGGCTAGGGTCAGCCTTGTACCTCCCTCCCACGACTGAGCCATCATACCTTCCCCTTGCGGATAGGGACTTTCTCTCCAAGGTCCCTTGAGCAACTTGGTCCCTGCGCAGTAGTTCCAGCACTCTTAGGTCATGTTCTCAGCAACCACTGGATGGACCGGCTCAGGCTCTGAGCAGTCTTGCTGTCAAGCAGCCCAGGGACTGCAAAGTCCCCACAGTCAGGGAGATAAAGCCCAGGCTGTGGCCAAGGACCCAGCCCTCTGCACCACGATAGCTGGGAGCCGCCACAACAGGGCACTGGCCTTCTCTTAATGACCAACGGGAAAACAATGGCAGGAAGCAGTAGCAGAAGTACTTCCAGGCTGATAAGGCCTAAAGAGCCAGGAGGGAGAGCTCCGGGAAGCTGCCACACCACCACAGTTCGGTTTGGTCCCTGAGACCCCCTGAGTGCCCCCACAGACAACCAAGACCAGGAGCAGTAGGTTCCCGGTGACAGCAGGGTCCAGGCTAGGGGAGAGAATCAGATTACAGCAACATGGCTCCTGGATCCAACTTCCAGGGCTAAATCCCAGGGGGTTTTAAAATAACACCTCTACCGGAACCAGCTTAGCCAGGTGAGAGGAAGTATGTGAACATGTCCCCGTGACCCGCAGGTATGAAAAATCCAGGCCAGATCTCATGAAAACAGCCTTTTTGGACCCTAGCCAGTGTTTTATGAACAGGTTAAAGACAAAGGCTGTGGGTCGGGCATGGAAGCACGTGTCGTTGATCCCAGCAGGCAGCGGGCAGAGGCAGGAAGACTTCTATGAGTTTGAAGCCAGCCTGGCCTCCCTAGCAAGCTCCAGGACAGCCAGGACTACATAGAGAGACCCTCTTTCAAAACAAACAACAGAAGATAAAAATCCTGGTCACAAGCTCAAACTTTGGAAAGGGAGATGGGTGGAAATGATGGTTTCATTCTGATACTCCCACAAAGAGTGACACACACACACACACTAACATACATCTGTACACACACACATACACACACACACTAACATACATCTGCACACACATACACTCCACACACTAACATACATCTGTACATACACTACACACACACATACATACACATATACTAACATATATCTGCACACGCATGCACACTAACATACATCTGCACACACATACACTCCACACACACAGTAACATACATCTGTATACACACATACACTACACACACACATGCGCATACTAACATACATCTGTGCACACACACAGGCACTCCACAAACACACACATGCACAGTAACATACATCTGCACACACACCTATTCCCCAAAGCCTATTCTCAGCAAGCTCTGACTAACTAATCCTTTCCCAGAGAGGAGAGGTACAAGGGGGGGGAGGAGATGAGGAGCGGGTCGGGGAGCAAGGTCAGTAGGGGATTCCCTCGCAGTGGGATACCTGGCACTAAGCTGAGCATTTAGGAGCAGCCCCCTTCATTGCTTCTCAGTACCCACCTGCCCTAAACACTCTGGAGAACCACTAGGTCGCATCTTCCCCCTTCCCACATCTCACACTCCCCTGTTCCCTTTCTACCATCTTAGCTAGGTGTCTTATCTTAGTGAGGTATCTTAGCGTGGTGATGAAACACCATGACCAAAAAGCAAGTTGGGAAGAAAGGGTTTATTGAGCTGTTCATCACTGATTGAAGTCAGGACAGGAGCTCAAACCAGGAAGCAGGAGCTGATGCAGAGGCCATGGAAGAGTGCTGCTTACTGCCTTGCCCAGCCAGCCTTCCTAAAGAACCCAAGACCACCAGCCCAGGGATGGCACCACCTGCAAAGGACTGGCCCCTCCCCCATCAACCACTAATAAAAATGCCCTACAAGCTTGTCTACAGCCTGATCTTAAGGAGGCATTTTCTTAATTGAAGAAACCTCTCTCTGGTGATGTTAGCTTGCATCAAGCTGACGTAAAACTAGCCAGCACAACCAGTCAAGGAAAGAAAAAGAATGGAAGAGGCAAGATTTGTCCTTAATGTTTCTGTTACCAGAGTAGCTGGGGTCTGAATCTGACTCTAGAAAACTAGTAAGCAAGCCTTGGCCATCCGTCCTCAGTAGACCAATTAAAGAGGCACACTGGGGGTGAGAGGAGGGTGGCAGTGATCTATCTAGTCTGGGCTGACACTGTAGGTGTCACACTCTCACAAACACTGAGTGAGTTCCACGGCATCTACAACAGGAGACAATGGACATTTGCCTGGCTTTATCTTAAAGGTCTCTTTGTTGTCATTACATCTGCAAAGTCTGAAGATGAATTGTTGAGACAGTGTTCTTTATATAGTTGTATGAACTCTATTTTGAACCAAAATGTATTGGTTACCACCTTATGCTCACCTGAATTAACTTTAGATTAATGGGTGCTGAGTTGTTTTTGCACAGTTGTTAACAACAGAACAGAAAATTACATTCTACATTATCAATTTATTCTGTCAAATAGAGAGCATTTTCATATAGCACACCTTTATGTTTGAGGTATGTTTCTGAAATTGGCTATAATAGATTGGGGATGCAATAAAGAAATGACTATTTTGGAAAATGACATTTTGCTATTTTCCAGTATGTACCACAAATGATGTGATTATTTTTCTTTTAAATATTTCCTCATGTGTATGAAACACTTATTTTTAAACGCTGTTTGAATTGTGTCTTAAACCTTGGAGTGTTGCACTTGTCTGACACCGGTGGCGATGGGAAGCTGCAGTCGTCAGGGCAGCTAACACTGGATTCTGATACTTTGGATTTTAATGTTTCATCAGCTCGGCTCTCCAAACAATGTTGTTTCCGTTTCAGCAGTACAGAAGCATGTTTTTAAATTTATGGCATAAATAATAAAGGATAGCTTTGTATTTTTGTCATCAACTAAAAAAAAAAAATAAAGAGGCACACTGTAAGGAAGGGCAGAAGATTTATTCTGTGTGACTACACTGGGAAGCGGAACAAGGAGGTCCAGTAATCCCACCCCACACACACACCCTGAATCCATCTTTGAGGTTCTGACAGGAGATTGGGTTTAAATAGAGGGCAGGAGACATATAACTAAGCAGTCTTGATTAAGGTGTGGTCCACCCATCACCGACCTGCTTTGTCCTGACTCCAGTCTCTCCTGTAAAATAGTCTTACAAGTTGTCAGAACTGTGTGAAATATTTTCCTGAGAGGCCAGTTTCTCCTCTGGCTTCCACCTTTCCCTTTCTCAGTATAAGATTACTGGGGAAACTCCAGTTTCTTAGGAATTGTCTCAATAGCCTGATAGCGAAAGAGAGAGGCCCGGGTGTCTCGTTAAAATATCCTTCCTCCCCTTTGGATGTCAGTGTGGCGATTTCTCAGAAAATTAGGAAACAGCCTTCCTCAAGAGCCAGTAATACCACTTTGGGGTATATATCCAAAGGACGCTCAATCATGCCACAAGGACATGTGCTCAACTATGTTTATAGCAGCTTTGTTTGTCATGGCCAGAACCTGAAAACAACCTAAATGCCCCTCGACCAAAGAATGGATAAGAAAAATGTGGTACATTTACACAATGGAGTACTACACAGCAGAAAAAAAAATAACGACATCTTGAATTTTGCAGGCAAATGGACGAAGCTAGAAAACATCATTTTGAGTGAGGTAACCCAGACCCAGAAAGACAATTATAAGTGGGCTTTAAGCATAAAGCAAAGAAAACCAGCCTACAAATCACAATCCAAGAGAACCTAGACAACAATAAGGACCCTAAGAAAGACATACATAGATCTAATCTACATGGGTAGTAGAAAAAGACAAGACCTCCTGAACAAATTGGGAGCATGGGGACCTTGGGAGAGGGTTGAAGGGGATGGGAGAGATAGGGAGGGGAGCAGAGAAAAATGTAGAGCTCAATAAAAAATCAATTATAAAAGCAGAAATCAAGTCTTAGAAACATACATAAAGGGCCGGGTGGTGGTGGTGCATGCCTTTAATCCCAGCACTCTGGAGGCAGAGGCAGGCGGATCTCTGTGAGTTCGAGGCCAGCCTGGTCTACAAGAGCTAGTTCCAGGACAGGAAGCAAAAAGCTATGGAGAAACCCTGTCTCAAAAATCAAAAAAAAAAAAAAAAAGAAAGAAAGAAAGAAAGAAAAAGAAGCATACATAAAGGAAGTAGGAAAGTACGAATTAATAAAAAAAAAGAAAGAAAAGAAAAGAATATCCTTCTTGCTTCCTGCTGGGGACCTGGGAAATGGCTCAGTGGTTAAGAGCACTGGCTGCTCTTCCAGAGGACCTGGTTCCACTCCCAGCACCCACACGGTGGCTCACAACCATCTGTAACTCTACTTTGAAAGGGAACGCCTTTCAAAGTGCTGAGCAACATAGGACACTTTTTTAATACTCAGCTGCCCCCAAGCTTTGTATTATAAATGAGCTGGGACATGGAGGTGTATACCTTTAATCCCAGCTCTCAGGAGACAGGTGAATCTCTGAGTTCAAGGCCAGACTGGTCTACAGAGGGAGTTCCAGGACAGCCAGGGCTACACAGAGAAACCTTGTCTCAAAAAATTAAATTAAAAAAATAAGGTGTTAGGAAAAAGCCTAGAGTGAAAGGAGCAAGGATAAGACCAAGAGCCAACCCCGGGACTCTACAGACAGCGGTGTCTTTGCGTCCACAACCACAGACCCTAGGCATTTTAGCACAGAGAATTAGTAGGCTGGGCAGGAAACCACAGCTGGGAAGTGGACTTGAGATATGGGGAAAGGAAAGCCACTAGGAAAAGATGTTTATTAAGATATCCATCAGGAGGGGGAGGAAGGGAGGGAGGGAGTGGGAAGGGAAAGAAAGGAGGAGAGAGAAGTTTAATCCTTGAAGGAGGGGATAACATGAGGAAAGCCAGCTTCAGAGGCTCTAATATTCTGCACCCTGTCAGTTGTTAGCCCTGGGGGCTCCATCAGACATGTCTGAGTCTGACACAGAGATGGTCCCCAGCTGAGTCAGGTCAGAGGGCTGTGGGAGGGGCTGTAGCAACTGATCCCCTAACTTAATCATCATTCAGAGTTAGGGGATTTTCTCTTCCCAGACAAGAATGAGTTTACTATCCTCAGTCTTCCTGAATGGACTGCTAAAGAAGGTACGTCAGGAAGAAGGAAGTTAAACCGAGAAAGAAAATGCTAGAAATGAAAATGAACAAAGGATTTATTTGGAAGCCACAGGGTGAATATGAGCAGGCAGTGACTTCGTAAAGCAACGGTAGTGAGAACACGGGAGAGTTAAAATAATAAATAGAGCCGGGCGGTGGTGGCGCAGGCCTTTAATCCCAGCACTCGGGAGGCAGAGGCAGGAGGATTGCTGTGAGTCTGATTGAGGCCAGCCTGGTCTACAGAGCAAGTTCCAGG